>NW_026588752.1:11397358-11808689 GCF_907164565.1 Psammomys obesus | reverse complement strand
ATGATGATGATGATGATGATGATGATGATGATGATGATGATGATGATGATGATGCGGGCCTGACGATATTGTTCTGGGGCCTACCTGGAGTGATAATTATAAAGCACCAGATAATGCTCCTAGCTAATATCAAGGGACTTACATTAAAATGAGCAACGGCAAAATCAGGATAGACACAGAATGGTGGCGCCAATGCCAACTCCAGAACAGTTTCTTCTAGTAAAAGCGTGGTCATTTAAGTTTGCAAGACCCACCCTCTTCTTTGACTTTGGAACATCTATGTGTGAGAGAGTGTTGTTATTCCCACTTTGTAGGTGAAGACGCTGAGCTCATATACTTTGGTGATAAGGAAGCTGACCTTGAAACTTCACTTTCCCCTAGACTCTAGACTTTAAGTACTATAGGCATTCTTCACTCTTGAAGGGGGATTGGATGGAAAAAAGTAGAAAGCTTGTGTATAGTAATTGGGTCAATCAAGAAGTCTGATCTGGTGTAGTAGATATTTGTAGAGAAGAAGCCTGGGAGAGGAGGTTGTTTATACTTAGAGTACAAGAGACTTGAGTGTCTCTGGACATCCTTCTGTGGAGCTTTTGAGCAAGAGTGTTCAATGTAAAAAGCCAATAAAATTAGTTGGGAGGCAGGCAGGGATTGGACATAGACTAGCAGGGCAATGGGTAATAATTCTGCATTTCTCTAACTGCCTAATTAATTGGTATAGCCCAAATCCACTTAAAATTATCACGGTCTTTGGCATTTGCAATCTCAGTTCTCTTTATGTGTGAGACTAGACTCTTCTCCTTGGAAGAGGTATGAGATGGGATGGAAAGAGGGGGCAGAAAGGGAAAATAGTATCTGCTGGGCTTAAGTATGACTATGGGTAAAAAGAAATCTCTGAAATAATTGATTGAAGTACACATTCATTTTGCTGCTCACAAAATCCCTAAAACATTGGCTCCAAGGTGGTCTTGATTGAATAACACCCATTTCCCATTAGTTTCCCTCATATATTTACCAGGCACAGTTTACTGCCCTTGGAAACCTCCACCCAGAAATGCTGTGAGAGGAGAGGTAGGTAGATCAGCCCTTTTTAGCTTCCATGCTGCTGACGCCCTATAATTTATACAAAGGACAGAGTAAGAAGAGAAAAATGAGCAGAAGGTGATTAGCATGCGCGTCATGCTGACGGAGCACCTAGGAAAGAGCATGTCAGGGTTGTTTTCAACATGCCCTCATATGGCAGCTCAATAAGGAAAAGCAAAGTCTTAGAGAAGTGCCAGGATTAAAGGAATGTATGGGCTTCCAATGGAGGCTGACTCAGGGTAGGGCTCACTTAATAAAGTTTGTCTTGGAGTCAACTTCCTGTGGTTTTCATGGCCACAAAACACACTCTGTGAGAGAGGATTCATGGTGATCCTGTTGTAGAATGACCTGATTTTTGTCAGATAAAGGATGGTCCACCAAAACTCCTGTTCATCTCTAGATTCTCACTTTCTTCTAGCTTACACTAATCAACTGAAATTGGCATAGTTTGGGGTGACATATTTTGATCCCTTAAAGGCAAGATGCCTTTCCTTACAACTTGTCTCCAGCCCGGGTTGTTGATGGGTGAGGAAAAATCTTCCCTGAGCCTCTTTTTCAGGTGCTTTTGATGGATGGCATTTGGGGGTGTTTCTTGGCTTGTCAGTGTATCACCTCCATCTTTACCTGGCATTTCTCTGTGCCAGGATGTCCTCACCTTTCCTTTTTTTAATGAGAACACTGAGTTCTACTGGATTAGAGGAAACCCCAATGACTCCTTTTTAACTTGATTACTTCTGGAAAGACTGTATGTTGACATTGAGTTCACATTCTCGGATACTGAGAATTGGACACTTAGGTCAGTCTGTTTCTTAAGGGTAGGGACAAAATCCAAATCATAACAGGTTCTGCAGAAGTGGAGAATGGATGCTTTCCATATCTCAGTGGGAAGGAAATGGGAAGGTTCTTGTCTACTTCCTACTTCAGCCATGTAGAGATGCTTGTAGCTCAGTCTTTTGGACAGTTTGTGTTGGAGGTTGGTGTGTGTGTGTGTGTGTGTGTGTGTCATTTTTGTTGTTTGTTTGTTTGTACCTTAGTCTCTTATGAAAGACAACATTCATTCATATCATGTATGGGCAAGTGATGCATTTTAAGACTCAAGGGAATCACCCAGATGTCTAGCATGGAGATTGCTAAAAGCCCAGCAAACAGGCCTCCCCAAATATCTGAACTTGGGCAGCCCCAAAAACAAACTCTTCCTCTCTTGGCTTCCCAGTCTCTCTAAATACTCCATCTCTGCTCTCCAGACTACCCTCATCACCTCCTTCTGATTCCATCACTCTTTCTTAATTTTGATACTCTCTTTACCACCCCACCATGACCCTTGGCTGAAATCTGTCTGACCGAGTTTCAAGTATCCATTGACTCTTCTGTGTTTTAAGAGAGAAGATTCAGAGTGGTGACCTATTTCACCTTCTCAAAATGACCACCCACAAAACAGGCCATGATTTTGGGAGGTGGCAAGGGGGTCAGTACATAGGGGGATTGGAGAGGAAAGAGGCAGGCGACATAATATAATTGTACTTTAACTTAAAAATAGATGAAAGAACAAAAACAAATCTTATCCTAGCACAAGAAATGGTTATTATCTTAAATATCATACTTAGGAACTGAAAGAATTTATTTCAAAGTCTGTATTTTATAGAAACAAAACTCTTTCATAAAATCAATCAAAGCAGCAAGAGACTGTAACTGTCTTCTAATAAATATTTTGACTTTTAAAAAGACCACCTAAGTCACTGCCAACCTAAGTACAGGCTCTACTCTACTCAGGTGCTGCCCCTGCCTAGTTCAGTTTGCTATGGCTGTGGTCACAGGACTTGTCACATTACTCCTCTGATAGAGGTTTGTGGAGGGGAGCATGCTGTCTACATGGGAGTCAAGCATGCAACATGCTTCCCTAACAGCCAAAGTGAATGATCCTTCAGAGGAACCAGCTTGTAGTCGTCAAGACTTACTCACTCACCCACTCACTAGTTCATTCTTCACTTACTTCCTGCTTTCCAAGTCCCAGGCATCATGGTAGTCACTGAGGCTACTAGAATTAACTCTAAAAGGCCCATGCCCTTTGGGAGCTTATAGTCGGCTGATAAAGACAAACAAACCTTATGAGCCGATCAACAAGCATACAGTTAGAAACTGTGCTGTGTCCTGCTGAAGAAAATGAATACTTGCCCATGGATGAGTATATTGAGGAGAAGAGTCTTTAATGTGGATCATCTGAGCAGGTGCTCAAGCAGTGGGAACAGAATTCTAACGGAGATGGTCAGAGGCATCTTGGGATACCTATCTTTGCAAGAGAGGCTAACAGTATCTCTGGACCTGTCTCAAGATACTCGTCTGGTGCAACAGAAACACACAGATTAAAAATCCAAGGATATGGAGGATGATGCTGTGGTTGTCACTGTACTCTAGAGGAATCTGGATAGAGACACCTCCAATGTCCCCTCTAATAGGCACCTGCTCCCTCCCTCCTGTAACTGGTGTGAATTGGATGGCAGTCAGAATGCTGCTGAAGACATACTGTATTTTGTTCTCAGTACATTCTTTGTCTCCCTGCCCCAACAAGGATGCTTCAGGCTTCTGCACGGGTTTAATTTTACTGTGGTCCAAACTGGGCTTGGAGGAGTGAGATGTGACTGACCTATGGATGAATACTATTGAAGATTTCTCTCCAGCAACTGCTCAGAAAATTCAGAGTTCTGACAACACACGGCCTTTAGGTCAAGGGCTACACTGTGGCAAAAAGAGATGGGGGTTCTTGCTGTGTTGTAACATGGCAGAGGGTGACATGGGGTGGGGCAGACCATGAGACACCCCGAATAGCATTCTCAGCTATTACAGAGTGGCAACACAAGTTCCAGCCGAATCCTGAGTGTTCGCCTGGTACCTGTTACTTTTCTATTGCCCTGAAGAGACATCACGATCAAAGCGACTTATAAAAGAAAGAATTTAATTTGGGGCTCATGTATCCAGAGGATTAGGATCCACGGTCATCATATCAGGAAGCATGGCAGAGGGCAGGTAGACATGGTGCTGAAGCTGTAGATGAGAGCTTACATCCTGATCCCACAAGTTGGAGGCAGAGAGAGAGAGAGAGAGCAGGGATTGGTGTGGGCTTTTGAAACTGCAAAGCCCACTCCCAGTGACACAACTCCTCCAACAGGGCTATACTTCCCAACCCTTCCCAAACAGTCCCACCAACTGGGCACCATGCATTCGAATATGTGAGCCTCTGGAGTTTATTCTTACTCGAACCACCACACCTGACAAGTGAGATTTTTATGCTTGCTTCACTGGCTGTAGCAGTAAGGAAGTTTCCTAAGGGAAGAATATTCTGGTTGTAAAGCAAATGCCATGCAAATAACGCCTCAAGGAGGAAGTCCCTCTGCTGTGTGGGAAGCCAGGGTAGCTGGATTAGGGGCAGAAGTGTAAGAATGGGTTCTGTGGGAGGTGGTCATGGGGAGCAATGACTTCTGGGTATCATGGAGATGTTATTCTTGATGGAAAGGTGGGATGAGTTATTTCAGGGGTTGGGGCAGACTAGAGAAATACCACATCTTATATTTGGGCTGGCAGTTTCATGGGAAGTGAAAAAGAGGTAAATGTCATAGCAGAGGCTGGTAATAGACAGCTGCTGCAGTGAGCTAGATACGATGTGGCAGTGGTTCACACTTGGAGGTGGCCCTAGCTGTGCTGACATGGCCTCACTTCCGGACGTATAGAGTGTAGTTGCGTCAAGCAGTTTTCCTCATGGATTAGACATGGCCTTCAGAGACAGAGAGGAGGCCACAGTGGTCCTAAGGCTTGAACAGCTTGGAAGAGCCAGAACAGCATGAGGAATTTCTCTACTCATCCGTGATCTAAGTTCTAACCAGCCTCCTTGGAAATTGCCTCACCCTTTCACAGCATGGTGCACTTAGAAAGGTCTGTGTCACTGTGTCCAGACCTCCTCAGTACCTAGGAAGAGGATGCATTCACCTTCACAGGTGAGGAAGTTGAGATGAATAAAGGTTTCTAGTTCATTTCAGGTTTTTTTTTTTTTTTTTTAAAGCACACCCCAGCCCTTCTGTTTTGTCACCTCTTACCTGCACCATGATCTACTTTCTGCAATGTTCCATTGCAGACCGGGTAATTATTTAAGAATAGAAGTTGGTTTACCTCATGTTTTTGGAGGCTGGAAAGTCTGAGAGCTTGGCACGGGCATCCTCTCAGCATCTGCTTGCTAACACGGTGGAGGGTACTACATGGTGATGCAGAGCATATGCACTAACTCAACTCTTCTTTCTTTTGTTTAAATTGACTCATGCCATCTTGGCGTCTACCCCTCGTGATGTCATCTAATCTAATGCAACAATTTGGGAATTACGTTTTCAACCCATGCGCTTTGGGGACACATGGTCTCTGAATTAGTCAATGTACACCGCCTTTCCCAGTAGGTGGTCCAACTGTCTAAAGGCAGACCTCCATTGGGGATTCATTCTGAGTCCATCCACCCCAAGAGTAATAGGAAAATGGGAGGGCAGAGAATCTAATTGTTTAGCACTGGATTTCCCTGAGAGCCCAGCAGAACCTGCAGGCCCATCTTTCCAGAAAACATGCACATGTGCAATCTTTGTTATGATTCAGTATTCCCATGTCTGGAAACATAGCTTAGGTTCCTGAGAAAGTGTATTCAGCAACCACTCTCCACAACGGATGTAGCCAAGACTCTGTGTTCCAAAGTATGAATTCTTGGACTCAGGAGCTGCCAACAGTCAGATAAATGCTTTTTGTTGTTGTTGTTCGTTCAGTTTTGGTTTTGGTTTTGCTTGTTTGTTTGTTATTGTTGTTTTCCTATTCAGATCAGTTCATCCCCGTGGGCCTCTGCTGGGAATGAACAGTGGATCCACACATCCCTGCCTTTGGGGACGCAGCCCAGTAGTAAATCTCTGCATGAGAGAGCAAAAGCACCACAGTTACTATTAATCTCCTGTTTCTCAGGTTGGGGCAGGGGACCCCTTGCTTCGTATTACCATGACTCCTGCTATCTCTCCCATCATACTCCTTTGCAGTCTTCTGTTGAATTTTCTGGGACCCTCCGTAGAATATAAGCTCCAGCATGGCAAGACTGACCCTCTATCTGTTGTAGTATTGTAAGATCCTTCTTCAGTTGTTTTTGATTGGATGGAAGGATGTGTGGGTGGAAGGATGAGTACATGATGGATAGGTGGATGAATGGATAAGTGGATGTATAAAATGTAAAGTTTTCCTATTTTTTTTTGTCCCCACAAGTTTCAGGGAGACCGAACCTCATCTTGCCTCCATCTTCTCACCCCACTCCTTTCCTCCCAAGAGGTTATGCCCTACAAGAGCACCACATCTCTGGAGGTCTTTCCTGATGTTGAGCCCTTACAGTTAGCCACTGGGCCAATCCCACTTGCTCACACCCTGGAACTCCATGGAGATGGCCCTGCTGTGCCGTCATGCATCATGCTGACTTCCCCCACCTTCCTGTCCTTTTCATCCCTCCGACCTCTCTTTTTCTGCCCTTCCCTCTTGTACTAGTCTCACTTCCCTTATAGGGCCTCTCTTGCCCTCTGAGAGCCCACAGCTGCTGTGCCTGGAAGCTTGGCACTACAGAGTTCAGACAGCTCCTTGTTTCTCGTCCGTGTGTCAATTCTACCAGATTTCAGAGGGTACAGGAGAGCAAGAACCATTTACTCTTCTAACCTGTAGGATTCATCAGATTGCCAGAGGCTTTGAATTTCTGGGGTGAGGGCTGATGTGGTTGATTTGATTGCAATCCCTCTCTCTAACTTCATAGTGTATATGTGAAACACATGTGCATGTACATGCCTATCCTGTGGGAAATGTCCACATCATTCTATGCAGGATTTACCCATCTTGGTTCAGCTGACATTGTAAATTAGAGATGATTTTTTGATATAGAGCTAGTTCTACAGTTATACCAGTGGCATGTCAGTCCATTTTCTGTTACTGTAGCAAAATACCCAAAGCAGAATACTTACAAAGAAAAGAGGTTTGTTTAGGTTTGCAGTTTTAGTAGCTGAAAATCTGAGACTGATCCTTGGCCTTGTCTGTTTGGCAGCAGGTGAGGACTTCAGGGCCCTAAGAACCACAGTGGTGAGAGTGGTGATGAGAGCAATAACAAGCCAGAGACTGGGAAGGGGCCAGGTGCTTCTTTTTGTAACAACTTTCTCTGGGGGAATAAGTAAGTCCCATTTCCAAAAGCAATGCCCCGATGACCTAACCAGCTTCCCCTGAACCCCGTAAAGGGTCTACCATTTCCTAGTGTTGCCACACTGAGGCGCCACCTCGAATGCATGAGCCACTGTGGGACACACTCAGTCCATGTGCAAATCATAGCGCATGGTTAAGCAGTTTCTCTGGCCTCTTCCTATTAGAAAGTGTATTCAGCCTTCTACCTGGCCCCAAATTATGGCAAAGACAAATACCACCAGAAGGGGAAAATAGCCCCAAACTGAGGACCTCTGGACTAGAAAACTCATAATTGGAATCCCAATCTGATTTCCATTCGCTGGGTGGGATCGCTTTGACTCACTAAAGACTGCACAATGATGTGCAGCCACAAGGCTGTTGTCATGATCGAGGGAGGGCCCTACGCTCAGGCACAGCCCATCTTGGTGAGTAAGAGTCATAGGGTATGCCGTGAAGGGGACCAAATCTCTGAGGCCAGCCTGTTTGCAGAGAAATCCTGGCTTGGCTCCTTCCTCACTGTGCTACCCTGTGCTTCATCTTGCACTGCCTCCATGATCTGTAAATTAGAGATAACAGTTATACCCACTAGCAGTTGTATGGCAAAGATTTAGTGGAGGTGAGCTGCACTGGTGGTTCTCTGAGGTCTGGTGGCTGGTGGAGGAACTTCTCCCCTCCCCCATTCTTTTATGACTATCTGTGTCATCCTTTTGTCCCTCTGCTACCTCCTCTTTCCCTTCTCTCCAGCCTCTTTCTCCCCTCCTCCCCATCTATAACTCAAGCTGGGGACCATCTCAAGTCATTCGCTTCATTGCATCTGTGTTTGGAGCTTTGCTGGTCTCTGCAGATGTCTTTACAGCTACCTTCTCTGGTGCCCCATGAGGGGTTTGCTTAGGTATCAAGGATGCAGCACACCCACAGTCTTCATCATACTGCTTGTATGTGTTACACTTCATGCTAGAGATATGCCCATTTGTTCTGTCTCATTAGAGAAGTTCTCCCAAGCCCATATCAGGCTCTCGAAATGAGCTCTAGCCAATTGCATCCTCTCACTTTCCATTATTGGTTTTCTTCCTCTTATACACCATCTTGTCTAAACTCTATTAACACTTGGTATTGGCTGCAGCTTTTGTTTTCAACAATGTCAGGGCCCCAAATGAGATACTAATCCATCCTAAAGGGTCACAGGACACTTGATGGCAGCTATGCTGGGTCAGCATCTCTTGAATCAATCTCAAGACATTCAAGGAAAAAAAGAGACTTACCTGTCCCTTGTCTTCATTCACATCCTGCCCCTTCAACAGGTATCCATGTAGAGCTCAGTCAATGCTAATGCATTTATTCTAGGCCAACTGTTCTTAGCTTTGGGAATTCAGCCTCCCTGAGCTGTGCGGAAAGATAGAACATGAAGAAGTCCAGTGTACATTTGAATAAGATGTGATGTCAAAAATGGGCTGGTTGGAAAAGCGAGGCCTTTGGAGTCTGCCGAGTTCAAATCTTCCTTCTACAGCAGTGGTTTCTCAACCTCTAAGTCATGACCTATTGGAGTCACACATCAGATGTCCTACATATGAGACATTTGCATTTTGATTTATCACAGTAGCAAAAACGTGGTTAGGATGTCACAATGAAAATAATTTTATGATTGGGGGTCACCACAACATGAGGAACTGTATTAAAGGGTCGCAGCATTAGGAAGGTTGAGAACCACTGAGCTATAGTTTTCTAGTGGTATGACCACAGCAAGTCCTTCTCTTTCCTTTACTTTCCTTCCCTCCCCTCTCCTCCATCCTTCCCCTCTTCTTCATCCCTCCCATTCTATCCCCTTCTGCCTGTCATTCCCTCTCATTTGGCTAGGGCCTCACACATCACTCACTAATTTGTTGCTCTGCCATTAAATTACATCCTGGTTCGTGAGGTTCTCTTTAAGGTTCTCTTTGTCTCTGTTTCTTTCTCTCTCTCTCTCTCTGTGTGTGTGTGTATGTGTGATCGATTGCTGGTAATACTTTGCAGAGTTACCTGAAGATCCAATGAACTGATGCTAATGAAAGGCGTTTGCCTGTTTTCTCTCTCACTGCAACCTGGGTTCTCAGAACAGTAGCTAGCACATGGGAGATGCTCCTGTGACTGTCCCTTAAGGAAATCACAGTGTCTGTGCTTGGCCCATGGCAAGTACTCAGTAAATGTCAATCAACCACTTTATTGGAAAACTGTGTGCTGTGGCGTCTAGAATTTAGACGTCTGAATTGTCTGTCTGTCTGTCTGTCTGTCTGTCTGTCTTCCGATCTATCTAACTTTATTTCTGGCAGGTAAGTATGTACCCTTTTTCTTGTGACTCAGTTTCCTCACCTATAAACAAAGGGAAAGATACCGATTTCTCAACATGTACTTGATGCAGAGACAGGACATTTATTATGTCTGTGAGCCACGGGGCTATCACAATGGCATTCAATTTTACCTTATTTCTCTAGACTTGGATTTTAAAAATTTCACGTGCATGAGTGTTTTGTATGCATATATGTCTGTTCATCACCAACATGCCTGGTGTGAGGAAGCCAGAAGAGGTCATTAGATCCCCTGGAATTGGATAATCATGGAAATTCAACCTAGGTCCTCGGAAAAAGCAATCAGTACTCTTAGCCCCTGAGTCTCCATCACCTAGATCTGGATTCTTGAGGAGCAGAATGCTGTAGTATCTTCAGGTAGAACTGGTGTAGACACTGTGAGTTCAGTTTCTGGCATTGGTAGGCATCCATCGAAGCCTCACAACAGCTGTTTTGAAGATTACCAGTCTGGGATTTCTATATGAGTCTTTGCTGGAATGTGTGGCCTCAGGTGTCCCCAATCCTTGGAAATATCCCTTTAATCCTTGGCTGTGAGAACAGTCTTCATGTACTCACATTGATGTTTTGCTGCTGGTGTTCCTGGGTATAGCACTTGATCCAGATGTTGAAGACCTCTGTGTGGATCTAGACCCCTGAGATGGGGGATGGGATCATCTGTGATGAGAAGGCTAGAGTGGATGTTGGCTGTAAGTTGGCTGAGGACTGTGGCTGTGGGTACTCTCCTACTTGTTTTTGTCAGTGGCCATGATACCGGCGGCTTTTGTACTAGAAGTGTCCTCTGACCACCTCATGTTTGATTATTTGTTCATCTTGTGTGTAAGAATGTCAAGGCTCTAGTGCAGGAGTCGATTCTTCACCTTTGCTATGTGGATCCTGGGGATGGAACTCAGGTTTGGCAGTAGGAGCCGTGACCCATCAAGCCACCCTACCAACCCATGTTCCAGAAGATTTTCTGCCTTTTCCATTGCAACATTGTCAACATACAACATTGACAGTGGCTGTGCCTCTTAGAGTGGGAACAAGCGGGCCCTCCTGCAGCCTGGTCATAAATGAACAGAGGGCCAGAAATAAGCAATCACACTCAGTAAAGGGTGGTTTTCTGCCCTGGAGTTTCCTGTTAGTAATTTAGAAAACCGAACCAAAGTGGGTACTGGTGAGCAGAGTCACTTCCTTCATCTGGTTTCCCCTACCAAACGAAGGTTTGAGAACAGAGGTCCTCAAGTAAATAGAGGATGGGCATAGAGCAGCCTCAACGCATCAATTACTTTCATATTTACAACCAGTGAATCTTCTGGGGAAAATGCACGTCTTGTTGGCGGCCCGGTTTGACTATGTTTCTGAGCTATCTTAAGCTGAGAGATTTGAACTCTCTTGCCTGACATGAGTGGGCAGAGTGGAAGGGGAAGGGTTCCAGACAAAACCCACAGGAGACTGAGCAAAACTCAGTACTGATCTCCCTCTAAGCATCTGTGCCCTGACCTGATTTGCTGCATAGGCAACTCCCCCCTCCCTCCCATCTGGGTGGTTTCCTTCTGTGGAAACCGCAGTTGATCCTGCAGCCCAAAGCCAAGTCAGGAGGCTGACCTCTGGGTTGGAGTGCAGAGCCTGCTTAGCAAGGACGCTAGCACACTGGCATGTGTCCAAGAGCCAGCAGCCAGTGCGGGGAGAGGACTGTGAGCCAGGCCATGTGTGGAGGGAATAGAGAAATGGCTTGGTTATGCAGAAGAGAAGCCTCTGAGTCCCTGGGGCTCTCTCCAGACTTGCTCTTAGAGAAAGGATTAACATCACTCAGTGTTGACCCTCTATGCCACAGATTGCAAACTGCTGGGAAGTGGAGTTAAAGGTGATGAGAAGCCTGGAAGGAGTTAGAGGTGCTGAATAGTTGGCTTCTGGAGAGCTTGTAATCCTGCTTGAAAGAAACACAGCATACATTGATTGAGCTCTTACTGTGTCTGGGTGCTGATCCTGCAGCCAGTCCACCCTTTCATGATTAATATTTGATGGCTCTTTTAGGAATCCTTTGACAGAGAATAAAACCATCCTCATTGGGAATGGGGGTGACCACATGGAATCCCGGCTAGGTGGGGACTGCAAATGAGGAAATGTGAGAGAACGACACTCCCAGGTGTAACAAGGGGCAGGTTTTAGATTGCAGGTGGTGTGTGGTTAGGTCATGTGCTCATCCAGAGCTGTGATTGGCTGCCTTGTAAGGAAAGGGACTGGGTGTTGCCTTGATCTCTAGGTTACTTAGAGGAAGCGGGAAGCCTCAGAAGTAAGAGCTGGAGAATCACAGTTCGCTTATTCATCTGAGTGCCTACTATGCTCAGGCAGCTCTTGCAAAGGAGCAGGAGCTGCTGAGGCCCAGGCTGTCTGAATCACAGAAAGACAAGGCCACTTAGACAGGCAGACTCTAACCAGTCCGTTTCACTGCTTTCTTGGCCTTATGCAGGGTACAAGCTGAGAATGGCACGCTGTGACCTTGTGCTTGAAGCCAGAGCCAGTGAAGGACAGACAGTCCTCTTGAGCTGGGGTCCGAGACTCTGCCTCATGCTTCCTAAGCTTCATCACCTCTCCTTCCCTGAGAACTTTCCATCCCTGAGAACACTCCCATAGGAAGGTTGGGGCTATAGGGCACACCTTGTCCTGGACCTCATTCAGTATCTGAATAATATTGTGTGATAGATACCATTAGCATACTTCTTGTAAGAAAATGAGACCCAGAGAGGTACATTTACTCACCCAAGGTCACAGTGCACTACATGGCAGAGCCGGCATCTTTCTGAGTCACTGAGCTCTTTTTGATGTATTTAGGGGGACATATGTTATAGAGGTGGGAGGGCAAAGAGGGAGAGAGGAGAGATGAGAAGGAGATGAGTTGGGGGGGTGTCTGTGGTGCAGAATAACCTCTGCAAAGCCTCGCGCTGCTTCCCTCAGGATGTGCACAGGGTCAAGCATGGTGCAATGACCTCCCAGCCCAGGCACCACATGACCTTGGCAACTTTACTAACCCTTCTGTTCCTCATTTGACATATGGACATGATTCTTTCTACTTGGAAGCAGCACTATGAGGATGAAACGGGTAACTGCATGACAGGAGAGAGCTTCAAAGTGTCTAGTTCAAGGCAAATGCCTGATGAACACTGGTTCTTGTCAGGATTAGTGTTGGTCCACACTCCCTTCCTGCTAAGTGAGGCCTGCTTACAAGCAGTTTCTCTCCAGGAACCTTAACAACCTGTGTAAAGTGTAATTTACTCAAGTGGTTCCTGTCTTAGTTAGGATTTCTATTGCTGTTCACAGAATCTTTCTATTCTATTCTATTGCAATGAAACGCTATGGCCAAAAAGCAAGTTGGGGAGGGAAGGGTTTATCTGGCTTACACTTCCACAACATGTTCATCACCCAAGGAAGTCCGGACAGAAACTCAAGCAGGGCAGGAACCTGGAAGCAGGAACTACTGCAGAGGCTGCCGATGGGTGCTGCTTGCTAGCTTACCTCACATGGCTTGCTTAGCCTGCTTTCTGATAGAACCCAGGACCACCAGCCCAGGGATGGCAGCAGCCATAATGGGCTGGCCCTTCCCCCACTGATCAGTAATTGAAACCATGCCTTATAGCTGGATCTCGTGGAGGCATTTCCTCAAGTGAGGGTCCTTCCTCTCTGATGACTCCAGTTTATGTCAAGTTGACACACAAACCCAGCCAGTCCAGTTCCCCATAAACCTTTCCAGGTAGTCAGAGCTGGCACAGTGATGCCTTCTTCAACACACAGAGAGGAAGTCTGGCCTGCAGCTGGCAGCTGACAAGGCCGGTGGGAGTAGTCTGGAAACAAACCATGGTGTCCGCAGCAGCGCTCACTGCTCTCATATGGAAGGACTTGGGCTCCAGCCTTCCGGCTTAAAGGAAAGACAGAGATTTGAGAGAATGGACCTTCCCAAGAAGCCTCCAGTCACCCCACATCTGGGTGTCCTTTAAGGACCTGAGCTTCCGGTGGGATTGCCCATCTCGTCCTTGTGAGCCTGTCATTCCTGTCATGCTGTAGGGGCCTAATCCCTGGGAAGGTTACTGATGACTGCGCATCACCGAGGGCGCGCTCTATATATACGGCATCCCTCTAGTCTCTGGCTCCCTCCATTCTTCTCTTCTACCCTGCTCACCGGCACAACCCTCCCTCCTAGCAGCACCTCACCCCACTTCAGGTGCTCGGTGAACTGATGTTTCTTGGTAATTTTGACTAAACACGTGAATACTCAGCTTTCCATTTTCACCATACCATAAAGTTGCACCGTTCAGTAGCACTGACCACAGCTACATTTCCCATTGCCTAGCTGTAGAAGATTCCATTTCTCCAAAAATGAATCTAGTATCCACTAAGTAGTAACACCCAACTCTGCTCCAGTGACACCATTTAGCTGCTTGCCACCTCTGTTTTTCTGTTTCTGATCTTTCAAATAAACGGAATGAAACGATACTTAGATGGCTCTTTAAGTCTGGCTTCTTTTACTTAGTATGTTTTTTTCTAGAACCATCTGTACTGTAGAATATACTAGTAGTTTGTACCTTTATCTGGTTGAATAGTATTCCATTGTGAGCATATTTTGTTTATCTAGCTATCAATAAATACCTTGGTTGCTTTGTTCTTTTAGCTTATGCTAATCATGTCCAGTGAATATTCATGTGAATATTCAGTTTTTGTTTGAACTCTTGTTGACGATTTGGGGTGTGAGTACAGAATGAAATTGCTGGGTCCCATGTTAATTCTGCTTGCCTTTGAAGCTCAGGCACGCTGTCCCCTAATAGCTACATATGTTTTGTTCCCATGCTACTTTTTGAGGATTACAATTTTTTTTGCATCCCTTTCAAAAAAATAAACAATTACAATCATACCAGTAGGTATGATGTGGCTTGTTGTAGTTCTGATTGGCAGTTCCCTAATTACTTTAATGCTGAAGATCTTTTCATGTGCTGTTTGGCATTTGTGAGTCTCTGAGGAAATTTTCAATTCCTTTGCCCATTTGCAAATTGGTCTGTTTTGTCTTTTTGTTGGTAAAGTACAAAAGTTCTTTATAAAGGCTGGACTAGTCTAGATTCTCATTACAGATCTGATATGCTGCTATGGGTCTCTGCATTAACCACTGCCCATTGCAAAAAGAACCTTTGAAGGCTGATAGCAGCACTATTTTATGGCTATACATATAAATATCTAAAGGTACTTTGATGATATGTCCGTTTAGTAAAGCAACATTGGTAGGTTCTCTCCTAGGGTCTGTGGCTGCCTTACTCAGGAGCTCTTTTTGTTTGTTTGTTTATTTTTGAGATGGCAATTTAATTACAACATTTCTCCCCTCCCTTTCCTCACTGCAAACCTTCTCATAAACCCCTCTGCACTATCCTTCAAATCAATGACCTTTTTTTTTCATTAATTAACACTGCATGCATATATATGTTCCTATATACATATGTTCCTAAATATACCCTATTGAGACCATACTATGTTACTTGTATGTATGTTTCAGGGCTGACCATTTGGCACTGGAAAACCAATTGGTGTTCTCTTCCTTGGGGAGAGCTATCTTTCCTATTCCTAGCTTTCCTTGGTTGCTGATAGTTCGGTTTATTTGTTTATTTTTGTAGAATTGAGATCTTTTGGACTCTTTCTTGTCGACCTTTGCATGTTTGTTGGTGTCAAGCTTGTTCAGCTCACATTTTGTCAGTCATGGTAGTGAGATTTTAATGTGTGTAGCTTCTAACATTAACAGAAGATGAGCTCTCCCAGCAAGCTCTCTGATCCTCCAGCTCTTACAGTCTTTCCACCCCCCTCTCCTGCAATGTTTCCTGAGCCTTAGCTGCTGGAATGTTTTGCAGATGTATCCATAGGAAATGAACTCCACAACTCTGAATTTTGATTGGCTGTGATCTCCTCTAAGTGTTCTGTCTGTTGCAAAGAGAAGTTTCCTTGATGAGGCGTGAAGGCTACACTTATCTGTGGGCATAAGGACAAATGTGTCTAGATTGTTTTTAGGGATTATGCTGGTTTAGTACACTAGTAGCCGTAGATTCTCCTTCAATATCCATAATTTCATTAACACTGAGCAGATAGCTAGGTTTTAGATACCAGGCATGGTATACCCCTTAATCTAATTAGAGAGCTGTTGGTGAGCACCAAGGTATGTGTGTGCTACTGAAGCCTTAGGGTTATTGTGCCATAATCATTAGTGTGCTTGCATAGGCGCCATAGCTGGGTAGGAAAGACTGTTGGCTACCTGCCTTTTTTGGAACCTTGCATGTGCCATGTCCTCAGGGAGGGGGAATTCAGGTCAGTTCTAGCTTAGGAGCCTCTGGTCTCTGTTTCTGAAGTACGTGGTGTCTTCAGCAACAGGGTATCTTTTATCTCTAGGGAGTAACCCAGGGCAATAGCGGTGGATTGTGCATTGGGAGACAGACAACCTTTAGACAGCCTTGGCAAACAATTCAAAAGAGGGCTCTCTCACGGCTGGCATTGGGGTTTTCTCTTAGGTGTTTTGTTGGCCCTTGGAGGGAGCATTGTGTCAGCCCAGATGACAAAAGTTGATCAAAATTATATGTGTATATTTATTCACTGAATTATGTGCATTGTGGGGATTTTAAAAAAATAAATAGTTAATACTATAATTCCTTGTGGCTTTTTCAGACCTCCATATTGTTATGGATAGCTGCCTCCCACCCTCTTCTGTATTCACCTCCCTCTCCATTCCCTAAGAATCCTGCATATCCCATTTTGCTTATTAGATCACTTGTATCCTGCCATTTGCCTTTACCCTTCTTCCACCTTCTATATTTACCTCCCTACCCCTTCCTAAAAAGCCCCCCTTTCCCATTTCCCTGATCAGATTACTTGTTCCCTGATACTCCCATCTCTATTGCTTTCCAATCCCCCAAACCTGGCAATGGTTTTATTTTACTTTCCTGGTTTCTGATGAGATTTACAGTATCAGGTATGAGCTCCCTGAGATGGAGCAGGCCTCAAATCTGAACAGAAATCATTTTGCAATAAGAGTCATCTCACTATTATACCAGCAGCTGTATCTTGCCTGGACGGTCATTACTGCAGAATGCAGGGTCACCAATGGGTGAGACCATGGCCTAGCAGGCTGTAGAGCACCATCAGGCACTATGACCCCCAGCCAGCAGAGAAGAAGCTCTCAGCTCAGTCACAGCCTGCCATCTGCGACCAACGTATGTGGTGGGTTCCACAACAGCATCTTACTATCTGGATCTTGAGCCAACAAGAGAATGGCAATGGGCTGTATCATTTGGGTGTCTCAGAGGGACACCGTCTCATAGGGTTGTATTGCCTACTTGGCACTGGAATTTTTGCTTAATAACCTATGGTTTTTGGGAACAACGTTATCCACGCTTGTAGGGTAACTCTGTCCAAACGCCTTTTAAAAAATTATATTTTCCATGTGTTCTTTTCATTCATCCTTAGTTTTTATTGACCCCCCTTTCTACTTTTTCTTTCTCCCATGCCTGTGTTAACCTCTCTGCCCATGAGCTCTGTATACTTTAATATCACGTATTTTCTACTGTCTTTCTGTCCTTAAGGCCATTTCCCCTCCTTCTTTTGGGACATTTCTAGCTTTCTAACTTCTACAAACACTATGACTCAAACACACAAAAACCAAAAGTTTCGAAACTAGGATCCACATTTGAGACAAATGTGGGGTATCTACATATCTGAGCCTGGATACCTCACTCGCTCAGTATAATTTTCCAGCTGCAATCATTTCCCCAGAAAATTGCATCATTTCACTTTTTTTTATAGTGGCCTTAGATGTACAAAGGTTTTTAATTTTTGATGAAGTCCAAATTTCCTCTCTCTCTGTTGTTGTTGTTTTGTTTTTGAGACAGAGTCTTTCTGTGTAGCCTTGGCTGTCCTGGACTCACTCTATAGATCAGGCTGGCTTTGAACTCACAGAGATCTGCCTCCCTGGGTGCTGGGATTATAGGCATGCACCACTCTGCCTGGCTTCTTTTTGTTTTATTAAAATAGGGTTTCTCTGTGTGGCCCTAGCTGTCCTGGAACTTTCTGTGCAGGCCAGGCTGACCTTGAACTTACAGAGATCTGCATTTCTCTGCCTCTGAGTGCTGATTTTAAGAGCATACACCACCACTGACAGGCCAGCCTTCTATGTTTTAAAAATAACAGATGCTTTTTTTTTTGTTATATTTCTTAGTTGGGCTTATGATGAAACACCATCACCAAAGCAACTTATAAAAGAGAGCATTTAATTGGGGGCTTGCTTACAATTTCAGATGGTTAGTCCATGGTCATTCTAGCAAAAAGTAAAGCAGCAGGCAGCATGGCACTGGAGTAGCAGCTAAGGGCTTACATCTGGACCAGTAGGTACAGAGAGTGAATGAGACTGGGTCTGGCATGGGGCTTTGCAATGTCAAAGCCCCCACACCTCCTCCAACAAGATCACACTTTCTAATCCTTCATAAACATTCTACCAACTGGGAACCAAACATATGGATATATGAGCCTATGGGACCATTCTGATTCAAGCCACCACATTATATATCTTAGAGGCCATGGCCAACCCAGGTCATGAAAAATTATCAATGTGTTTTCTTCCAATAGCTTTATAAATATGTGTGATTTTTAAGTATTTTGAGTTAATTTTTGGAGGTATAATCTATGCACCTGTTATAATTAGAATATGAAATGCCCTTTACATTCTCACTTGCTGAAAATGTTGTCACCAGCTAAATTTAGAGAGTGGTGTTAAATTTAGAGAGTGGAGCCTACCTGGAGGTCACTGACAGTGGTCTTTGGGGACTATTTCCTGTGTATGGCACCTTCTTCCTCACTCTCTGCTTCCCATCTGTTGTGAGGTGAGTGGATTCTGCCACATCCTTCCATTGCTGTGGTGCTCTGTCTCACAACAGACCCAGAGACAACAGAGCTAAGGGCAGGGAAGGAGACCTTAGAAACCAAAATGAGCCAAAATGAAGCTGTTTGTGCAAGGTATTTGCCACAGAGCCGGAGAGGTTTGACCCGTGCAGCAACTGATTTCCATCTTCTGGGTGAAGCTATTCTGTCTGTGGCTTGTAGCTTGTTGATATTGTTTAATCATAAAATGGTGATAAATTTTGCAAAATGCTTTTTCTTCATTAATTAACATGATCATTCAACTTGGTTTTTCTTTATGCTATTGACAGAAGTGTATTTCTTTTATTTATTTGGATATTGAACCATTCTTGCATTCCTGGGGAAATTCCTACTTGGCCATGGTGTCTCTTAATACGCTGCTAGATTTCATTTGCTGATCTCTTGTGTATTCATGCACCTATATTCACGAGGGACATTGGTCTTTACTTATAAATTCCTTGTGTTAATCTGAGAGTGCCCACACTGATTTGTGAAACATTTCCTCCTTTTGTGTGTGTGTGTGGAAGAGTTTATGAAGAATAGGTATTAATGTTTCCTAAATATTTTATAGAATTCAGATTGGAGTGACATAATATTGCGCTTTCTTCTTTGGAGACTGTGTGTGTGTGCACATGTACGTGAGTGTATTCCATATGTATGCGTTCTATATTCATGTGCATTTTTACACACGTGTGTTTGTGCATGGGTAGTGACCAGAGGTCACTGTTAGACGTCATCTTCAGTTGCTTTTCACCTTAGTTCTTTTGGAGAAAGGTTCTTTTCTCAACCCGGAGCTCATTGACCGAGCTAGCCTGGCTTGCCAATGAACCCAGGGATCTGTCTCGGCTTCCTCCACTGGGCTCACAGATGCGTGGCATCATATTTGCCTTTCTACCTGCGTGCTAGAGATTGAAGCTTAGGTCCTCATCATTGTTCCGTAGGCACTTTGCCAACTGAGCTATCTCCACAGGCCTCTCAGGAGGTTTTCGATGACTGAATTTATGTTTTTTTCACGAGTCAGCGTTGATACTTTTGTTTCTAGGGACACATCCATTTCATCCAGGTTTCCACATATTTTTGATATACACGTGTTGAAAGCCTTCTCTTATGAAAAGCTTCATTTTTTATTGAGTTCACTATAAGGGTCAGTAGGCAAAGCAGTAGGTAGAGAAAATCTGCTTACAATCACTTTCCTTTCTGAAATGTTGGCAGTAATGTCCTCACGTTCATTTCTCACTTTGATAATGTGAAGCCTCCGTTTATTTTTAGTCCACCTCCCTATCTATTTATCACTTCAGAAACAAACTCCTGGCTTTTTTGTTTATTGCATTCTATCCTCTAGTCAACTTCTAATTGTTTTAATTTGTATTATTTTCTTTCTTTTATTTTTGTGTTTGGTTTGCTTTTCTTTTATCAGTTGCTAAAAAGGTAGAAATATAGATAATTTGAAGCACAACTACGTTGTGCTTCCAGGTAGATATTTACAGCTATGAAACTTTCTAGTCATGCTTCTGTGATATTTGAGAGCTTTGGTAGGTTGTTTTCATTTTAATTTGAAAGATTTCCTAATTTTTCTTGTGAGTTTGCTAGCCATTTTATTTTTTGCCTGTGCTTTTTAATGATCCTTTGTGATGCTTTTCCACTTTTGATTTTGATATGGATCTCTAGCTTTATTTCTCTGTGGTCATAGAAGATACTGTTCATGATTTTAAGCATTTTTAACTCACTGAGACTTGCAGTGTGGCCTAACTTGTGATCTGTTGAACAGAATGTCCATGTACTTGAATATGGATTCTGCTGCTTTAGATATAAGTGTTTTGTAGATGTTGGCCAGGTCCAGTTGTTGCGGTATTGGTCGATACTTCTGTTTCCCTCCTGACTTTGGGCCTAATTTTTCCTTTCTTTTCTTTTTCTTTCTTCCTTCCTTTCTTCCTTTCTTTCTTCTTTCCTTCCTTCCTTCCTTCCTTCCTTCCTTCCTTCCTTCCTTCCTTCCTTCCTTCCTTCCTTCCTTTCTTTCTTTTTGTTGTTGTTTTTGTTTTTCTAGACAGGGTTTCTCTGTGTGACAGAACTCTGGCTGCCTGTTCTGGATTTGCTTTGTAGACCAGGCTGGCCTCAAACTCACAAGAGATCTGGCTGCCTCTGCCTCCCGAGTGCTGAGATTAAGGGCATGTGTCACCATGCCTGGTGTACCTAAGTTTTCCTCTCTCTCTCTCTCTCTCTCTCTCTCTCTCTCTCTCACTCTCTCTCTGTGTATCTGTGTGTGTGTGTGTGTGTGTGTCTGTGTGCATGAGTATATGTCTGTTTCTCTCTGTCTCTGTCTCTCTCTTTCTGTCTCTGTCTATCTCTTTGGTTTTTCTAGACAAAGTTTCTCTGTGTAGCTTTGTCTGTTCCAAAACTCTCTGTGTAGACCAGACTGGCCTCAAACTCACAAAGATCCACCTGCCTGTGCCTCCCGAGTGATGGGATTAATGGCGTGCACCACCACTGTCCCGCTCTAAGTTTTTTACCCATTGCTGACAGCAGGCTAATGAGGTCTTTAACTACAATCATAGGACTGCCTCTCTCTTTAATTGAGTCACTGTTTGCTAATATGCTTCACTGTTCTTTGGTTAGGTACATCTATATTTATAACTGCACCTGCTTAGGGTATGGCCCCTTTGCCAGGACAGAATGTTCTTTTGTCTAGTTTATTAAAACTTCACTTGAAGTCCATCTGTCTAATATTAGTAAGCCCACCATCATTCCTTTTTGCTTCCTGTGTGTGGGGGACATTTTCCCCCATCCTGTTTTACATCAAAACTACTTATATTCCTAAAGCTCTAGAATGTCTGGAAAAAACATGTAGGCAGATTGGGATTTTTTTTTAATGCTTCATGCTACCCCTTTCTTTATTAAAAAAAAAATAAGTGTGTGTTTGTGTGTGTGTGTGTGTGTGTGTCTTTGTGGGTTAGTGCATGTGAGTGAGTACCCTCAGAGGCCAGGGAGGGAGCTGGGTATTCTGGAGCTAAAGTTATAGGCATGTGAACCTCCCTAACTAGGTTCTCAGATCATCTCTGAAAGAGTAATATGTGCTCTTAACTGCTGTGCCTCTACTCCAGTCCCAACAACCTCTGCCATTTGACCGGAGAGTTTAATCTCCATGTAAATTTTGGAGTAAATGTAGATGAGGAGACATCTTCCCTTTATGTAGCTGTCGGCTTTTATGTTTTTGTTCTTGCTGTTTCTCAGTTTTCCATTACAATTTTGTTTTATACTTAGTTATTTTTCCTTTTGTTATTTGTGCTTTAACATGGTTTTCATTACTTCAAGTTCACGCATGTGTCTCTTTAGGCTTTTTTTCCCTCATTTTCTCTCTTTTGTACTTGTCTGTATTTAATTTTTTCCAAATTCGTTTTCCTCTTTTTTTTAATGTTTTAAAAGGTGTTTAATATTTTTTTTTACTTATTACTTTTTATTTTTTATGCGTACAAATATTTTGCTTGCATGCCACATGTGTACAGTACCTAGAGAGGCCAGAAGGGGGCGTCAGATCTCTTTGGCACTGGGGTGACAGATGCTTGTGAGTTGGCACGTGGGAGCTGGGAATCAAACTGGAGTCCTCTGGGAGATTAGTCAGTGCTCCTAACTGCTGAGCCATCCCTCCAGCCCCTAGAGTTGTTTTGTTATTGGTTAGCTTGGTCTTTACAATGAATTACATTTGTTTACAACAATCTGGTCAGAGCTGATATTAACTGTATTCCCATAGTAGGTGCTATGTTCTCCTCCTGCACAGCCCTGTAGCATAACCCTTTATGTTACCTTACAATCATCTCTTCATATTATGCGCCCATTATCATAGATGGATAATTGTTATTTTATGCATTAGTATACATTTTACACATTATACATCAGTTGTATTAATTCATTGATATAATCTATTAGTCATGGGTCCTATTTTCTAATTCAGTTTTGTCCATTACTTAATTTTCTATTCATTTTTGAAGGAGTTAGGAAATCGTTCGTTTGTAGATTTTTTTTTCTTCTCCCTTTAAGTCTCCTGACTGCCTTTATGATTTCTAAAGGGGAACCCCATATTATCTCGTTAAATTCCCTTGTACAGAGTGATTTCTTTCATTGCTGCTCTTTAAAATTCTTCGTTCATCTTTGTTTGAAGCAGTTGGATGTAAACGGGTCTCAGTGTGCAAGGCTCTGAGTCTATCCTGCCTCCTTCACTCCTTGCTATGATGACTTCTGTCTCCTATGAAGGTTGGGTGGTTTCTGGCCATTAGTTCTTCAAAAAATTTTTTCTGCCCGTTTTTCTGTCTTCTCTCACTCCGGAGCTCCCATTATAGTATGTCAGTGTGTTTGGCTGCAACACACAGGCTTCTGATCTGTCTACTTGGGTTTGTTGCTTTCTCTTAGTGAATCATCTTGGTCTGCTTTGATCTCAGCTGCCCTGTCTTCCAGATTACTGATTTTTCTCTCCTGCTCTCAGCTCTGCTCTTTGATGATTTTTCCTTTTTTATTTATATTTTTATTAATTACAGTTTATTCATTTTGTATTTCATCTGTAACTCCCTCCCTCCTCCCTTCCCAATCCCACCCTCTTCTCCAACCATGCTCCTCCCCCAGTCCACTGATACAGGAGGTCTTCCTCCCCTTCCTTCTGATCCTACTCTATCAGGTCTCATCAGGAGTGGCTGCTTTGTCTTCCTCTGCGGACTGGTAAGGCTGCTCCCCTCTCAGAGGAAGGTGATCAAAGAGCAAGCCAATCAGTTCATGTCAGAGACAGTCCCTGTTCCCATTACTATGAAGGCCACTTGGACACTGAACTGCATGGGCTACATCTGTGCAGGGGTTCTAGGTTATCTCCATGCATGGTCCTTGGTTGGAGTATTAGTCTCAGAAAAGACCCATGTGCCCAGATCTTTTGGTTCTGTTGCTCTCCTTGTGGAGCTCCTGTCCTCTCCAGATCTTACTATTTCCCACTTCTTTCATAAGATTCCCTGCACTCTGCCCAAAGTTTGTCTATAAGTCTCAGCATCTGCTTTGATACCCTGCAGAGTCTTTCAGAGGCCCTCTGCTAACCTCAAAAAATATCGAAGATGAATTTTTTTCACCTGTATTTGCTGTTGTTGTCTCTGTCCAGAGTTTCTATTGGGTTCCTTTGTGTAATGTTTTTGAGGTTAGTTATCACTATGAAACCACACTGGCCTCACTCAAATCTTTGATTCTCCTGCTTCAGCCTCTGAGTGCTAGGATTGTACCTGTGCACTGCCATACCCAGCACCACTTTTATAATTTTTATATCATCAGTGATGTTCTTTACTTCAGAGCCATCATTCTTATTTCCTTCGTTTTCTGTCCCATTTTCCTGCAGTCCTTTAACTATATGTAAGACAATTGATTTAACCCTTCATCTCCTAAGTCCAGTATCTGTCCTTTCTGTTGTCCAATTTTCTCTTAATTTATTCATGTCCATGAAGTGGCTGTACTTTTTTTCCTTCTTAACATACTCAGAATTTTGAATGGAAAACTAGATGCTCTGAATATTATTATTATAATGTGATAGCTATGGGAGGCAAGTCTTACTTGACCAGAGCCTGTGGTCCTTGTTTGACATGGGTGGTAGTATTTGGATAGTTAGTAGCTTTATAGAAATGTTTTTATGAAAACTGAGTTATTTGTTCTGTGTAGTCACTGGAAGAAAAGGAGATAAAATCCCGTGTGTGCAGCTGGCTATGTACGCTGGCATGCCTTCAGTGCTTACTTAGGTCTTTGCAGCTAGGCTCAGCCTGACATCCTGCCTGCATGGCTGCTGAGATTCACAGAGCTGAGTGTTCAGGGTTTTCTTACCTTCTCCACTCCCAACTGTAGCCTATTCCCAGCATTCAAGCACAGCCCTTTAAATTCCTTGGTGTAGGCAGGTGTCTTTCCAAGCCATTATTCTTCGAAGTATTTCAGCCCTAATCCTGATTTTCCAGGGTTTGTGGAAGACATTTTTTTCTTGTTCTTAAAGTCTTTGCCTGGTGAGTGAATTTAGTTGGCTTGTCTTTAATGTTTTTGAGATTGGCTACTGTAGAGTTGCTTCTGTAAAGGAGTGTTCTGAGCTGTAGCTATAACAGCAAGCTCTTAAGTGTGGTCACTTAGGGAACACAAACACATATACACACACATCGAAATTTTTTGAGAAAAGGTCCTTCTGCTGTTTACAGCTCCAAGAACCTATATCAGAGTCTCAGGCAGCCATCATCAAGACTGCCGTTGCCATGGGGAAGGAGAGTACTACAGATATGCTGCACAGTCCGCCCCTTCCCTGCAATGGCACGGGCCATCTCATGTGCCAAGTGACTGGAGAAGTCTCTGACAACTCCTGCCCCTAGGTACTAACAGTTTGGATAGGAATGCATGCTCCTTTGGTGGCTTTTGCATTTTTTTTTTTCCTGTGCTGGGGACTGAACCCAGGACCTTGTGCTTGCTGAGGAAATGCTCTGCTACTGAACCAAATCTCTAGCCTGTGAGTGGGAATACATTCCTGAATATTAAACACTCATCCATGAATCCTACAACTATTAGAAAACAGTGTGACCGTGGCCTGTGGGAAGCCTGGGGTTCTGTTTTGGTGACTCTGGGTTGATTGTGGTTGGGTAGGAAACAGGTGAGGTGTTCTGTATTACTTCCTTTTGTTGTGACAAAAGGATATATTGAGAGGAGGAGGGTTTCTTTTGACTTACAGTTTCAAAGGAACTTCTGGCCACCGTAGGGGAAAGGCACTGCAGAGTGGCTCAGTCTCTGGTAGTAGGAGTTTCTAGTGGTGACTCATCATATCTGGATGGACCAGGAATCAAAGGCTGAAATTAGAGAAGGATGTAATCAAAGGCACATCCCTAGTCATCTGTTTTCACCAGCCAGACCCAACACCCTAAAGGCTCACAACCTTCAAAACACTGTCACAGTCTGGTAACTGAGCATTCTAACCATGAGCCTATGAGGGGCAATTCAGATTCAAACCATCAAACAAAGATGATTGTATAAGTAATGGAGTAACGGAGAGCCCTTCATGTTGGGATTTTGTTTCTGAGAGGGAGCAGATAGGGAGCAGAAAGCAGCCCAATTTAGTGTGTAAGAGTATGGAAGCTGGGTTAGAGTTTCCTGGCATTTCTTGTCTTGATGACTTTGGCCAGAATGTCTTCATTTCCTTTGCTGGGCTCACAGTTCCTGCCTGTCATGGGTTGCTGTGAGGATGTTTTCCATGCCTGGAAAACAGCAAGAGGCCAAATGTGTGCATGGTATAAATAGCCTCGTGGTCATCCAGGCTACCGTACAGGTGCAGGATCCATGTGTGGGAAAAAGTCAGGCTCAGTTTTTGAGTGGCTCTGGATCGATGGTTGAAGAACGCAGTTGGCTTCTGCGTGGGCCTTCTGTAGCCCATGTGGGTTTCACACATGTGAGACAGACTCAAGGCAGAGGCTGCAGCATGAAGCAACGAGTAAAGGTATCTGGAGGTCTCCCTGACTGTCTCCATGTTCCATTTCACAGCCATCTACAATTTCCAAGGCAGTGGAGCCCAACATCTCACTCTACAGATTGGCGATGTGGTGAGAATACAGGAGACCTGTGGAGGTGAGTCAATATTGCCTACATGCCCCTCAGATGCTGGACCCCTCACGGAAGGACCCAAATCGCTTACAGTACTCTCTCTAAACACGCACATGAGTGACATGTTTAAGTACATCTTGTTAATTTAGTACAGTCAGCTCTCTGTGCCCACGGGATCTATACCCATGGGCTCAACCAACTGCAGACAGACAATATTATACCAACAATATCTATATTCAGCTCCTGTCATTACTCCATAAACAGTACACTATTATTGTTTGCATGACATTGCCATGCATTAGGTATTAGAAGTTGGGAAGAGATGATTTAAAATATGTGAGGACCTCCATATGGTCTATGTAGATATGACACCATTTTATATAAGGGGCTTGAACATCTGCGGGCTTTGGTGTCTGCAGGCCTTCCTGGAGCCAATCTCTCCAGTATTCTGAGGAATGACTGTAATTAGAGTTTACTGAGCAACAAACAACAAAAAGTGCTTTATTATTTTAGAGATGTTAGTTTCATAACAAAGGCCTAACTGGCTGATTTGATGAGCGCTATGCTCGGTGTTTGCCACAGTCAGGGGACCATGGGGCTTTGGGCCTGTGGGTCTTTCTAGATGTAGTTCTTCATTAATATGTACACTATTGTAAAGAAAAACAAGCATCATCAAGATTCAGGAGGGTGCGATAAATTATCCTCCTGACTCCAAGTGAGAGGCTGTGCCACACAGCAGCATTATATAAATGCAGCTCCAATGGATCAGGGACTCAAGCCAGGACTGTGTGCTGAGTAAAGTGGCAGCTCTTTCCTCCCCTAGTCACCCTGGCATGAAGCTAAGTGTATATTAAGTTGGGTCTACCCATGTTGGTGGTGGTGGTGTGCTTCTTAACATTTGCTCAAAGACTAATGGCCTTAGACTCCTGAGACAGGCAATTGAAAATGAACATCATCTGTGTTTCTTACACACTTGATATTATGGGCAAGTCTAGTGTATAATGACTTAATGAATTTGCTAATGTGTCACGGATGATTAGCAGACTGTCTTATCCCTTATGGCCTAACTGAACTCCCTGCCTGCCAGGCAGACCTATGACACCTCCTGCAAAAGACACAGAGTATAAGGAATATATGTTTCCTGTGACTGGCAGGACAAAGGAAGAAGAGGAGACTGGCCTGAGAATACATGGTCTGTATTCTCATGTGTCATCTCCCAGAGAATCCAACAGAGGAGGCCCTGGAAAGGAGTGCAGGATGGTAGGAGACAGGCATACTGCAGGGTAGGCCTCTGCTGGACACAGCAGCCAAGAGCCACCTAATTCTTCTCACAGACTGGACAGACACTGTCCTTCATCCTGGAGGGCACAAAAACCTACCTAGTCCTCACATCAAGCCACTAGATAGGGTCCTTTGCACTGCTGGATAAGCTTCATGAGGCTTCCCAGGCCATGGAGCCCCAGCTCCCTCTGCAGATTTGTGCGGTGATACTTGCACATGTATGAAAAAAGCAAAACATGACTTTCATACAAACACCTACAACTTCCCAACCCTGAAACACAGATGATTCATAAGTAAAGCACATACACATAAGCACATACAAATCTATAAACAAACAGGTACGAATACAAACAGATGCAAACCAAAGAACAAGCAAATGAAAAAGCCCTTTCTTTGAGAAGGGTATTTTAGCATTTCATATTTTGAGCAACTTTTAAAGGAGTGCCCGCAGAGAATCCTTTAATGAGACCTGCTTGCATGTGTTGTATTCTTTGACAGTATTTTTTGTTTGTTTGTTTTGTTACATCTAATAGAGAATCATTCATTGTTCAGTGACCAGAGCTGAGAAACATCCTAGTCTTGGCATTTTGAAGCTTTTTGAACACAGAGGGGATAAGCTTGGTGCAGGGAGTGGGCGGGGTGAAAGGAACAAGTTAGCTTTACAGGTCTCTTTATGAATTTTATACCCCATGTTAAACTAAGTTCTCTCAGTACTTTTCCAGGAAGCAGAAGGACATGGACAAAAGGGAGAAGTGGGCAAATTGAGACAAAATCCAAGGGCCCACCCTGTAGTAAAAGAGTGACCAGGCGCTGGTAATTGAGAGATAACATTGCCTAGCAGTCAACCCAGATGGCCTCAATACTCCTCTCAAATAGCCCCTGACCTTTGACCAAAGGCCCACAGCTCCGCTCTTCATGTCCAAGGCAGGATTGACTGGACCCGAGCACCTAAAACCAACCAATTATTTTAAAAGTCAACTATAGGGTAGTTGACCCTTATCCAATCCTGTGTAGCCAAGACTGCAACACCTGAGCTTCCCTGTGCTTTTTCCTTTAAAAACCCAAGGCTTTTGTCTCTCGGTGCTGTTCCTCGCTGATTTGGAGGGCAGCCCCATTGTGCAATGGCTTGAATAGACCTCTTGCGTTTGCATCAATTTGGTCTCCTGAGTTCCCTTCATCTACCTACCCAGAAATGAGGCTCCTACTGGGCCTAACAGGGGGAATGGTGAGGAGTGGGTGGGTGAGGGAATGCCTTCCTATAGACTTGGGCCTGTTATTCTAAATTTGCCTTCCCACAGCACAGCTCTCCTTACAGTGCTGCCCTAAGCTTCACACGTCAAATTCTACCCTTGACAGAAAAACTTTGAGTTCTGCTCTCTTCATCAGTCTTTATTTATTATAACATATCTATTTACACCAAAAAAAATTTTTTTTAAATGTCCTAAGAGGTTAACAAAGATTAACTTTGGGTGGCTGGAAACTTTGCACTTTGTGTGCTTCGGTTGTTTGAAAAGCATTTGAATCAGAAAACTACTTCCTCCGTTGACCAAGTAAGAGAGCTTGGCTCAGTGACTTCACGTTTCTCACTCAAAGAGTTATGATCACACAGCTCCTGGGCTTGTTATCTGAATTAAACAACAACAACAACAACAAACAAACAAAAGGAGGAGGGTAGGGGAAGGAGGAAAGAGAGAAACAGTGTCACATCATGCTTGACTCAAGAATGGTGTTTCCACATCCAGTAGAGCTAGCTGCAAGGGGATCTAGATGAGTACATGTCTTTGCAACATGGTCCTTGGTGACTTAGAAGCTGAATCTTTGAGTGCCTAGAATGGATGAGGCTAGCCCCTTCTTTGCTCAGTATTATGTTTTAATTAGCAATAATCACTCCTCAGATAAACCTCATTGGCTTCGATACTGCCACTGGGCAAAGCTAGTATTATGTTTTAAATTGGATTTGTCTTCTTTGAATTCATGTGAAGGTCCAATCTCTGAAGTCTTGTGCTAATGGTATTATAAGGGTGGAAACTTAACTTTGGTGTTTTTAGGTAGGGCCTTTGGAAAGTAGAGTCATAGGATGGAGGCCCCATGAGTGAATTATGGAGGCTTTATAGGGAGTGGGAGAAAGACCCAGATACAGAGAAATGTAGAGGCTGATGTGATATGCCAAGGGGGACCCTCACCAGAGGCTGCAATATGCTTTGATTCTCTAGAATCATGAGCCGTAAATATCTCTGCACTAAGTATACTCAGTAAGAATGTGAAAACACAATTCTGACTGGGGGCCTTGGATATCAGTGGGGTTTATTATAAAGATAACATGTTATGATATAAACTCACATAATTCAGAAGGGCTGATATCTTTCCAAATATTTAGTGATATCCAAAGACTTCAGTGTCATATCCACTGTGATGCTCACTTCCCTCCCTTCCAAAGATGCCAAGATGCCTCTGCTTTAATGCTCCTTTTTTTTTTCGGAGACAGAGTCTCACTGTGTACCTCTAGCAGGACTAGAACTGGTTGTGTAGAGCAAGCTGACCCTGAACTCATAGAGACCTGCCTGCCTCTGCCTTCCAAGTGTTAGAGTCCAGAAGATGCTGAAAGAACGACCCCAGACCCAAGTAGCATGCAAACAACAAAAGGCATTTATTCTGCAGAAGACCAGCATGCTGGGGCTACCATCCAGGCAAAATGGCGACCCTAGACAAAGGTGCACATGTCTTCTTATAGGGAACGTGGGGAATTTCAGGGACAAGTAGGTCATCTTTATTGTGATTGGCGCAGGTTAAAAGCAAGGGTACAAGTGCATCTATGATTGGCTAGGGCTAGCTAGAGCCTAATTAGGAGTTGGGGGCTCTCTAAACTGGTCCAAACAGGCCCAAACTGGTGGGTGGCAAGGAAATCAGAAGGGTTAACTCTTGACTGGCTTTGAGAGACCAAAAAGATTAAAAATTAGAAGCTATTATTAATTAAGACCTGAACTATGTGAGTGGAGAAGTCCAGCCATGCCCTAAGGGAAAGAACTTGCCTTACTGCATTCTTTCCCCACCCACCAGAGATACAGTTGCTAGAAAACTGGTCCATCCTCCTAGGCAGGGACACCAGTTCATTAATGGTCTGGGGACCTTCCTATAGCCAATCAATTCAAATGTAGCATTTTGACAAATAGATGCTTGCCAGGCAGGAATTGCCCCTGCCTTGGGCATGCTGGGAGGGACCAAAATCTTTAAATCACCCAACTAACCTGAGCACAGGGCTCTCAGCTCTCACCGCTTCATCGGTGGGGGGTGTGAGCCCGAACTGCAGCTTGTAATTTGTAATAAAAAGATCCTCATGTGGTTTGCAACAGACTCGGCTCCTGGTGGTGGTTTTTTGGGGTATTGCGATTCGGGCACAACAGCTTGAGTCCAGGTGGTCAGTGGGCTACATTCTTGTATTAAGAATATTCTACTACAAGATAAGGTAAGGCTGTCCAGAACAGATGTCCCTTCCCATTTTTTTGGTTATCTCTTGGCTGTTTCTTGGGTGGGAGATTTTACGATCTTGTTCTTGGAATTGGAGGCCTGGTCCTCTCACAGGTAGCTTGGGATCAGAGGCCCAGGCTATTGTCAATCCCAAAGGTGGGAGGAGAAAGACCACTGACTCAAATCATTGGGACCAAATTAATTAAAGAAAGCATTTTAATTTTTGTAAATGGGTTACCTCCCCCTAAGGTGAGGTTGGAGAGGTTAGCACTGGATATAAGAAAGACTAGGATTTTATAGTTCAGGGGTAGGGAGTTTCCAAATAGGGAATTTGGCACACAAGATAGGCAGGCTTAGAGGAGCAGAGCCTATGCATAACAAGTCAGTCCTTCCTGAAACAAAGAGCTAGTTGCAAGGTGGGCATCATAACAACAGGCAGTCATATTACCTTTTGAAACAAAGGTAGGATTGCAAGATGGTTATAAACAACTTTTTGAAACAAAGACATGCTTGCTGTTTCCTGAAACAGGCAGTACAGAACCATTTGAAGTTAAGGTTACAGTTGGGGCATAGCCCAATTCTTGAGAAAAAGAGGTTTAAACCATAAAAAGAAATGAACCTAGTTTGTCTTTACTATAAGATGGCTTTTATGCTTAAGATGGAGGCAGGCTGGTTCTTTACCACCATGCCTAGCTGTGTACTAGACCACAGTGGAGTGTGTTCTCCTGAGGTAGCTAGACTTATGTAGAGTCTTCTTCATAAGGTATTTCCAGGGAGTATGTGTCCACACTTAGCCATTCACATTCCCTTATTCATGGCTTGTCCTTTTGGAATGTTGGGAAAAGTCACATTCCATTTACCGATGATTGCGGATATCAGAGTGGTGGGGTCTATCCTAGTAGGAAAGGGGCATGGTGCTTGGAGACTCTAAGAAGTGTTTTGATTTCAGTAAAATAAGGTCATGGGGAGGGGTGAGAGGAGAGCCTGCTGGGAGATCTTTGGTTGTCTTAAAGCAAGGTGATGTTGTCCTGTTTCTTACAGAGATCATCCAATGATTCTGTTCTGAGGATGCAGTGTTCTCACCTGGAAACATCAGCAGCTCTTCAGAGCTGGCAGATGCCCACGCCTACAGGGCTGTGTGGCCACAAAGAACTTCCGGGTGGGTGGTGAAGGCTTGAATCTACAACATGCAGAGAGGGGCACACCAGAGCCCACAGCACCTTTTCTACTAGCAACCCTGTCAAGGGTGATCATGACCCAAACAATGGGGACATTGTGAGCTCTTCACGGGAGATCTTTTAAAGCACCACTTTGCCAGGAGGCCTCCTTTGCTCACAGCTGTGCTGGAAGCAGCTGGGGATGAAAGGGACTCTATTGTTTTGAGGGTGCGACTCCACACTCTGGCTTCTGAAACCCAGTTTTCCTGCACTGTGAATGAGGGTGGAGCTGAGATGCCAATGAACTTGAAATCTGTCTCATTTATTCTGTTGTTATGGAAATATGTTGAAAGGACATCAGTAAAAAGAAGGGTATTCTAACTCTATAGGTTCTGTTAACAAACTAGAAAACATGTTGGATTATGTTAACTTATTATAACTTGCTGGATTATGGTATTGGTTTAATTACTTTCTAAAAGGAGATAGTATCTACTAGCTTTTTGAATATTTCTCTTGTGGCAGACATGGGAAAATATCTCTGCAAATTTCACCTATGATTATTTCTATTCAACACTTCACTTGTCGATGATCTAATCCAAGCTTTGATTCCAGAGTGCACACCCGTTTAAAATACATACATTTTATTATGTATAGTATCCATGATGCTATGGAATACAAAGTGTGAAATGAAATGATTACTACAGTGAAAAAAACTGACATAGTTTCTGTCATCATCTCACAGATACTCAGTTTTTGTTACTATTTTATTAATTGCAGTTCTCATTCTGTGCATAACATTCTAGATGTAAGGTTATGGGACAAAATTAATAAAGACAATTAGGCATACGACATAAAAGAGGTTTATTAGGTGGATATATATATATATATATATATATATATATATATATATATAGAGAGAGAGAGAGAGAGAGAGAGAGAGAGAGAGAAGGGAGAGCAGGACATGATGGGAGAAAGAAAGAGAGAAGGGGAAAGAGAGAGGGGCCGCCCCATAGAGAAAAAAACCAAGAGAGAGACCACATGGCCGGCTGGTCCCTTTAAGGGACAAGGTAACCACACCTTCAGGTGTGGCCACCTGGCCAGTGACATTTGATGACATCATAAGTTGCTAGGCAACCCAGAAACAGGTTTTGTTCCAAAATCCTAACACTAGACATCTTCACCTTACGTATCTACTACTTTGTTCATTTCCTCTACACCTCCACTCCTTCAACCACCTTCATTACCATGGTTTTATTTTCTAACTTTACATATTTGACTTTCTTATTTTAATTTTTTTTTATTTTTGAGATTATAATTTAATTACACCTCTCCCTTCTCTTTACTTACTCCAAGCCCTCCTATATACCCCTCGACACTCTTTTTCAAAATGTTGGCCTCTTATTGTATACATATTTGTATACATATGTATGTATATATATGTGCATGTATATATTCTTAAGTATATAGTTCATATACTGTTACTTGTATATATGTTTTCGGGACTGACCCTTTGGCACTGGACAACCAATAGTTGTGCTCTTCCCTTGGGAAGTCCAGCTCTCCCACTCCCAGCCTTCCTCAGTTGCCTGTAGTTCTTTTTGTAAGTCTGAGGCCTCTGTGGGCTTTTCCTTCTCCACTTTGGCATGTCCTTTGGTGTCATCCTTGTTCAGCTCACATTTGAGCTGTCATGTCGGTAAGACTGCATGGACATAACTTCTGATATCACTAGGAGACAGAATCTCACAGCAAACTCCCTGATCCTTTGGCTCCTCGTTGTTCTTAGATTCCACACACAGATGAGATCGATCATAGAGTTTCTCCGCCCCTGGCATGTGCTTATTTGACTTAGCACATCACCCAGGTTATGGCAGCTTGTAGAGTGTCCTTTACAAAGGCTGAGAAGTATTCTGTTTGGATACCTCAATTCATACACCTCAATTTCTTTGTGAATTCATGATGGGTGCTTCCTTTGCTTCTTGACTTTTATGAAGAGAGCTGTAGACTATTGTGAACATGTGGGCACAGATATCTTTAAGAACTGAAGATGTCTTTTCCTATGGTAGGTGTCTAGACGAGAGCTTGTTGGCCTTGTGGATTCATTAGTAATCACCAGACTGTTTTCCATACCCATAGCATTTGTACTCATCTGTCTTCCTACCCCCAGAATACTTTCTTTCCTTTCCCTCTGAACCCTCGTCCACACTTATTACACTTTGAGTGCCTGAAAGTAGCTTTCCCAATAGTCACCAGGCAGTGTCTCGTATTGGTTTTGACTTGCATTACCCTGATGACTAATAATCCCAGCAAGTTTTTCTATTCCCCTTGGAAGTTTTATATATTATCTGGAGAAATGTCTTACGTCTTAAATGGAGTGCTTGCTTTTGTACATTGGGTCACATTGAAGTCCTTAATTCATTTGGGTATTTGCTCCTTATTAAGCAAATAGTTTGCAAGTATTTTCTCTTAGTCTCCAAGTTACCATTTAATTTTGTTCATGATTTTCCTTACTGTGTAGGAGGCTTTGAATCAGAGCCCATACTCTCAACCTTTGATCAAATACCTTCTATTTGATCTTGATATTATTATGTATCTCAATACAGAGGAAACTAGAAGCACTCTCAGGTACTCACCACTCAGGTAAATAGTAATATTCTTGCTTCAGATATCTCTTAAAAATACTCAGATGTCAGCCAAGTGGTGATGGTGCACGGCTTTAATCCTAGCACTGGAGAGGCAGAGGAAGGTGGATCTCTGAGTTGGAGGCCAGCCTCATCTACAGAGTGAGTTCCCGGATAGCCAGGGCTACACAGAGAAACCCTGTCTCAAAGGAAAGGAAGAAAAAAAAAACCAAAACCAAAACCAAAACCAAACCAAAACAACAACAAAAATAGAAAACAACCCAAAAACCCCAGATGTGATTGAAACGCACAGCTTACTATTCTCAAAGTCTTGTCTTTCCTTTTGTCATCATGAAAGCCACAGTTATCTTGAAACTGGAATGCTTTCTTCCTGAACAAAGCTCTGTACCTTTACTAGATGTATTCCTTTATAATCATGTTACTTACTTATTTGGAATTATGTGTTCGTGTGTGTTTGGATGGGAATGAGCACTTGGGCACAGATGCCCACAGATGCCAGCAATCACAGCCCCCTACCCCTAGAGCCAGTTATAGGGTGTTGTGATCCCCTAACATGGGTGCTGGGACCCAAACTCAGGTCTTCTACAACAGCAGTGGGTGCTGTTAATTGCAGAACCGTCTCTCCAGCCTTTATAATCATGTTTAAAAAATATTTTTGTGACAATCCACTGAGAGGTGTTACTTTTCTCAGATAAAAACCCTGAGGCTTAAGTGGCATGACCAAATGTTACGCTGCCTAGAAGGTGCCATCCCTCTTTTGGAATTCTTCAGTGTGGGTGGGGTTGGGGGAAAAAGAGGAGGAATGGGACTTCCCAGACAATTCAGGGGTGAGCTGGAGACTCTGCCCAAATATTCTCACATGGCTTTCCTCCTGTCTCTTCATCTAGTGGCAGAGATCGGGGAGAGGGAGTATCCTTTGTAAGATGGCAGGTACCATACAGAAGGGCTCCACCTTTATGACCTAATATGCCCCTAAGGTCTCACCTCCCAGTACCATTACACTAGAGGTTATAAATTTGACACAGGAATCGGAGGATGGGCAAGTGATTGTTTCACGACAAAGGTTAATAAATCTTGATGTTATTGAACTCAAAGCAGCATTCAGGTTTGACAAATCCAGGACTGGATAAAGGCTGTGTTATAGAAACTAATTTTGATCATGTCCCCCTCCCTTCTGGGGTTTTGGCAACAGTTTCTGCCTATAAAGTCTTGGCACAGACAGGGAGGCAGCTGACCGCAGACCCGATTAGGGAATTGACATCAGAGTTAAGAGTTGGTCAGCAGGGCTGAGAAAACCTAATACCCATCTTGACAATGTTGCTAAGGGTATTGGGATCACATCCCCTTCTTGTTTAATGGTGATATATCTGTCCCAAAGATTACTTTGTTCTAAAGATCTGTTTCTGAAAATAGGTAACCTAGTGTATTTACACAGCATACATTAGGGGCATAATTGGTGCTGAATGAATGTCAGCTTTGGAGGCAGAATATGGATTTGGGGATGAGAGTTACCCAGGAGCAAGCAAAGCTTTGAGAGTCAGGAGACCTATAAGATCTGCACATGTGACTCAATCTCAAGGGTGCACAAAGGCGAAGTCCCTTGGCCCCATTCTGATGGGCACCCCGACAGAGATGTGGACACAATTGGAGTGTGGACCACTGGTTCCCTAGTAGTTGAGGAGTCTTAAGGGCTCCAGCTTTGAACTTGCAGACTACAACTGCATCTCGTGTGAGCTTGGCTCAGCACATCAATTGACCTATGTTTCAACTTCACCGGTGAAACAGGAACAGTGGAACAGAATTCCAACCTACAGGATTCCTGTGAGTTTGACAAGAGAGAACATATATAGTGCTTCATTATTAAAGTGATGTGAAAGGTCATTGTTTACAGTGAATACAAGTAGAATTCAAGAGCAAGATGCTTAGATTTAAATTTCAAGCTGTGTGACAATCTGCAAGCTGCTTATTCCCTGTGCCTTTCTGTTTTCAGTCACAAAACTGTCATCAAAATTCATCTTTAATTTGGTAGGCAAGTGGTCTGCCACTGAGCTACATACCCAGCCCACTAAATTTAAAGTTTGAAATAACAAAATCAATGCCTTTAACAAAGTGGTTGACGTATAGAAAACACTTAGAAGGATTAAACCCTCTTGTCCACTGTTAATTATTTTCTATCGTAATTGGCAAATACCTAGAAGCAACTAAAAATAGAAGGTGGCACTTTGTGAAATAGAAGAGCTTCCATTCCAGAAGTCCTCAGTTGCAAAGTAGCTTGGAGATTAACTTTGGGGGCCTCTGTTGAGGAGAAGATGGCAATATTAGAGGTGAGGATTTAGCTATGTCAACCTGACACAACGTAGGGCCATGTGGGAATAGAGTCTTGGTGAAGAGCTGCCACATTGGGTTGGCCTGTGGGTATGACTGTGGGATTGCTTTGATTAAATTAATTGATGTGCAGAGACACAGTCCAGTGCAGGCAGTTGCATTCACTGGGCCGGGGGATTGTGAAGAGTGGAGAAATGGAGCTGAGCGTAAGCAACAAGAAGCATGTCCGTGTTCATTTCTCTCTGCCTTCTGCTGTGGACATGATGTGACTAGTTGTTTTAACTTCCTCCTGCTTTGTCTTCCTCACAAGCTAGACTTGGAATTATGAACCAGAATACCTCCCACCCCAAGTTTCTTCTCATGGTGTTTTTATCACAACAGCAGAAATAGAATGAGTGCCCTACATGACCACCAAACTCCTTCCCCTAAGACTAGAAGTGGCTTCTTCTACACCCACACATGCAGTAGTTGAATGACTCTGAAAAAATCACTATCTCTGTGTCTCGGGTAGGCTACTCAGCTGTTCAATGGAATAGTGTGATTCCTGCTCCATATGGTTGTCAAGAAGATGAAAAGGTTTGATGTAGAATAGCTCCTGGAAGGACACTTCCATTCCAAGCTCCAGAATCTCCCTCCCCATCTTCCCCAATTTCCCTTCTGTTTTCTCCGTGTTCTTTCCCTTTCTCTCACTTTCTGTCACTCAAAATAGGAGCTCCATGGATTACCGTGGCTTCAGAACTTCTTTTACATGCTGACCTTCAGCATCTAACTCGGAGGGTGACTTTGCACTTCAGTCATTTTGTGGGGGAGAGCCAGGGCTTGTGAGGATGTCTGTTGAGAATATATTCTGGCTACAATCTGTCAGCCCAATAATGAGGGTCTGTTAATGAGGCACTTGGCAGGTGCTTTTTATTTACAAAGATGACAAATGCCACCACGTGGCTATGCTCCAATCATTTCAAAGGCCAGTGGACTCATTACGGCACACTGAACTCACGCTCATTTTGTCAGAGTCATTTGGATTTCTTCTTTGTTTTACAGTTCTGCAAAGGGGAGAGGGTCCTTTAAAATTTCTATCCCTCTACTTGTTCACAGACTTCAGAAAATCACATTTTAGGCTTCTTTTGCTGCTGTCAGCATTGTCCATATCATTTTAAGATGATTGTGCAGGTCCCTGAGCCTTCCCGTGCCTAAGAAGGGACTTGCAATCATGTATGTGACCTCAGGCAGGTGAATGAGGGAAGGATGGCTGGGCCTGTGGGTTTGAGGCATCTGTGTGCGTGATGGATGCTGAGGCTCCTCTCCAAAGGCACTTGTGATCATGCGGCAGAGCGCACTGGTGGCTTCACCAAAGCACCTTATTTCTCAAAAGGAGAAGGGGATCCTCATCAGCATGTGAATGAAACCCTGCACCTGTAGATGTTGCTTGGAGACGATGGCAACCAACACAACATATGTCATACTGAGGGCTCCTATGTTTGTCCCCTATGGCAGGTCTAAAGCCGATTGCCGCCATTTCTTTGCTAGGTGAAGATAAACAGACAAAAGCTGAAAAAGACAAGTTAACGAAAGATACAGCAAAAGTGAGAGACCTTTGCCTTTTGTTTTCTTTTTGCAGACTGGTACAGAGGCTATCTCATAAAGCATAAGATGTCACAGGTAAGGTCATTTTGTTTTCATCTGGGACAATGCAGAATGTCTTCCTCTCCTGGGTGACTCTTTCCCTGTATTGCTCTTCAGCAAAGTGAGCCCACTTCCTCCTTTCAGGATCTAAAATCTTGGCTCCTAATCCTGTGTCCCACTGTATACACTCTGTCTCCACTTCCTCCTCCACTTCCTCACTTCTTTCTTTCCCATTTTTAAAGGTGATCTCTGGCACCCTCTCCTCCCTGCAGCCTTTGCTGACATGCCATTTGCTTATGACTTCCCTTTCTGAGGTCTCCAGGAGAGAGTGCACTTTATAGTTGAAGCCAGTCTCTGCCCCTGTCTTCAGTATTGTGTGGGCATTCACTCATCTTGGCTGTGACATGGAAGGACAGGCCTAGGTGCCCTTCCAGATGGCAATCTCTCTGTCATGTCATCTCCACTACAACAGGCACTTGCTTTGCCCATTTCACCCTCTCAACTGGTGTGCAGCAAAGTGACCACGCTTGGAGAAATCCCCAGGCAGTTGACAAAGCTCTCTTGTCATCTGGGCCATGGTTATGAAGCATCTTCAGGGGCACAAGCCTGTCCTGCCCTCTTGGAGGACAGTGAGTTAAATCTAGGGAGGAGAAGCCCCACACCTCAGAAGCTTAAGTAAAGCCAAGGATTTGCTTCATACCCAGGGCTCCTCCCAATTAAGGGATGCTGCTTCCCTGGAAATGGGCAGCAAAGGGAGAGATGAACTCTTGTCTTGGCAAGTGAAGGGCTCAGACCCCTGTTCTATTGATCTCCCTTCTTGCCCCCCCCTGAGAGGACAACTACCCATAATGGTACTGAAGGATCTTTTGGGATGTAGAGTGAAGAACACTAAGACCTACACATATGGGTTTGGAATCTGTGCCTGCTCCATCTGAGTCTTGGATTAGTCCTTGGAAGTTTGGTGATTTCAAAAGCCAGAGGCTTAGTGGTGGTGGTTGGGGGCACTGGTAGGACAATGAATCCATTCTTTTTCTATGATACATCATCCATTCTCTTTTATTTTGTTTCCTACAGGGCATTTTCCCTACATCCTTTATCCATATCAAGGAAGTGACAGTGGAGAAAAGAAGGTACTTGTGGGGACCTGGTGAGAAACTCAGTTGGTAAAGGGCCTGCCTGCAGGGGTCCCTGGGCCCCCTGGCCCCCTGGCCCCCTGGCCTAGCCTGCTTGCAAGGGCCAGGCTAATGGGAGACACAGTCTCAAAACAAAACTAAAGCCACAAAATGCAAAGGGAGGGGGTTGTCCCTGAGGAAAAGTCCCTTGGGGTTCTCTGGCTTCTACATAAAAGGCACATGTGTGGACACTCAACTTCCCCTGCCCCCAAACACACACACACACACACACACACACACACACACACACACACACACACACACACACCACGTACTTAGGTTATTTGCCAGGCTGGACTTCCCTCATGGATGCCTCATGGCTTTGGCTGTCTGAGCTGGCAGATACGCTGGGCCCAGCTCATTCAGCTGTGTGGCTGTGTGTATTTGTGTACTCTCTCTCTCTCTCTCCTTCCTTCCCTCATCCCTCTCTCTCTGTCCCTCCCTCCCTACAAGGAGCTAATCCTAATTGATTCTAACAGGACTCTGATTCTGAGGGAGGATTAGGCAGTTTGGAGAAGCTGACTTTTCACTAGTAGCTGCCTTTGGACCTTACTAGAGAAGATCTGACGTGAGCAGTGAACATGAGGGGCCCTCCCTCTTAAAAGAGGACATTTGAAGAGAAGTCCCACATATTTGTGTGATTGCTTCAGACAGTGGAGCTTCAACAAGCCTCCTCTCCCTAACTGCAGAGCTTCCAGAACTTTCTCTGTTTTGCCCGGGTCTCAGCTCTACCTCACTTTTCTCTCCAACCCTACACAGGAACATAGAGAACATCATTCCTGCGGAAATCCCTCTGGCCCAAGAAGTGACTACGACGCTCTGGGAGTGGGGAAGCATCTGGAAGCAGCTCTATGTGGTGAGATGCGAGCCCTGCTGCTTTCACTCAGGCTTACGCTTGCATTTAGCCCATGTCTCGGAGTTTTGAGACACAGAAGAGAGAGCACACACTGTTATGTATGAGGACATTGAGACCCAGAGAGGTGAAGGACTTTCTTTGAGGCCACACAGCTAGCAGTGACAGCTATAATCAATAAAGGTCCAAGTGGGAGCCTTGCGTTTTAAAACACGTGCAAAAAGCTCTTGAACTTGGGTTTGTGTAGGGATTGCCTTAATGTTGGCTTGTAAAATAAATCCTCCAGGTTTAGGGACCTGCCCCTTTAATGTTCTCAGGGGCTTCGGTTTGGTGTTCTGCTGACATTCTGAAATATCCTCTTGTCATATGTTAATTAACCGGTGGCTATTGCCTTCAGATCTGTGAAGAAGCTTTGACCCTGAACAAACAGAGACTGCATTTCATGTGTTTTCTCTGTTTCAAAGCAAACTTAATTTAAAATCTTCCTTTGATGCGTCAAAGACCCTAATGAAAACAATTATCTAAGCAAACCATTAGGCGGAGAGCGAAAATGTCAACCCAGGCTTACTGCAAGTTTGTTACACCCTTGTGCATGCCCATTGGTGTGTGCAGGCTGTCGGGAGACTTGCCTCCTGCCGTACATATTGACACCCACGTGGAAATCTAACACAAAGCAATTAGCACATTCAATACTGTAAGCTTCCCAGAGGTTGTCAGTAAAATTTAATGTACGTGTTTTTCTGCTTTTCATTACTGTATGAAGTATGTCCAGGCTTCTTTATAAAGAGGTGTTCCTGATGGCAGGTTTTCCAGAGTGGCACTGCGCATCAGCCTAGCAAGAGACAAGAAAGGCGCATGTGTGTGTGTGTGTGTGTGTGTGTGTGTGTGTGTGTGTGTGTATCTGATCACTCCCCCTCATCTTTGATTCAGTCATTGGGGCCAGTAAACCTTATCTAATCTTCTAATACTTTCCCCAAACCTACCCTCTTAAAAAGAAAGCACAGTTGGGTTAAATTTTGACCCTTATATTCTCACAATTGAGATAAAATTTTAATACACAAAACCTTGCGGACCAGCCAAATCATATTCACACGATCAGAGAAGGAAAAAGAATCCTTGTGGTTTGAGTGACTTTTTATTCACATCTGCTACTCTCCTTAAAACATCTTACATACGTGCACTGTAGAAATCTGACATTTTCCTCCAAGAAATGGCTCTATGGCAAGCCAACTGTGCCTTCTGCTCTACGAATGAAAATAATTAAGCGTCAGTCATCTCATAATTGTGTCTATGATATTTGCCATATCTGTGACCCTTAATACCTAAATTTGATGTCCTTTTAGTAAATGTAGTGAATTTACATGAAGAATGTCATAGCATGGCCTGTCATCCCAATATCACATTTCTGATTACTCCAAGCCAAGTGCATGCGTGACATTTGAGTTCCTCACTCACTGCCCAGATGTTGTCCTTAGACTCCTTAGCCTAGTACTCACTCCAGATGTTACTTACAGCCCAGGTCCCCAGGCTGTCTGCATTTCAGTTGCAGCTGGCTACAGATTGAGGGAGCCGCACCGCCTCTCCCCACCTGGCTGACCCCTTCGCATTGTAGGTTTCAGACTTCATTAGAATTTCCCGGATCTCAGGAAAGTACTATGCTTAAGATGACAGTTTTATTATAAAGGGTAAAATTCCAGAGCCAGCCTGATGGAAGAGATAGGTATGGCAGTTAGCCACCTTGCCAGAATGTGAGTGCCCACTGCCTAGGCTGCTCCTCCAGCTTATGCTCAAGAGTCTTAATTAAAGTTGAATTACGCAGATTCAAGGCATTGCATCATCTGCTGCTGGAGAGATAAGGTAGTTCAGAGTGGGGCTGAAAGTTCTGCCCCCTAACCAATTATGTGGCTGTTTTTTCTGAAGCTATCTATAAGGTCCACCAAAGTCACTCCATTAGCACAAAAACACCAGTGGATGAAAGAAGCTCTTTCAAAACCACCAAAGGCATTCCTATTGCTCAGTATATGTTTTAAGGGCTTTCTGAGCACTGCCCCAGACACAAGGACAAAGACCAGAGACAAAGACCAGATATATATATATATGTTTTTCATTATATCACAATATTTGCCCTAAGGGAGAGATGAATGTATTGGCACAGTTAGAAGATTATTTTCCAAATGAATGCAGTAAAAACAAGATGGATCAGGGATGGAATTTAGAGTCAGAACATTTGCCTAGGCAGGGGTTCCTGCACTGCATAAAATGGAGACAGCGAACTGAGCACTGGTAGGCACCCCCATTGTTCTCTGCTCTCCTGTTATTCATGAAATGTGACCAGCTCCTTCAAGGTCCTGCTACCTTAGCTTTCCCAGCAGGATAGACTTTACACTTTGAATCATGAGCAGAAATAAATCCTCCCTCCCTTGACTTGTTCTTTGTCAGGGACTCTCTCTCTCTCTCTCTCTCTCTCTCTCTCTCTCTTAAGATTTATTTATTATGTACACAATGTTCTGTCTGCATGTATACCAGCAAACCAGAAGAGGGCACCAGATCTCATTATAGATGGTTATGAGCCACCATGTGGTTGCTGGGAATTGAACCCAGGTCCTCTGGAAGATCAGCCAGTGCTCTTAAACCTCTGAGCCACCTCTCTAGCCCTGTCAGGGCATCTTATCACAACACCAGGATAGGCAGCCAAGACAACAGTGGAAGACAACAGAAACCAAGCCCTGTCATTAGGTGTTTGTTACAGTACCTGTCAAGAAGCTCTGAGCCCCTAACCTTCTTTCTCCATTAAAAAATGAATGGAGCTGGGGACGTGGCTCAGTGGGTAGAAGTGCTTATTGTGCAAGCAGGAGAGTCTGGGTCAGGCATGTCTTGTAATCATCTGCATTCCCAGCAATACTGATGTGAGACAGAAGGCAGAGACCAGAGAATCCCTGGATACCCCCAGACTAGCCAGCGTGGCATACACAGCAGGAAAAACAGCAACAGAGACTCTAAGGAAGAAGAGGAGCAACACCAGATGTTTTCTCCTCTGACCTCTTCACACGTGCCACGGCACAGATGTCTGTACTCACACACCCGCATATCTGTAATATAGAAATACACAAGATAATAAATGTGTAAGAGGAAACTATGGCTTTCTTTTCCTGTTAAACAGGATGTTAAGAAAATGAGGACCACACGATGGGTTGGGGTTACTTGACACTGTATTATCTTTGTCCACTTCTCCTGCAGCCTACAGAAGTCAGGATCACTGTCCTAACAACAGCCCTTCCTATAAGAGAAGCAATCCTGGCTCCTGGTCTTAAAGGACCCGAACTCTGGAGCATGCATTAAAGCAGTTCCAGAAATTCATGGGGAATTCCCTCGTAACAATCCCATTTGGTTGGGAATTCTCTCCACCCCTACCTTGACCAACACCTGAGAGAGATGACTTAACAGTGGGGAGATTTGTTTTGGTTCCTGGCTTCAGTCATTGGTTCTACTTCTGTGGTTTGGTAGAGCATCATAACAGTAGGGACACACAGAGAAGAGCTGTCTACATCATGATGGACAGGAAGCAGAGGGTGGGGGATGGGGCCAGAGACTTGATATAACCTCCAGTGACTCACCTCCCAAAGAAGAGCCACTGGTGAGGACCAAGCATTCAGTACACGAGATTTCATATTCAAACTAATACCTTTCTTGGATGCAAGTCAGAAAACTTTCCTGTCTTTGTTTCTTTAGTTATTTTGTTTATTTACTAAAGTGAAGGGGAGGAACCATTTGTGAAATGGACTGTCTTCAAGTGTCAGCTTCTGGTTCTTAAATTTATTTATTTGTTTTCAGTTATTGTTTTATGTGTATGACTGTTTTGCCTCCACGCATGTCTGTGTACTACATGCATGTCTCTTCTTGCAGGGGTCAGAGGAGAGGGGTCATATCTCCTGGAGATGCAGACAGTTAGGAGCCACCATGTGGGTGCAGGGAATCGAACCTGGGTCCTCTAGAAGAGCAGCAAATGTTATTCATTGCTAAGTCATGTTTCCAGGCCTGGTCATTAGATATTGTTTAACCAAGAAGTAACTGAGAATATTTCTGATTTGGAAATTCCAGTGGCCCCAGGGAAGGACCATATTGGCAGTTCAGCATCACTTGGTCCCTTCACTGCTGGGCAAGGCTGGAAGAGTAGGCTGATTGCACTCGCCTGACAATGGCCTTGCTTGCCACACACCTTTGGTGTGGGTAGGCATTCACCATTGTTTCTGTCTCATAGGCCAGCAAAAAGGAACGCTTCCTCCAAGTGCAGTCCATGATGTACGACCTGATGGAATGGCGGTCCCAGCTCCTCTCAGGAACTCTACCCAAAGATGAGCTGAAGGAACTGAAGCAGAAGGTCACATCGAAGATCGACTATGGCAACAAGTACCTCTTACCTCTGAAAATCTATTTTGCACCCCCCCAGCCTCTCCTTTCTCCTTTTCTTCCTTGGAGAAGCCTGGTTCATTTTTAAGACCTGCAGTTTGCCACTTTCTATTTGGGAGAAGGCTGTTACCTTAGCCCTGCATGTGTGTCTTCGTTATCACGCCCTGGGGCTCAGGGACATAGAAGCTGAATGGAGGCTTGCTTATGCAGGGGCTATTACTGGGTAGTGCACAGATTTAGGACACTATTTAACCTACTTCCAAAAGACTGGGGAGTGCAGGCAGGCTCATTTGCTTTCAGCGTGATGCCACTTTACCTCTGCCTTGACAAAACTCTCCTTTAACTCCTAGTGTGAAGTTTAATGTCCCTTCCCCCATGTGAAGTTATCCAAGCCAAATGCCTCCAGCTAAGACACACAGTTACAAAAGCGTTTACCAAATGGAAATAGAAGCAAGAATGGGCTGAAGTTTGAATGCTCCGGCATTATGAAGAGAATGAAACAAATTGTTGAGCCAAGCCAATCCGCTCATACTAATAGCACCAGCATCGGTGTCTGAACTAACACTCCGTTGGAGCTTATTTAGCACCAGGCTTCATTCTGAGTTTCTTACAGGCACTGTTTTACTTATTTCTTTTAATAACTCTGTAAGGTATGTAGTTTATTGCCCCTATTTTTATTCTTCATCTTAAAAGAAGGAACTGAGGCTCTTAAAGACACGAGGTTTAGGGCTGGAGAGGCCTCCACAGTTAAGAGCACCCAGTGCTCTTGCACAGGATGCTGGTTTAGTTCCCAGCTCGTGACTCATAAGTGCTTCTAACCCCAGCTCTAGGGGATCCAAACCTGTCTTCTGGACTCTGAGGGAATCTGCATTCAGACATGCGCGCGTGTGCGCGCGCACACACACACACACACACACACACAGAGAGAGAGAGAGAGAGAGAGAGAGCTAAAAACAATAACTCTTTGTTTAAGGAGTGAAGTTAATTGTCCAGAGTTGCATAGCTAGTAAATGTCACCCCAGGGTATAGACCTAGGCTGTGTCAGAAAACTCTAAAGCTCTTCCTGCTTTCAGTTTTTTGAATGCCCTCCAAACTCCTGTGTATATTTGCACTTATCCCAACATAAATGTTTGAAGCAATTATAATTGGATTGACTTTCTACTAGGTCTATGCCTAGTAGAAATGCTGCAAAATAAAAGTCCCTATCCATTAAGGGCTACCCAGGGCTACCGTCCAGCTAAGAGTCTGTTATGAGTGAACAGTTATATATTGTCATGAGCTCTATAGCTTAGGAAGTAAGAATGTTGTTTACAGATTTGGAGATGGAAGCTAGGGGAAGCTCTGTGGAGGAAGATGGTCCTTGAGTTTTGAAGGTTAAACGGGGTTTAAGTTGATGAAAAGTGGGCACCAAGGTGCAGGAGAGGTCATGACGTGTTCATAGACTGCAGAGAGGAGAGCTGAACCCTAGGGGTGAAGGGAAGGAAGCCTCTAGAGAAAAGGAAGACGTTACTTGGTAGTCAGGCTCTCCTGCCTTCATCCTGTTCATCAAGACAAGGCTCCAGAACAGAAAGGTGAGGCCAGCGTCCACCTGCTTCCCACCCCAGAAGCTGGTCCCACTGCTGGTTCCCTGATGGCATCTTGCAAGTGTATCCAAATTTGTTTTCAGAGCATGACATCCCACAGTGACAGGGTTCGCCATGCAGCTGCTTCTGCTGTCCAAGTGTCTTCGGTTGAGTACAGTTGAGGAACCAAGCATGTGGGAGTTGGGGGTGTTTTCTGCTTTGCAGAATAACCTTCAGACGTTATTTACCCAGTGGTTTTCCTGAGAAGGTCTAGGGCAGTCAAAATGGCTGGTACTTACAGGAAACCCTCTTCACTTCTTTTACTGACCCTTACTGGCTCTGATAGGTGTTCCTGTAGCCCCTAAACACCTGGACTAGCCATCATCTCCTATGACCTGTCTTTCCTCATGTCCAGAGGCCTCTGAAACCGTGACTGAGTCATTTCTCTGACCCTGTGCTGGTAAATGAATGAATGGAGGGTGACAATGGGACCAGGAAGTTCTGACAGCACACCCTAAAGTAGGTTCTCCTCTGTAACAGCCTCTAGCCCAGTCCAGTGTCTTCAAATACAGCCATTCCCCTTGTGGTAGTGAGAGATGTCCGATCATGGAGCCCTTGGCCCTAAGCTAAAGGGCTCTTTGCTGCTTGCTGCCCTTGTGTGGTACTTCAGCCGGAAATGAGAGAGAACTGGGAACTTTACTATTGCGATAGTGTCTAGGGCTCGTGGCTCCTGTATAGGATAGATGGCTTCATTGCATCCAGGAAGCCAGCATTTGGACAAATGCTGCCAAAAGAATGCCAGAGCAGTAGAACTGAGTCTTAGAAAGGTGTTACGAGCCCCTCCATTTACGTTGTTCAGATATCACTTCCACTGAACATAGGGTCAGTGTCTTTAGTTACACAATAGGATGCAAATGGCCACTGAACACTGACGGTAATTGTTTTTATGTCAGGAACATTTTAATCACTTCCTACATTCTAGGTCAGGTCAGCATTACAAAGGGTTTATAAGGTGGATGCTATCACATTTCTCTGATGAGAAGAGAAGGAATAGACAAGAGGGCTCTAGGAAACAGAGTGGATGACAAGTGCCCTGACTAACAAGACTAGCGGGAGTCTTGTCCTAGTGTCCTCTCTGCTGCTCTAATAAAACACCCTGACTGAAAGCAAGTCAGAAGTGGAGCAGATTTATGTGGCTTACCCTTCCAGGGCACAGTCCATCACTGTGAGGAGTTAAGGTTCAAGCAGGAGCTGGAAGCAGAAATCAGAGAGGAATTCAGCTTTCTGGCTCCCTCACTCATAGGCGCACACTTACCTGTGTGATTGTACAGCAAAGAATCGCCTGCCTGAGAGCAGTGTCGTCCACAGTGGGCCGCAGCCTCCTGCCTCAGTTAGTAATCAAGACAGTTCCTCACAGACATCCACATGGGCCAGTGGTTCTCACCCTGCCGAATGCTACGACCCTTTCACACAGTTCCTCATGTTGTGCTGGCCCCCAACCATAAAAAGTCTTTTGTTGCTACCTCATAACTGTAATTTTGCTACTGCTACAAATCATAATGAGTATATCGGATACACAACCCCTGTGGGGGTTGTGAGCCACATTTTGAGAACCGCTGGCATAGGCCAACCTGCTCTAGGAAGTTTCTTAGTTGATGACTCAAAGCAGTCAGGTTAACTAGGGCTAATCTTGACTGTTGACTTGACTGGATTATTAGATGCCTAGGGGACTAATAATACACTAGTCCAGGTATGTCTATGAAGGTGATACCAGGGTTCTTGAGGGCTCTGAGTGTGTTAATCCTTTGATGGATTCGTAGTATGATGGCATTATTGGAAGGTGATGAGGGGATGTATAGGTCTCTAGGGGATGTGTCCTACATCTCGTACCCTGGCCCCTGCCTGGATCCTCCTTTCTCTCCTTTGTGGCCACCATGATGTGAATTGCACCGCTCTATCATTGTGCCCTCAGCATGATGGGCTGACACCTCCAAACAGGTGAGCCAAAGCAAATCTGTCCTCTCTTCAAGATGTCTCCTTAAAGCATTTGATCAGAGCAACTAGAAAGTCTGATTAACACAAGTGGTTAGGAGAAACTTGGAGAGACAGTCAGAAGGATGGGTGGTGAATGCAGGCAGGTGCTGGTAGATACATTGAGTGCCTAGCAGAAACACTTGGATTTGTTCAGAGTGTAATAGTGAGCTTGGCATTATGGGATGTGGATTCTCCTGCCCTACCCCTTCTCAGATTCGTAGCATCACTTTCTTGAACAGAAAAGGAGCAATGGGGCTCCCTTCTGAGGAGAACACATCAAAACGTTTCACTCTCCAAAATGAATAATGCTGGTTCAGTGTAGGGGTATCCACTTGAAAGATAGCCTCTCTCACTTTTGGGTTCCAAGAGACAATGACAGTGGTCAAGCTCTTCCATATCCAAGCAGCCATATGGCTTTCTTCAATCCTCAAATGACTTCTCAAAATCCCAAGATAGCTGGACCTGGGAGGATGTTTTATTCACTCGTTGCAGAACTGGATTCACTTTGATCTATCTTGAGAGGAAGAGAGATCTTTCGGCTAAATTATATATCTGCTCCACTCCATCTTTCCTGGGGTCATTCAAGCCTCTGCTCAGCATTAGCTGAGCGCATTTATCCATCCCCCTTCCATTGGCATTACTCCCTGGGCAGCATGGACGAGCAACGGCATGAGTCATATCTAGCTGGGAGTTAATTTCCTAATGAGTGCCCACAAACGGGTGATCCTTGGCTCCCTTCCATTTGTATTTGGATGACATACGAGATGTGCGTCTAAATCTGCTTCATAATAAGAGGGAAGACGCAGTCTCCTTCATTTGCCCTTGATGTCCCTTCCAAAGACTGGGACTTTGTAGTGGGGCCCAGCAAGACCACTGTTGGCCTTCTCTGAGCCTCCAGCTCCTCCTACCTTTCTTCTAAGCATGGATGATGGAGGTTCTAACCAGCATCAAGGGCACGAGGAGCTTCAAGCTACAACCTGCCAACGTGCTCCTCCACTCAGCTCCCCCCACCCACCCACGGCTCCTAACAGCAGTTTACAGTAGACGATCAGGGCACAGGCAGGAGTGAGGAGAACACATCAAAACTAGCTTAGACTGATACTGGGATTTTGAGAAAATTACTAGCCCCCTTTTCTTAGGCTCTTTTAAATCTGTAAAATAGGAATGCTATAGTGGACCCTGCTCTGCAGAGGTGTTGGGGGTGGGGGCGGCGCAGGTATGATCAGCTGTAAGAGTGTTAATGTTTGTGAGTTTCCTGTCAGGGCCTGGTGAGTGCTCTTGGTATCTCTGATGACAGGCGGCATGACAAGCGCTGTTGACACGGATCAATACCAAAGAAACGAAAGCCTGTGGCCTGGAAGCCAAGCAGCTGGAGAGCAAGCAGTTGGTAGCAATCAATAGATCTCAGATAGGTTCATCCCAACAACCATTTTCACACGTTTATTGAATAATATATGATTCTCTCTCTCTCTCTCTCTCTCTCTCTCTCTGTGTGTGTGTGTGTGTGTGTGTGTGTGTGTGTGTAGTGAAACAGTAAATAAACTGAGACACTGCACACACCTTCTTTGACTACTCCATGTATTCTAGCTCCAGGCCCTCTACCTTTCTCATGGGTAACCTGTGTCGGCGGCTTGGTTCCTTTTTGCCTCTAGATCTTTGTTTATTGCTATACCTACAGATGCAACCAGAAAACACATCTGGCTAGCTTTGTTGTTCTGTGCTTTGATCTATTTCACATAAAATACACGATTTTTCCATATTTTATTTTGTTCACAGAGATATTTTATCCAACATGCCGAAACTACATACCATCTATGTGTGTGCACATTTTCACGTGTGCACGTGTGTGTGCAGATGGAGAGATAAGAGAGGACCTGCAGTATTGTTCTTCAGGCTCCATCCACTGGTTCTGGTTTATTTGTTTTACCCAGAGTCTCTTATTGGCCTGGAACTCACCAAGTTTTCTGGGCTGGCCAGCCAGTGAGCTCTAGGGATCTGACTGTTTCTGAGCACAGGAATTACAAGCTGCTGCCACCACGCCTGCTTTTGTTATGTGGGTTCAGAGAATCTAACCCAGATCCCCTTGCTTGGAAGGCAGCATTTTCCTGACTCAGCCATCTCACCTGCCTCCTACTGATATACTTTAAAACTCTGTTACCTAGTTTTCCATTATCGATCAGTTTACTTAGACATTTCTCTTCCGTTGAGGTTTTTCATCAACCCTTCGCTGCAGAAGCCACCCTGAAGGCCTCTCCAGCATCACCTCCCACTCTTGCCTTACAGAATCCTTGAGCTTGATCTCATTGTCAGAGATGAAGATGGAAACATATTGGATCCTGATAACACCAGCGTCATTAGCTTGTTCCATGCTCATGAGGAGGCGACTGAAAAAATCACAGAGCGCATCAAAGAAGAAATGGTGAGCTTTATTCAGTAGGTTTTTGCCAAGCAGCGCTGGCATTTAGGACACTAAAGTAATAGCCTAGTGAACTTCACTGTGTTAGTCAAGGGCCATCTGTCCTACAACCTGAGATGCTCAGTAACAATGTAGGTTTTATTATGTTTTTGTACTTAGATCTCTAAGTCATTCAGCACGCATCCCACAGGTAGTTAAATTCCAGGCAAGTTTCCCAATCTCTTGGAGTGTTTGTATTCTAGAGTGAAGAGAAAAGAAAGGTAGCAAAGATGTAAATTAATTGATTACAAATTAATTGCAGCTGGTCATAAAAGCCAATAAAGTAGGTACTGTGAATCAGGAGCTGCTTTTAGAGGCTTAGGCAAAAAAGGTCTTTTGGAGGTGTGAATGAATAATGAGGAAGCCAACAGTACAGGGAGGTGGGAGGGTGCTCTGGTCAGCCTGGTCTACAAAGAGACACCAGGACAGCCACAGCTACACAAAGAGAAACCCTGTCTCAAAAAAACAAACAAACAAAAAAAACAAAAACAAAAACAAAAACAAAAAACAAAAAATCCCCAAAAAACAACTTTATTAAAAAAATATTTGCAAATAAAAACATCATGTATCAAAATCATAAAAGTTAGATTTGATAGTGAAAGTGTAAAATATAATGTGAAACTCCATGGCTTCAGAATGGCTGTTTTAGCTGTATAGTTCATTAAGATATATGGGTCTGGTTAATTGCTGTGCAATAGAAAGAGACTACATTTTTAGATTGGTATTGTGTTCATATAGTAAAAATTGTTTTCTCTAAGCTTCACTTGGACGTTAGTAATACATGGTGATGGATATTCCACGTGACAATTAGCATATGGTTAATGCACTTACTTACCTAAATAAGTACCTTCCTTATCCCTAAGCCCCAGAATCCCCTAAATTGTACTCTCTTGATAGTTTTCTTTTAGAGTTTCTAAATAGAATACTCGATGTTATTTTTCTTGGACATTTTTGACTTAGCATATTATCTTGGAAGTTCATGTTAATAAACATTTTGGTTCTTTTCAATGCTGAGCCAGTATACTGCTGACCTAATGTTGATGGGTTTATCACTGGCCATCCTGATGGTCTTCATCACTGGCTAGTTGTAGGATGTTTGGTAGTTTCCAGTGTGCGACTAGCATAATGCTGCTAAGAGAAATATCTTAGGGTTTCTGTTGCTGTGACGAAAATACCATGGCTAAAAGCAACTTTAGGAGGAAAGAGTTTATTTCATTTTATGATTCACAGGACACACTCTGTCACTGAGGAAAGTCGGGGCTGGAACTCAAGGCAGGAACAGAAGCCTGAACCATGGAGGAATGCTGCATACTGGCTTGCTCCTCATAGCTTGCTCAGCCTGCTTTCTTATACAGCTTTGGACTGCCTATAGAGCGGTCCCATGTCCCTGGGGGGCTATATCCTCTTCTCTAAGTTAGCAATCAAGAAAATTCTCAACAGACTTGCCTATAGGTCAATGTTACGAAGGCATTTTCTCAATTGAGAGTCTTTCATTCCAAATGATTCTAGCTTGTGTCAAGTTGAGATAAAACTAACTAAAAAACACAAGCACTAATGAATAGGTTATCTTTATAGCTTGTGCTTTTTATGCCACTAACTTAATGAGAAATTATGGGTTAGTGGCTACATCTCCCAGTATAGGGAGACCCAAGCAAGCAGAGTCAAAACGAAAACCCTCAGACTGCAGAAACTTGTGGTAGAGGTAGGTGGATGCCCAATTTTTCAGGCTTACAGTGGAGGGGCTCCTCTTACCCTGGAGAACTTTTATGTTGTTTTAAGTGTTAGTAGAATAACTTGTTATAACTTCCTTTCTCCTTCTCCTTCACCTTCTCCTTCTCCTTCTCCTTCTCCTCCTCCTCCTCCTCCTTTTCCTCCTCCTCCTCCTCCTTCTTCTTCTTCTCTTTTCTACCCTTCAGTCAAAAGACCAGCCAGATTATGGGATGTATTCTCGGATCTCCTCATCCCCAACCCACAGCCTCTATGTCTTTGTGAGAAACTTTGTGTGTAGAATTGGGGAAGATGCTGAGCTCTTCATGTCTCTCTATGACCCCAACAAGCAAATGGTCATAAGGTCAGTGTATTCAGTGTGTCCTGACTTCTCTGCCTGTGGGAATCTAGAGCTGGGGGTTCACAGAGGATCTTTTCTTCCCATCATTCTCTGTGTAATTCCTACCAGAAAAGAAACCAAGCCTCAATGAAAATGTGGGAAGAACTCCTTTGAAGGGTGTGGGGGAGAATGGTTGTCATATTTGCCACTAAATGTGTTCTCTCAGTGGATTTATGGTTATGATGATGTATTTTGGTTACTAAAAATTGTAAAGTTCAGGTAAATAGCAATGGGTAGAATAAAAATACCTGTTGTTGAAATGGCAGCTGAAAAATGAATGATAAGAAATCTCAGTCCTCCATCACAGCTTACATCCTTGCTCTGTTGTTTGATTTTCCTTAACCCTAACTAGCTTGCTCAACATTCTCACCCCTGAGTCCCCTGTTTGAAAACTGTGATCACTGACCTCTCTGGCTATTACTTTCAGGTTTTAATGAGAGAGAGGGAGAGAAAAAAAAAAGCACACATAAACATGGGTCCAACATACCAATAGGCTCTCATCATGGCTCCTTTTCATTGACTGCTCTTGGGAATGGAGGAAGTGAGGGAACTCCTGCATGCCTCAGCTCAAGGAAGGGAAAATATTGTCAGCCCCTGGATCTCTCCCCATCACCTGTGCTTGTGGCTCAGACAGTCCTTGTTTTCAAACGATCCTTATCTGTCCCTGTGCAGTGGGGCACTTGTTACCTTTTTTGACTGGATTATGATCATTTTGTGTTTGTGCAAAAACAGCATTTTTCTACTTTGCTGTTAGTGCGATTAGATGAAATCATGGGCACCATCTAGTGAACGGTAGTCAACAGTGGTTCATCAGGAGATGGTGAACCATGGCACGGGCGTTCAGTTAGGAACACTGTGCGGAGCTCTGTATTTGATCTCATTTGATCCTTGAGTGATATTTGAGCCAGAAGGTGAAACTCGGCCAGGTCAGAAAACGCGCCCAAAGTCACACATGTTTATACATGACAGAAATGAAGCTTATGCCCTTGTCCACTTGACTTTAAAGACAAGCTACTTTTTAATTTTGCCGCCCAGGTGTGAGTTGTGCCACATACTTTGTATAGTTGCCACTACAGTTTCAGCACCATTGTTGTGGAAAATTAGACTCTATTGAACACCCAAGTCCCTGTTATACACCTGGTTCAGTCTTGGTGTGTTCTACTGGAACTAGATACTTGATCACATCCATTAGATACTAGAAAGATGTTAGCTCCTGTTCCTTCAGGCCGTTTGACACATGTATCATAGACTCCTTGCTCTCTCCTGAAAATTGCACTGCAGGCACCTGTGTAAAAGGTCTTTACAGCACTGTAAGGATCCCTGTGCCCCTTAGAAACATGACAACTTGGGTCTGCATTGGTGAGGGTACCTGGCTCCCTGGCCCACTCAATCATGAATGGCCTCAGCCAGCTTTGTGGAGGGAGGTGATAGATCATTAGGATGGCTACTTGGCTCCCTGATGTACCACCGTGGATGATATGCTTGATGGGACATGTCTGAGTGGTGCCTTTGAGAGTGCCAGGGACACAAGGCAGCACTTAGGGAGAGGAGGAAGGGAGCAAAAAGGACCAAGAGCATGAAAGTCCCAAACAGGAGAAATCCGTACACAGAAGAGAGCTAGGGAAGGGCCAGGCAGGCCTGGGACACTCCCAGTGTCAGTATGACTCAGATTACATGCACTTTCTCTCAAAGTGAGATCCTTGGCTTCTGCCCCTTTAGCCACCATTAACCTACTGTCCCAAACAGATGTTAAAGCATCCTCTGTTGAGGCTCAGATGTGGACGGGAGTCGAGTTACCTGGGACTGATCTTTCCACATCAGGGCCACTTATGGCTAGATTCCAAGGATCCCCAGAGACCTGGCTTGGAAATTGAAAGTACATTTTTTTTTTTCTGTAGGACAAAAATGCAGCAGCACAGGCAGGAGGCTAGTACTGAGCTTATGTCCCGAGGAGTCCAAGAGGATGGGGCAATCCCTCCTTCTCCTTACTTGTGCTGATGGCTCAAGCCTTCAGATTCCATCATCAGGTCTTCTTGGGCAAGGATGGATGGGAGCAGCTCAGCCCTCTAAATTGCTTTTCTTATTTATGATTACATTTTTCTCCGAAGGAAATTGCTGGTGCCTGCTGTTTAGGTGGAGCAAGCTGGTCAGAAAGGGGATTGCTACATGTGATAAAAGCACTGGACAGAACCCAGGCACATCAGTAAGAGCAAACCATAAATAAGCAAGGGGAATCATTAAGAATTTTTTTTTGATAGAGACTTCTTGCTGCCAATCGCAAGCGTCTTATTAATAGCAAGTTTACTATCAACCCCACTGAAAATTTTAGCTTTTACAAAAAATAAACAGAATAAAATCGAACACTTAATTTGATTGCATTTTAACTATCAGTTGATGAAAGGCTGAGCAACATGTGCTCTAGGTTCCATGGCCTTCTTTTGTTTTGTTCCTGCTACTCTTGGTAACCTCATGAGTGAGTCTGGCTGGGGGGAGTAGACCCATCTCACTTATTCTGGAAACAGAGGCAAGAGGACTTTGAGTTCAAGGTCATCCTCAGAAACTTAACAAGACTTGCCTCAGAATTAACAACAACAACCACAATGCTGAGGGTATGGCCCAGTAGTTGAGCACTTACCTAGCATGTGCAAGCTCCTGGATTCAATTCCCAACATTTCTAAAAGAGCAAATACATAAACAATAACTTGCGAATAAAACTCCAAACAAGGAGGCAAATATTGTTTTGAGGGTAGGGATGGAGAGAGAGAGAGAAAGAGAGACAGAAAGAGAGAGAGAGAAACACACAGAGAGAGACAGACACAGAGAGTCTAAGGAAGGCGAATTCACTTGGCGAATTATTTAATGCTGCCTACTGGAATTAATTTGTTTAGTGATTTTGATATTTTATAGTTTCTTAATTCAAGTTAATGGGCATTTATTTGGCACCAACTATATGCTTCTGGATGGCATGGACCATTTAATGACTCAACTCGGCAAAATGCTTCTATATTACGTTAGCGCTGGACCTCTCAGTCTTCCCAGCCTGGAAGCAGCAGCTAATTCTCATCACAGAGGGTGTGTCTGGTTGCCAGTAGAGGTCAGATGGCACATAATGATACCTGAGTCTTGGGGGGATGTCTGAGTGACAGGCTGTCACCATTCCCTCATATACATCTTCTCTGAGTTTCCATTACTTTGGAATGTTTTAGAAGTTGAGTTTATTATATGTGTACATTGTGTCTATTTGTGTGCACACCATGATTTGTGAAGACACCCGCAGAGTCTGGAATTGGAGATACAGGCCATTGCAAGCTGCCCCAGGCAGGTGTTGAGAACCAAACCTGGGTCCTTTGCAAGAGCAGCAAGGACTTGTAACCCCTCATCCATCTCTCCAGCTCCCTTCCATTAGTTTGAGGACAAAGCCAAAACCTCCAAATGCCCTGCATAGCCCATTTGCTCTGTGTCTTCTTTTATCTTTTCTCTTACCATTTAACTCTTAAACCTCTTTCTCAGATTCCTTTCATGGCCTTTGCGTACATCTTTACCTCACTCAACTTGATCGCGTGTTTTTTTTTTTTTTTTTTTTTTTTTTTTCCTTAGCAAAGATGTCTCTGTCCAAACAGGCTAGGGGAGGGATTCTCAATGTGCATTCTTACAACATCCTGAATGTTTCCAGCACACTTAACATATAACTATCATGTCATTGTCAAATGGAATTAGAACAGTTTATTTAAATTGTATCACAAGTAACAACCGTACGGTCCATCTCAGTAAGGCATTCTATTAGTAGAAACAGTTGTACACCCAAGGGATAACTTCAAAAATCCAAATCCTGACTTCAGTCTCAGAAGGAAAGAGGGCTGAAAAGGGAGAAGTGCTCTTGGCATTCTGCAGAACCTGCTAAAATCCTCTCTGACTTTCTCAATAACCTCCACAGAGCATGCAGCCACTCGGCAAAAGTATTAGGCAGCTGTGCCGAAATGTTCTTAGCAGCTGGGGAGGAAAGGTGTGCGTGGATACACATATGTCCATAAAAATTCTTTCCCCAACTTAATGTCTGTGTCCCAACATAACTTATCTCTCAAGGGGAAGACACATAGCTTTCTCAAATACTGCCCTGTCTCTGGTAGCCCCCATGGTGCTGAGAACGTAGTTTATGCGCACGCGCATCTTTGAACGGAGGCTCCACCTGTAACAGGCTGCTGCTCTTCCTCCCACAGTGAGAACTACCTGGTGCGGTGGGGCAGCAAAGGATTCCCAAAGGAGATTGAGATGCTCAATAACCTGAAGGTGGTCTTCACGGTGAGTGTGCATTCCCTGGCCGCTGAGTTCTAATGCGGGCGATGACCTGGCCTTGGGAAGGAGGCTGGCCCGGCACTGGTCAGGATGCAGCCTGGGCTCCGTGCGGAGCTGTGTTCTGGGCTTCATATAGGGACCCATTGCTCATGGAGGCATCGTGTGTCCTAAGGATGCTGCTGGGAATATGGGTCATCTCTTTTGCTCATCCCTTCCTTGTCCCTTTCTCACTCCTGTACACACAGAAAACACAGTGTTATGTAGGCAAATATTCCTCTGTGAACAACAAAGGCCAGGTGACCCAGGTATAGAAGATACTATTTTGACTTTCTAGTTAATTCACAATGAATCTAATTTTCTTTCTTTGGGTCAGACCTTTCTGAAAACACTTCTAAAATACAACAGGAAAAAAAAATAGGACCTGTCTAGAACACTGACTGCCTTATTCAACTGGACATTCTGAGTATAATTAAGTTGCAGGTAACTAAAGATCTGACAGGCCCTTAGGACCATCCTTCCAAATAACAACACTTACCAGCATGACTTATATGTAAAAGGCTAAAATCAGTTGTTATTTGGATGTTCTTTTTGAGAGTGAACTTGACCCTTTAGCTCTGGGTAAAGGTACAGTGAACAGAATGAGATCAGGGTTATAGTTTCCAGCAGAGACCCCTCTCCTTTCTTTTCTTTGCTAAGGCTGCTGGCATTGTCTGCAAGCTCCTTTGGGGAGAAGACTGTGTGGCTTTGTGCTCCATTGCCTGCCTTAGAGAGGGAAATTATGGAGGAGGAGCAGGGATGGGTTTGGCATCGACCAAACTGAGGCGTTGGGTCCAGAAGTGACCGACATGCTAGATTAACCCACCTTGCTCTACAATGATTTTCCTGTTCCAGCCCATTAAGTGCAGTGTCTTATGTCACATTGTGATTAGATTGGGGTATAGTGGATTTATTTTGTTTGTTATTTCCTGAAAAAATAGGCTGCAGGCATGGAATTCCCTCTAAGCATAGGTCCTACTGCTTAGAGTTCTCTTGGCATATACAAATGTGCTTCAATCTTGTTTATCTATTACTAGTTGGAAGGAGGAGCCTTTTTTTATTTGTTTGACAAATAGGAGAGTCCCACAGAGCTTCCTGATTAAACCAAGAGACAGATGTTTCATGAGACGGGGGAGGACAGAGAATCAATCAATGCTTCGTTGTGCAGAGGACCAATCCATGATATGAGCATGAAGGAAAGGGCAGGAGCGAGTTTGTGTCACACAATATTAGTGAGAATGGGATCCCGGCTTCACAGAATTCATGGTGCCACACCTCTGCTTTGCAGAACAAGTGAACTTGAGACCTTCAGTTGAGTGGTTGGATAGACTGATGCTTCCGTCTGTTGAGATGATTGACATCTTCATTTGGAAACATGAAAGGTCATGGTGTTCTCGTGTTTTGTATGGATTCAAGAGCCACATGTAAGCTCTGTGCCTGCTGCTAGGATACAGCAGTGAACAAGCTGATGAGGCCCCTGCTTTCAGGTCCACTCATAGGGGGACCTGAAATAAGAATAGATTGTTATTAACAATTTAAATAAATTTGATTATTTTTATTGATTTTATTTAAACACTTATACTTTGGTCTCCCAAAATTCTCACATTTTTGTGTATATGGTGGTGGTGGTGGGAAATCATAACACTAAAACTTAAAGTAAACCTCGCCTGCTATAACAAAGAGGTACATTAACATGCCTTTCATTTCCAAGCCTTCTTTCCTGCCGCTTCAGATTGCAGGAAAGCAGATTTTTTAAAAAGAAAATTAATTAATATAAAACAAACAGTAAGCACATGATAACAATGTCAGAAAGCAATCCAAAATAACACAGGTAATTAAAACAGGGTGACTCGATGCTATATGACTGCAAGCTACTTTCAACCGGGTGTCACAGTGACGTTTGCTTAAGCTGGACATGAGCTATGACTTGGCAGATGGGGTACTAGTTGGCTTTCTCTCTCTACCCTCCGGATGTTTCCTCTCTCTGGTCTCCTCTTCTCAAGCCAGGATTGTGGCTTCTTGGGCCCGAGAAGCTGGTATATAGAACTGGCTGATTGCTGATGTCCCCTCCATCTGCTACCTGAGTATTTACCCTCCTTGGCCTGCCCAGTCTGAAGCTACAGTAAAGAGTGGTGGAAAGTGGAAGGCATGCTAACACACGTGGTTGCTCTTCTGCTTCCCCCTGCCCCAATGTCCAAATTTTGTCAGACCAAAGCGGAAGTGACTGGCTTGGGGACAGCCATCCAATGGAGCAGAGCCTACCTTCTCAGCTGCTCACTCACACACTGCTCGTTTATACACCATCTGCCTGCACTGTGACACAAGTGTGCAGGCAGTTTGCTGTGGTAAATAGAACATTCAGATTCTCTAGGGCCAGGGGTCCTCCTGAGAAGTTCTTAAAGAACTGCATTTTCCTTTGAGGACAAGTGACATCTTTTCTTTGGGTGTGGAGAGAGGAAATGGTTCTCAGAGCCTTATAAGTATATCTAGTGTATTAGTCGGCTAGAGCTGATGTAACAAAGCCTCACAGATTGGCTGACTTAACAGACATTTATTTTCTCAGAGTTCTGGAGATTAGACATCCTGCAACAGAGAGTCTGTGGGGTTAGTTTGTTTGAGGGCATTCTTTAGTTTGTAGACAGCGCCTCTCTTCCGGTGTCTTGCTCATGGTCCTGTGTACATGCATTCGAATGAGTGTGTGTGTGTGTGTGTGTGTGTGTGTGTGTGTGTATGGCTTCTAGTCTCCTTTGCTTGTAAAAACAGGTATAATATTGGATCAACCCACTCTAATTACCTCATTTTAACCACATCATCTCTCCAAAGGCTGATTTCTAAATACAGTCATACTCTGAGGGCCTCAGCACAGCAATTCTATGTTGGCGAAAAACATTTTAAGTGTCAAGGCCTCAGCAGCTCCAAAATATCTCCTAATGATACCAGTCCAGATATTAATATATATAATATATATATTAATATCTATATTAATATATAGATATATAATATGTTTATATATATATAAACATCTTAATGGGAGGGGAGAATGGAGTTTATTGTGAATATCCAAGGACAGAAGTCTTAAGGATGGAGAGAATTTGATCTACACAGAGGAATAAGAGGCAGGCATTTGAGGTGGAGGTGTGTTTAGAGAGAAAGACCCAGAGTTTCAAGAGAGTATTGTATATCCCCAGCACAAAAAAGCAATCTTTGTAGATAAAAATAGAGAGAATGGTGAGGAATCAGCTGGTGAGGACAGCTGGGTTTGTTGTGTGTAGTCCCTTTCATGTCAACTTGGAAAGATGAGCACTAATAAGGAAGGAAACAGGGAGCTATTAAAGTCGTTGGGGGATGAGGAATTACCAAAACCAACCAACCAAACAAACAAACAAAAAACCAAAACAAAAAAAAAAAACCAAAACAACAATACCAAAAAAAAATCCCAGTCAACATATCTTCCAGAGATGAGTTCTTCGAAGGTTCTAGAGTGGGACAGTTGAAGGAGTCCTGCAAGCCTGCAAGTTCCTCAGGTCAAGGCAGGCTGCGGGTGCAGCAGGCTTTCTTGGGTAACCTCCTCTTTCCCCCTGCCCATCAAGGTGACCCCAGTGATGGAGGAGGCTTTGTTTCTTCTGCCAGCTGGTGCAAAGAGAGCCCTTCATGACCCCTGGTTTTTAGGAACAACTTAGAAAGATGTGTGCTTTAATCAATCGGCAGGGAGGCAAGGCAGCTGGAAACTCAGAACTCCTTTTGCAGGAAAACCCAGGATTTGCTTTCAGGGCATTAAACCTGGCCTATGGATTTTATGGAAGACAAGCCCATTTACTGAAGTTCACTGACTGAGGAGGTTCATAGCCACATGGAGACTAGTGTTTGACTAGTCATGCATTGTAGCCTAGTAAAACTGGCATAAGAAATTTTAATCAACCCATGTCCTTATAGGGAGTTTTGGGCCATGCCAGGGTCTTGTCTTATTCTCAGAGATTCTGCCCTCTGCATTTTCTTCTTCTCACACCACTCACAGTGAGAGCCAGGGGCTGGTTGCTCTGCCCAGGCCGTGGTTCTAATGTGATCTGTTCACCTGTCCCCTGTGCATATGCTCACGTGAGAATTAACTCTGATGCCCCAGCTGTCTAAACCAACATAATAGCATGCCTTGCTGTTTCTGGTCCAGGTCATCCTAGCTGGCAGGGAGCCCCATGAAGATGGGGCACCTAAATGCACTACAGGATGCTGAGATGCTCAGGGCATGCCTCTGCAATGTTGCTACAGTTACTAATCTCCATCCCAGAGTTGCCAAGGGCCAAGGTCATGATCCTGAGGAAGCCTTCCTGTAGGGGTAGTAGAGATGCAAAACATAGATCATCTTAGTAGTACTTGAGAGAACTGTCAGGGATCAGATGAAGATGCAAGCTGGAGGCTCCAGAGTCCTGCCACTCAGTATCTTGGGTCTTGTCTTCCTTATCGAACCAAAGGATATGGTGACCTCGTTTTCTACCTTTCTTAGGACAGACAGTGACACTAAAATGGCAGACACACTCCTTAGGAATGACTTTTGCTTTGTCCCTGTTTCACTTGTTTTTATTAGATACACAACTATAACTGCTGTCTTTCCTGCCCTTACAGGATCTTGGAAACAAGGACCTCAACAGGGATAAGATTTACTTGATTTGCCAAATAGTCCGAATCGGGAAGATGGACCTTAAGGACACTAATACCAAGAAGTGCACCCAGGGGCTGAGGAGGCCTTTTGGGGTGGCAGGTGATGACTGATGTTCTGCAGTTACGTTTTATTGGAGCACACATTTTAGACGGCTGGGTTCTTAAAGATTATTTCTACACCTCTGCCCCAGCAAAATCTGGGCCAAGAAGCCCTTAATAACTACATTTGTGGTGACTAACTGAAGTCACTGGTGACTAAGTTCAGATTTATGAGAAGCTCAGTGAATAATGTGGTCCTAAGGTCTGGCGCAGAGCACCCAGGAGCGCGGTGCAGTCTGGGCAGTTGGCGCCCCAGCTCCCTAGCACTTGTGAGAAAAGGAAGAACAATACGGTCCAGATCTAATTATGGGGCACAAATCATTTTTAAAGAAAAAAAAATATCCAGAATAGGAAATGCAGTTATACAGAATGAGTCAGGCAATCCGTCTGAGTTCCAGATGAGGGCAGACATTCAGGGAGTGAGGGCACTGTGGGGTCCTTATGTGACGACACCTCTAAACTGGCACTAGCTGTGAGCTCGCCTGAAGCTTCATCATTCCTGCCCTACTTTTGTGGTTTATGTGCTATCTGGCTATTAGTGGAAGGAACTACTATTTACCTAATATATTTTCTTTTTTAAAATTAACTCACTTTCTTTCCACTAAAGTATATTTTTCTCAAAGAATGATTTAAAAAGGTTTAACATGGCAGTTGGATATACCAGGTTTGTTCGTTTGTTTTTTTCTTATCATTAGAATATAAACTGGGGGGGAGGTGCTGGAGGGATGGCTCAGTGGTTAAGAATGCTTGCTGCTCTTCTAGAGGACCAGAGTTCAGTTCCCAGCCTCTACATCCAACAGCTCACAATTACCCATGACTCCAGCTCCAGGGCATCAGATGCCTCCAAACCTCTGCACCCACTTCTAACACATGTACATTCACACACAGGTACATACACATAGGTAAATAATGAAACAAATATTTCAAAAACAATAACATATAAGTTTAAAATCACGAACCCTTTACAATCCCTGTGTCTCATCCATTTGTCACCCTGGGAGACTCTTTCTTCTGCCATCGCAAGTCCCCTGTCTTTCCAGTCATCCCTCGTGTACTTGCATGTTGGCTATGAAGTCAGTTGGCAAGGCTCAAGGATTCAACAACTCTGTGTATGTGACATGAGCATGGTCATGAAAAGAGAGTATTTCATTGGATGCTTGGGTCCTGCAGAGATTCCCTGTTTCCAGGTTTTGTGGAAATCTCCAGAGAGATTCAGTGTACATATCTAATAAGAACCATGCTGCTCAACTCTGTTGTGACTCTTCTAACCATTTTCTTTGCCCTCTACCACACCCTTGCGCCCTCCTTCTGATGTTTCTTTCCTTCCCTCCTCTTTTATAATCCATCAGTTTCATCATCCCTGCCTGGCTTCACTGTTAGCTCACTTCCTCTGTCTTTCTAGTTATGGACATCACTGACATCATCAAGGGAAAAGCAGAGAGTGATGAAGAAAAGCAGCATTTTATTCCTTTTCACCCGTAAGTCATTTCTATGACTCTCCAAGCTTTCTACCCCAGCCTTTCTGTAACCCTGGGTGAATCGGTTCCTGACCTCAGGAAGGGGCTAGTGATGGGCTTCCTAAGAGAGCATCCTGAGATATTACTGATCCAGAGACTTACTATAGCCCTGGGGAAGAGCGCCAGACATGGGGGTGAAGCAGTGGGCGAGGTCAATGTGATAGATGGGCAATTAAGCAGATAATCAACCTAAGCTTAAGGCATTAATGTAGCAGGGACCACAGAGCTGTGAAGGAGCAGCTTGTTGGGAGCCCCTTCATTGAAGCCACATATGTATCTGTGACATGAGAAACAGGGACAATAAAGAAGATAATTGTCCTTTTCTTGCTTGAAAATGACTCCACATTGGGAGCAGTGTTAAGATTAAGCACGCCAAAGATCTCCAGGTAATGGGACAGTGACCCTGGTCTAGGCGAGTGATTTGATCTTACAGGAACAACTGAAGTCCTTGTTATCTTCCAGAGCAGACTTTCATGCAAAGACTTTGGGATCCTTTCTGTCTTGTGAATGCCTACTTCTTGTGGTATTAATTGGTTGCTTCAAATCTCAGAACCATGCTGTTTGTGTAAAGGGCATTATATTCTCTGAGCTAACACAGGTGGCCTGACTTTGCACCTAAGTGGTTCTGGGGAGCTCCCTGTGGCAATGTGGGACACAAGATGAAGACCCCACTGGGCACAACATAAACATTTTTGCTCTCTTTTCCTTCCTAGTGTCTCAGCTGAGAACGATTTCCTTCACAGCCTTCTGGGCAAAGTCATAGCTTCCAAGGGAGACAGTGGAGGGCAAGGTACGTAGTTATCATCATACAGATTACAAATACGATGAGCTTGCTGCAGCCCGGGACTTTCTGATCCATCAGTAAATGGATCCAAGTCCTGGACCTAGACAGTACAGTGGGAAGCCCGAGAGTATGTGGTCTATGGAAATACAGACTTCCTCCTGAAACACAGGACAGGCGTTTCCTTCATTCCTAATGAAGGGAGGAGAGGCTGTCTCCTGTATGTCAGGCACTTTAAGTTACACGTGATTTCATCCTCACCTAAGTCCCGGACAACAGATGGCTGATCCTCTCTGTTTTAGAAGACCGTGGGCTCAGAGATGGAGATAACTGTCAGAGGCCGACAAGGTTACAACTTAACTGCATGTTGCCCAGAGCCCCTGCAGCTGGGTTGCTGCATCTGTGAATATATCTGTTATTTTAGGAGTCTCCTAAAGGAGGAGTGGAGGAGAGGGGGTGGGAAAAGAAGGAGGGAGTGGGAGAGAGAGGGATAAAGAGAGAGAGAGAAGTCGAGTGTTCATGGTGAGTGTTCCTTTCCAGGCCTTTGGGTGACCATGAAGATGCTGGTGGGTGACGTCACTCAGATCCGCAAAGACTATCCACACTTAGTAGACAGGACCACTGTGGTGGCCCGGAAGCTGGGTTTCCCAGAGATCATCATGCCAGGTAGGACACAACTGCAATGACCTTCCTCAAGGGTAGGGGCATGAGCAGCGGTGAGGAGTCCAGTTTGTGTAATTCATTATTTTCTTTTTTTTATTTTTATTTTTATATTAATTACAGTTTATTTACTTTTTATCCTAGCTATAGCCACCTCCCTCATTCCCTCCCAAGCCACCCTCCCTCCCTCATCTCCTCCCTGCCCCTCTCTAAGTCCACTGATAAGGGAGGTCCTCCTCCCTTTCCATCTGAATTTAGCTTATCAGGTCTCTTCAGGTCTGGTTGCAATGTCCTCCTCTGTGGCCTAGCAAGGCTTTTCCTCCCTCTGGGGAGGGGGGAGGTCAAAGAGCCAGTCAACTCCCTTTACTTTATTCCTCTACTTGAACAAAACCACTGAAAACAACTCTTTTATACACAGAAACTTCTATGCATCCTCGAAGCACAAACATGGAGATACATACTCCCTTTCTCCCAATCAGATTTTACAGATGCAACAGTCTTTGATAAGCTTTTTGTGGAGCTTCGCAACTTGCTTTGTCACTCAATATCTCATAATGGAGGCACCTTTATTTTTCTCCACAGAAAGCAAACCCATTCTGTCTGAGGATGGGGTATTGTTACTCTCCTGAGTCTTTAGAATGTACATTTTAGAGTCTGAGAGAGCCATGTTTCTTATAGTAACATGTCCAAATGGCATAGGAGGCGTTCAGTTGTTAGGAGTCCTTCAAGTCTTCCTGTGCAGCTCTAACCGCCACTATTAATACAGTCAAGATATGCATGGAAGCTTTTTCAAAAGGGAGATTGTATAATAACACTCCTTTCAAACATCCCTTCTTGGGCTTCAGCTCACATCATTCCCTCTGACTCATCCTTTTCTCTCCTGTGGTTGAATGGTGGTCCAGGGTGGGGCTTGTACCTGCTTTACTTAAAAAAACCCTAGCAACTACTCAATTCCCACTTTGCACTTCCTTCCTGGAAAAACCTATGCCCCTTGCTCTTCATCTGTTGGCTCTACCATGCATGGGAAATCTCTCAACCCTACTTTTGTGCAACAAAATATCTATGATTACGTGGATACATGTATCCACAGAGCATCTATGGATTCAGGCTCTGAAGTTGAGGGCCAAGATCATTTTACTTGGTGCTTTCCTTCACCTTCCCAGAAGATGTCACTAGAGGATGGAAATTAAATGATTATAACAGAGAAAACATGGCCAATTTTGACCATCCTACCTCGATTTCTGCTGCTGATTTTTCTAGCATTCCTGACCCAGCTACTTACATCTCCAGCCCTCCTGTCAGGTTCAAAAAATACCCTTTCTAAACTGCTTGGATTTTCATTGTATTAATGGTCCTTCCATCTCCTTCTCCTCCTCCCCTCCACCTCTGCGATTAGCCAGTGTCTGACTTTAACTCTGGTTTTCTCTTCATCCTCAGGGGATGTCAGGAATGACATCTACATCACCCTCTTGCAAGGTGACTTTGACAAGTACAACAAGACCACTCAGCGGAACGTTGAAGTGATCATGTGTGTGTGCACAGAGGATGGCAAAGTGCTACCTGTAAGAGACTCCAGTCCTCTGAGTGACAGGGCCTGGGACGGGGGCGGGTAAGGGACTGGTCATGACCATATGCTCTCTAAAGGGTCAGAGCTTTGGGGAAGAGACTGAGACGCATGATGTACACTGTAGCTTGCTTAGCACAGTGTCATAGGGTGTAATCAGATCCCATGTCATTCAAGTTTTTTCACCTAAGCATTATTCACTGTATGCTTTCCCAGTTCTCATGGATGCATGTGTACATATGTGTGTGTGTATGTGTGTATGTGTGTGCTTGTTATAGGTCATCTTTTTGCAGTTAAAGTATTGTTTTCATTGAAACCCAAGCTAGTTTAAATCAGGTAAAAATCCACGGTAAAGATCAATACAGAGCCCTGGGCTGGTGTGGAGGCTCAGACAGAATGTCTTCAAAGCAGATACTCTCGGCACTTAATCCAACTCCCCAGCGCTCAGCCAGAAATTTGGGTGGAAAGTCTTATTCCCAAATTGGTCTCCAGAGGGTTAGCAGCATGCATTCAAGAAGGCAAAGCACATGGTTATATTTACACAGCATATGTCCTGTACAATCTTTGTCATGTGTGTTTATATCTATTTACTTATGTTTCCTTTAAGGTTGACAGCAGTTGTGTCCAGTGTGTGGGAGGTTTTTGCTTCTGAATTCTTCCTCTCTGAACATTTAGCTGAAAATGAGATCAGCTCTCAGCAGAAGTTTCAGCGTGGGCTAGCATCCCTCCCTGTCCACCTATAGGGAATCAGATAGCAAAGGAAGGAAGGGGGTGTGTATAGATGGGTGAGCCAGAAGCCTTCTGCTAGAGCCTGGGGCTCAGGCCTGGTACTATCACCTCCTGCCCAAGCATGATGAACACTCTGAGGACAACCATCCTCATGTCAGACTGGAAGCAGCTGCATGGCATTCATTATCACCCCAAGTTAACCAAGGGAGAACAGAAACTCCTGTGGAGGAAAACAAGTCTTAGCCCTGCAGTTCACAGAGGCAGAGACGGGGATTGACCTCAGGCTCCTCATTACAGTGCCTATACATTAAAAAAGACTCTCCAGCTTATGTCCAGTTTCCAATTGAGGCTGCTAGCTGCTTCAACAAAACTCCAGGAAGACCGAGTATCCATTTTAAATGTGAAGAATTTTTTTCAACCGTCTTTTGTTCCTGAAACCACCACAGTTAATTGATATCTGTTGAGAAAAACCCTAGCAACTGCTCATCCCTCTTTTGTTGGAAACTAACACTTTTCTGAACAATAAAACAAGTGAAATACACTTGTCTTGAAAGGACGTACGGAAAGATAGGAGGATTTTTATCTGAAAGGGAAGCTTTCATTCTATGAGCATGTGGATCATTGCTCTGTAGTCATATTCATCTAGTTACCTCTCCAGGGATCTTTTAAACCTCAGCCTCATTGATAAGATGTTGGTATCACTTGTCTTCCATACTGGCCAAAAAAAATAAAAAAAAAATTAGAAGGGACAGTTAACAGGCAAACTGGACATCTTACCTTGTGTCTGATTTTTTATCTTCTCTCTGGCCTTGCCACTCTTTCAAGGCAGACATTGGGTGACAGACACTTGAACTGCAGACAAGCATGTGGGAATCCGGAGGCTGAGGAGAAAGGGTAACCATGCTGATAATTTGTAGTTTACATTGGTGAAGTTATGGGGGAGTTTGGTTGACTGACTATTGAAAATTGATGAGGAAGCCCGTGGGAGGCTTTCCTTTCTCTGTTTGCAGAAATGAATATTATTGCCTAATTAAGTATCATGCAGCACATTCAAATGCCCCTGAGCTGCGTGGTGGGTTCCTGTGAGAACAATCCCTCTGAAAATGGTGATTTCTCTCTAGCCATCTTCAGCAGAACAGACCCAGTAGTAGGCAGTGTGTTAGCCTTACCACAGCTCCATTTGGGGACTCAAGGACCTTGCTTAGGTGGGGTCATAGCAGAAAATCTAATGAGATGGTGGGCTCTTGGGTCAGAAATACAGAGTTCAAGTGCCAAGTATCCCTCCTATTATCCATGTGATCTTAGATAGGTTCTTTCATTCTTAAAATCAGGGCACATAGTCTCTTCTTGTGGGGCTGCAAGTTTAACACAAGAGCATACAGGATAGATGGTATGCTCTCAGTAACAGGTATCAGGAGAGCAGTGTGCTGAGGTGGCCGATCATGGGTAAGTAAAACTTTAGAAGGGAATTGAGGGAAATAGGCAACCCCACCTGAAGCTAGTTTCCAGAGGTTCTGCTGGGCCAAGCAGTAGAGGTAAGGGACAATGTGACATGATTAAGACCACGACTTGTGGGACCAGGCAGCCAGGCTCCAAGCTCAGCTTATCCTGCATTAGCAAGAGGACCTTGGACTGGTTCTGAGATCTCTCTGCACCCAAGAGTCTAGAGCCAGCTCAAAATGGGGCCAGTGGTGGCACCTTGCCCCTGTGATATCAGATGAGGTAATCTACATAATAAGTGTCCATGACTTTGGTCATTATTATTAGAAAGGCATAGTGAGCGCCAGCCCTGGTTACACCTGCAGGTGTTAATTGGCATTTTCCCATGGTGTGGCCTTGTCAGTGAGGAGCACATGCTCTCTCAAAGTCATTCATTCATATTGATGGTATGGTATGGTACACTACAGTATGGTATACTATGGTGTGGTATGATATGGTATGGCATGGCATGGTTCAACCCCCACATGGCTCCTATGAAGTAACCTGAGCATATGTTAGGACCCTCAGTTCTCCGGATGAGACATCACGTTTCAAGATCAAGTCTGCATCAAAGTTTCCTGATGCCCATAAATTGTTGACACTAGCTGTTATCATTAGTTGAGGGTCATGGGAATAGGCAACGTGAAGAGTACAAACCTTGCTGAAACACATGCACTTATGCATCATCCCTAAAAATGGGCTCAGTGCCTGCTCACAATTTCAAATAATTGAAAGTTTATTCATTGAGATTTTTATACATGAATACAATATGGTTTGAGAAAATCTAGCCCGGTGCCTCCCCTCAATCTCTCCTGGATACCCCTCATTACATCATCCTCCAAACTTCATGTACTCCTTCTATTTTTAACCACAGTCCATTTGAAGCTGCTAGTGTGTGCATGGGTTCAGGATCATCTGCTGGAGCATAACAATCTACCTGCTGCAGAATTCTTGAAGTCCTTTCGCAAGGGATGGGCTTTGCGGGTCCTCGCTGGGATGCTCCCTTGACACTTTCAATATTCATTTTGGTCTCTGAAGTCTGGGAGGTGAGATGAGGACAGTTTTCACCATTCTCAGAATAGCAGTGAGACCTTTTTCTCTGGCATTAGGACATAAAGATTCGTGACCAAGATAGTCTTGTGATATCCAGTTGTCTTCTATGAGGCAGTTTCTATTTCACCAGAGAAATATATATGTTTTCGGATTTTATAGGTACATGAGAGTCACCGAGGCTACAGAAAGTGTGAGCCCATAAATGTCATCAGTATAAATCTTTGTAGGCTGGAAGGCGCACCAGCTGCTAGAGAAGGGACACTGCACAAGGAACTAGTGGGCCTGAGTGTTGTTCCAGCTTTGCCACTCAGAGCCTCAGTTTACCCAGCTGTAGAATGGCCATAAAAGAAGAGGTTAGCAGAGGTGGTTATGAGGGTTAAATTGAGCTGTGTGGAGTATAGTAAGGACTTAGCATGATATTAGACACAAAGTCTTCTCTACGGGGTTGAAACTTTTAGGAAGTATGTTTCAGTTTATTACTTCTAGAAGCTGTGCAAGTCTTCCTGTTGTAAACAGTAAACAGTATCTTCCTTTATTTACAGCTCATGGCTATCTGTTCTATTGAAGGGGTATTTGGATAGAGTTCTATGCAGTGTTTTAAAATGGATTTTGTCAGAGAAACCATCGTTCAGCACAGACACTATCTTAGTTACTATTCTATTGCTGTAAAGAGACACTATGACCAAGGCAACTTAGAGAGAAAAAGCATTCAATGGTGGGCTTGCTTATGGGTTCAGAGGGTTAGAGTCCATGATATCATGGCAGGAGCACAGAAAAAGGCTGGCTAACCTACATCTTATCTGTAAGGAGAAGGCAGAGAGAGAGAGAGAGAGAGAGAGAGAGAGAGAGAGAGAGAGACTGGCCCTGCCCTGGCATGGGCTTTTAAAACCTCAGTGCCCACCCCCAATTACACATCTCCTCCAACAATGCCACACCTTCCAATTCTTCTCAAACAGCTCTACCAACTGCAGACCAAGCATTCAAATATGTGAGACTTCAGAGGCCATTCTCATTTAAACCCCCACAGAAGCTAAGTTCATTTATTGCCAGTACCTTGGCAAACAGAGGAGTTTTTCAGTGTCAATGGGAGGTCCTCTTTCCAATAGCGTAGCTTTGTTCCCTAGAGGTCACAGAATACCAATCTGGCAATCTATCTTTGGTGACTCAATCTGGCCACAGGTCCATTGGAGCATCCCATGAAATCTGGTGAGAGGCCTTCCCTCATTTCACCAGAAAATTCCCCCAGAGGCACTCAACTGAGAGTTTCGTTGCTAGCCATCATCACATTCCTGAAAGGCTGGATATTTGAGGTGGAAAAGCGTGGCATGAAAATCACTCTTGGGCTCCTTCTGGGTAATTGTGGCTTGGATATTGTGCTGAGGCCCAAACTGATTAAAAGAACACAGAGAGTGGGGAGGAGAAGAGTGAAGGGTAGGGAAGGAATGAGCATTCAGAGCTGGTCATTTAGCTCCTTTCTAAAGCACTGAGGGTGAATTCATGTGTGTGTGTGTGTGTGTGTGTGTGTGTGTGTGTGTGTGTGTACAAATATCCTCTACTGACATGGATGTTTTGTGTTCCTTTTTGCTCAGAATGTCCTACTCAAAGCCAGCTTAGAATCTCCTTCAAGATGCTTAACTGTCTTCACCTCCAAGGAAACTTTCCTGATTTTTCAGTTGCCCTTAATTGTCCCCCCTTTATATACAATAACCTGTCTTTCCATCCGTTGTCAAAGTGACTGGTAAACTCTCCTGAGCTTTTCCTGCACAAAATTCACATCACATCCATTTTGCTAGAGCAGTGGTTCTTAACCTCCCTCATGCTGGGACCCTTTAATAAAGGTCCTTATGTTGTGGTGACCCACCCACAGCCACAAATTATTTTGTTGCTACTTCATAACTGCAATTTTGCTACTGTTATGAAGCGTAATGTAAATACCGGACATGCAGGGTATCTGATACCCAAACCCTGTGAAAGGGTTATTTGACACCCCTCCCAAAGGGGTTACGACCCACAGGCTGAGAACCACTGCTGTAGAGTTAAGCTTGGGCGTGGCCCCAGAGAGTGCTCCTTCGTGTTTCACTGAATCATTCCTTCCTCAACCTCTCACTCCAGACTTGTTTTTCACATCAGGCACCTGGTGTCTCTCTAAAGCTGCCGCCATCTCCCACCGTCCAGCAAGCACCCGCCCTCTGTGGTGTGTTAGGTGTAGGAGTCCACCAAAGGGGTTATCCCCTGTAAATGTTATGGACATTCACTTTTGGGTAGCAAATAGGATGAGTAAGACTGGCAGCACGCGGTACTCTAAGGCTGGTTACCGTTTACAGCAAGGCAGCCTCGTCAGTGCCTGGCGGGCTCCAGTGCATTTTAGAGGAGAAAAAATACAATGTCTGCAGTTAAGCAGCTGTCACTTCTAGGCTGGGGATGACAGTGTAGAAATCTGTAATGTAGAAGGGCTGTTAGAATGGGAGCCTGGCAGAAGGGTTAGAGAAGGTGAGGCTGTTCTTTGATCCTGACATTGGCCTTGGCCTTGGGGCCAAAACTGCCCCACTTCAGATGATGGCAATGTTATAGTGTTTTCTCTCTATTTTTGTCTTGGTCAGAATGCGATCTGTGTGGGAGCCGGGGACAAGCCCATGAACGAGTATCACTCAGTGGTGTACTATCAAGTCAAACAGCCACGTTGGATGGAAACAGTCAAGGTAACAACGGCAGCTGTTGAATGTTTTGCAGGAAGTTGGGCATAGTGACAAGCATTTTATTTAGATGCTTCACTTATTGCTTACAAGCACCCTGTAAGTTTGTACTCTGTCTCCCTCATTCTAAAGGTGAGGGTGTTGGCGCAGAACAACTGAACAGCTTACCTACAACCCACTGCTAATGTGGGTTGGAGCTAGGGTTGCAGCCTGGGCAATGCTCAGGATTCATGCTCTTCTCTGCTGGCAGAGAGATTAGAGGTGGACTGGGGCTGCTAGCATACTGCCTCCATTTTAGGAGTTAAGTCTTACAAATAAAGCAAGATCCTTAGAGGCCCAGGGTTCATTTCCAGCTCTACCTTTCCTTCACCAGATGTTTTGTACAAGCCATTCAGCCACTCTGTGCATCGGTTCCTCCTTTGTAAAATGGGGGGAATGATAACTGGGAAGAAGAAATTATTGAATACACACAGAAGGCTCCAAAATGGAGTATGTACTCAATCAATACTATTTATTCCCGGCTATCTTGAATGATGAGAGGCAGTTTCATGGAAGCCTAACTGAAAATGACATTTCTTCAAGTGTCCAGCATGCCCCTTTTAACTCACCATTCCAGGCACCTTCAGGCCTTCTCTGTTGTTCTAGCTGGCTCTCTGTTGCTATGATAAACACCGAGGCCAAAGGCAATTAGAGGAGGAAAGGCTTTATTTCATTCATGCTCCCTGACCACAAGTTGTCACTGACAGAAGCAGGGGCAGGAAATTGAGCAGGAACATGGAAGCTGGCCTATTAGCTTATGTGTAGCTAGCTTTATAGCCCAACACTACCTGCCCAGAAATGGTAGTGCCCTCTGTGGACTGAGCCCTCATCAGTGGAGATAATCTCCCACAGACATAGCCACATGGCCAATCTGATCTGGATAATTCTTCAGTCAAAGTTCCTTCTTTCCAGGTGACTGTAGGTTGCCTGACTGTAGGTTGCAGTCAAGTTGACAATAAAAGGATACTGATTTAGTGGTGGTGGAGGAGAAAAAAATGTAGTGATTTCAAATGTGTAGAATTATGTCCTTCAAAGTCTTTCTCATATAAGTCTTCTAGTTCCACAACATTCTGAAGCTACGAAGTGATGTTTCTTGATAAAAGTACTTCCCCATTAAATAAGTATGATGGACACTGAGAAATCTGAGCCAAGTACAAGCTTCAAAAGGCAAAGTCTTCATTTCAGGCTCTGATGTGGATGTGCTCTGCAGCCTTGTAAAGAGAGTAGTGCATTTTCTCAGCTCCACTGGCCAGTGGGCTGTTCCTTTTCCTCATAGAATCACACCCTAGGCATAGCATTCAGCTGAACATACCTTAGCAATATTTTTTGTTCAAATCTGGGCAGGTATGAAGTTTGACAGTCGTGGGCTTCCGAACAATATGTAGGAATCTATCATGTTTATCTTTGTGTTCAATTCTGGAATCAACTGACCGCACTTACTGGAGGGATATAGAATGATGGAACCATCTTTATTTAGTGCTGAGTTACAGAAGTCATTGTCCATGAGAACATGGCATCTTCTTAGGCACCTCTGCAGGCTCCAAAACAGTAACTTAGCTTGCATCTGGCAGCATATCCCTAGTGACTCAATGAACTAGCCACCAGTTATTTTGTTCACTTAGTCAAAGCAGAATTGTCCCATAGTTTTCTTGAGCAGTGCCAAGCAACCTGTGTTATTTTATTCAGTAAGGAAGAGTGAGAAAGCTTTCAGGAGAATATGAGTCTCTCAAGGGCAAAGATGGCTTTTGTAAACAGTGTTTCAGATACGAGTGGCTGTATATACAAATTGCCAGGTCATTATAATAAGCAGAGAGGAACATCTTGTGTTAGAACGAGACTGAACAGTGAAGCATGAGCAAAGCTTTCACTATCTTTGACAGATATCAGTAGATTCCTTCCGCAGCCTGTGCTCTGCCTAGAGACTCAAGACAAACGCATGACTTCTCTTTGGCAACGGCTACTCATACCACGGCCCTTGCCTTGTTGCTTATGTTCCGATTTTCAACGGTAGGACTCTGTGCGCACGCTCTCTGAAAAGGGACTGGGTAGGTTTTCTGCTCTGTGAGCTCCCTTGCACCCTGGTTAGATTCCTTCTCTGCTAGCTATTGCCACATGACTATTATTGTCACTATTATTGTCACTTGCATGGAACATGAGCTCTTTGGGTTCAGGGGCTACCGTGCACCAGCTTGGCTAGTGCCTTGTGTGGTTGCAGCTCTTGATAACCCTCAGTCTTCAGGGAGAGGACGAAAAAGGCTGGAGGTGCCTATGAGCCTCTCAGCCCTTTTGCTTAGTCTGAAGCACAGGCAGAAGGGTGGACTTCCCCTGTCTCAAATTTTATTTATTTTTTTTAAATAGAAAGTGTTACAACAAACACATCTGTTTGTCTTTTAATAGTCGCCTGCATGGTGCAAGCTTACTCTTCTTTCTAACCCAACTATGGTTCTCGAAGATAGCCTATCTTTTCTGTGTTGTCCTGAATTGTCCGTGTTCAAGAGCCAGGCTGAAAGCACTTCAGTTAACGGTGCTAGCGGGCTGGAGGTAGTTGCATTGGAGGATGATGCTGAGGCCACCTGAGGGTGACTGTCATCATGTAGTGGCTTTCAAGGCAAAAGCATCAGGACATGTGTCCCAAAGAGGGGCTGGGTCTAGATATACATGTTGGATTAAATAAATAAATAAATAAATAAATAAATAAATAAATAAATAAATAAGTGCACACATATACATACATATATATGTACATATATATATATATGATTAAAGCACTTTTATTAGTTTGCATGTGAAAGCCATCAGGCAAAGCCCCTAATGGCCATTGTGAATTTGCTAAATCTGGCTGCAATTGCCAGGGCTCCTGGGGTATGCCCGAAAAATGTGCATGCTGCTGCTTGCAGTGCATCAAGTCACATGCTAAAGTTATGTGATTTTTATATCAATTTGGGGAGATTCATTTTTCCTCACTATAATTTATGGACCTCTTTTCATTGGCTGGGGATGCAATTTGCCAAATGGATTACATCTGATACTTTATTTTCTCCTTATAGCTAGTTCTCATGTAATTTATTTACAGCTCATCAGCCTTGATGGATGGGAAGTAAATCAGCACATACTGTTCCAAGTTAAATGGTCAGGCTGCTGAGGCGGGGGTTGCAGGGGCTGGGGTCCGTTCAACTTAACGTCTCCTGAGCTGTAATTTCTGCCTCCTGAGGTGGCTGTCCCTATTGAAGATATGCAGAGAATCCACCTGCGGTTCATGTTCCGGCACCGGTCATCCTTAGAATGTGAGTATGCCGCTCATGATACGCCCGCAGTCCCAGCAAGGAGAGGGGACAGAAGAGCTGGCTGACTCTTGGCTTTTCGTTTTTCTCTTCTTCTGCCCTTGCAATGCTGTCCCCAGCTAAAGACAAAGGAGAGAAGAACTTTGCCATGTCCTATGTGAAGCTCATGAAAGAAGACGGAACGACACTGCATGACGGGTACCACGAGTTGGTTGTTCTCAAGGTACGGTGGCCTGCAAGGAGCAGAGCAGTGGTAGCGGGATGGCTTAGGTGTTAACAGTGTAGACTCTGAAATCATACTCACCAGGGCTCGTGAGCCTGGACAAAATCTGAACTTCTCTGGACCTTTGGTCCCTCTTCTTTGAGTCCTCAGTGAATCCTTAGGAGGCGGAGATGAGACATGGCTGACAGACAGGACAGTGATGAGCAAAGACCTCAGGAAGTGATAGTGCCAATGTTACAGGAAGAAAAGGGCTCTGAGCTCTTGTCAGGAATATGTGGAAACAATTGAGGGCTGCTACATTGTAGCTGTTACAATCTAGGGCTCCAGACCCTCCTGCTCATTTCACAGCTTCCTGAGTCTCCATTTCACTTTTTATTTTCTTTCCTTCTTTTTCTTTCTTTGTTGCCTTCCTTTCTTTCTTTCTTCCTTCCTTCTTTATTTCTTTCTTTCCTTCCTTCCTTCCTTCCTTCCTTCCTTCCTCTTTCTTTCTTTCTTTCTTTCTTTCTTTCTTTCTTTCTTTCTTTCTTTCTTTCTTCTCTTTCTTCTCTTTCTTTCTTTTCTTCATGGGAGGAGAGGGGAGGACAGTTCCAGGGACTGAATGGAGGATGTCATTTTGAGGCAAGCACCCTGTCACTGAGTTTCATTTTTCACAATGAGTATTTTAAGTCTGCTCCATGATATTCTAACAAAATACCCAAGGCAGGCCACATTGTAATCAAAGGTTTCTTAGCCCTCAACTTTGGGGGTTGGAGACTATGGGACCCACACTGCTAAGCTCTGGTGAGGGCTTCCTTGGCTGTATCATACGTATCATTGCCAAGAGTTTATGTATGAGAAAGAGACCACTTCCCAAACAGAAAGTCAGATTTGGTGCAGCCAACGATCCTTTCTTGAGACATAATCAGGGTTCCAGCGAGGGTACCTTAATTCCTTCCAAGGACAGTGCCACACTGGCCCAAAGATCTCCAAAGGCTCTTTTCAACTCCATGCTGGCCATCAGGTGTCCAGCCTATGAGTGTTGGGAACTGTATTCATTGCTCCTCTCACTGAAGTGACAAAATATCTGGCAAAAATGCCAAAGGAAGGAAGGACTATTTGGACTCTATAATTCCAGAATAAAATACTGGAGATAGGAGCTTCAAGTCACACTGCATCCTAGACAGCCAGCAGGAGATAGCCATAAGTAACCAGAGACCCAGAACATGAATGAGGCTGCTCACGTCTAGGGCAGGGTCCCCAACCTCAATCAATCCAATCTATTATTTATTATTTTATTATTTTCTTGAGACAGGGTCTCACTATGGAATCCTGCTGGCCTGGAACTCCGTATGTAGACTAGGCTAACGAACTCACAGACATCTGCTTGCCTCTGCCTCCTAAGAGCTGAGATGAAAGATATATGCCATCACAGCTGGCTAATGAACTCGGACTAGGAACTGTCTCAGAGTCATGCCTAGAGGTTTGTCTCCTAAGGGATCCTAGATCTTATCAGGTTAGCAGTTGGAGCTAACCATCACATTCAAGCCACAGCAAGCGGTTACAGCGGTACGTGTGGAAACTCAACAAGATGAAGAGGCTGTGTGGGCTCTAAAGTCTATGCATGTGCCCACTCTTCTGATTTTTAACCTTCACGAGCTTGAGCTGGTCACAAACTGGGATGCAGAGCATTTTCTTGGATCTTCCCTGTGTCAGGACAAGAGGATACAGCTATCAGGCCCAAGCTGGAGGCAAAGCATACAGCAATAGTTAAGAGATCAGCAAGGGCCAGACCTTCATCTCAGACTTCTCAGCCTTCAGGCCGCAATTGCTCTGACACCCATGCTGGACATGGCCATCATAATCTCATCATGATACTTTTCTCTGAGATTCTTCGCCCTTCTCAAAAGGCTCTTTTCTTTTACAGCCTTTGTTTTCCCCTTCATCACAATAGAGTAATTCTTGGCTTGAAGGTCTTTCTTTCCCAACAGTCTGTGAACTTCTTGGGGGGCAGAAGAGCAATGACAACTCATTTTCCTTTTCACTTGACTGCGTCAAACCTCATTTCCCTCATCTGCAAACTGAGGATAGCAGGATATGCTTCCAATGGTTATGAGCCTTAAATGAGGTAAATGGATACAGGAAAGGGTCCCGGTGCAGGTCCCATTGCAGAGTGAGGACCTAGTAGGCATGGTTTCCTATAATGCTTTCTCTCTGCTCAGAAGTCTGATGACACAGTTTGTGCATGAGGAAGATGACCCAGAGAGGCCAAAGAATGAATCCATGGTGACATGGACTTGAATGACAGAGAAGGTCCAGGGCTATGGCTTTTGTCACTAACCTTTAGTTTGGAATGGATTCCCTATATTACTGGCAAGCATCTTACCTTTTCTTTTTGTCTCAAAAATTTAAGATGGATCATTTGTGGTCTGGGAGTTTCAATTCCCTTATAACCCTTTAGTACAGTTTATAAAGCCACCCCGTTTCTGTTGATGTGATTTTGGATTTCTACCTGCTTTGAGGGAAAACAGCCCTGCCTCATACTGCTTCTTTGATGATTTCCTTGCTGTTTCAGGACACCACATCTTACAGCATATGATTCAACCACTACAAGCGCTGTGTGGCATCACATAATGTGGTCTTACCCTGGAGCAGTAACCAAAGTGTTGTTTCTAGGGAGACAGCAAGAAGATGGAAGATGCCAGCGCTTACTTGACACTTCCTTCTTATCGACACCATGTGGAAAACAAGGGAGGCACCCTAAGCCGGAGCTCCAGCAGCGTTGGGGGCCTTTCTGTCAGCTCCCGAGATGTATTCTCCATTTCCACCCTGGTGTGCTCCACAAAGCTCACCCAGAACGGTAATGGGACCACTGAAAGCTGGGTCTGCGGTGCTTACTCACAGGAGCATAAGGCCTAGAGGAGGCCAACTGTAGATGGTTTAACCAGTAACAAAAGCTCCTTTCTGGATTCTTCTCTTAGTGGGTTTGCTGGGTTTGCTGAAGTGGCGGATGAAGCCGCAACTGCTCCAGGAAAACTTAGAGAAGTTGAAGATTGTGGACGGAGAGGAAGTAGTGAAGGTCAGTGGGGCCTTGCTTGCATTCATCCTGACTTCTTAAGCATCTGAGCATCTAGCTCCATCCAGCATCTAGAAGAGCAACCATTAGGCCAACTCATTATCGATTTGTTGTTGTTGTTGTTGTTGGTGGTGGTGGTGGTGGTGATGATGTTTTCTCTTGCTCTTGGAAGTCAGAGCAGTGTCAGAGCTGCAAGGGGTGAAACAAGATTTTGAAGGGGTGGGATGGCTTGACCTCTGATGATAGCATGCTTCCCCAATCCACCATGAAGGATCCCTACTAGAAAATCCAGGCAGGCATTGAACACTGGGCATCAAAACAACTGGCTGAATTAGGCCCTGGAAATAAACCAACTTGGATGTAGATCTCAACTCTCCCACTTCCGTGTTTTATGTCATAATATTATGACTATGACACATTTCTCAGGATTGTTATGAGCCTCTGTAGTGATAACATTTAAAAATTACTCAACGCAGTCTCTTATGCATAGTGCATAACAATAGGTGAGTTACAGCATGTGAAACATGGGAAATTCAATATATTTAACTAATATTCTTGTTGTTACACACTGTCACATGTAGTAATATAGTAACAGTACGGTCTCTTAATACTATGTGCATATTGGTAGAAATACAAAGATATTTAGCTTGTGCTTCATGGGAAAGAGAAAGACATCAGGGCTTACATCTTAGTAAAGCAGGTAGAAAACAATGCAAATGCCAATATTGCTTCCTCATGGCAGTAAAGAATACAATGCTTCTAGACAGCAGGTCTAGTTAAACCAGCTCTCCTCTGCAGCACTGTGGATTCGAACAGGTCTCTCAGTGGTCCTGGTGATAGTGTTTCCATCAAGAACTTGGAATAGCTAGAAAGTAGAGATCAGACTTTGCATGGTCACTTTGGGTGTAAAGGGACCATGGGAAATTTATCGTTTACCTCTTAGGAGGGAAGAGGGGAATCAAGCTTGATTTAATTGCTCAACCCTGGGAAACAGTGACAGTATTTCCTGATCAATGCTTTAAATATACATCATTGACCCATCTACCTAATTTAGCAATGGCAAAGGAATTTTCCCAGGCCAGTTTTCTTTGGGCGGCCTAGAAAAGTCAGCTTGCGGGGGGTGGGGGTGGAGCGGGATTACTTTGCCTTCTTGTTTTCTATTATTTTCTTCTTTAAAAACATTTGGTTATTGAATTTTGTTATTATTTACATACAATAATATAGCTACAGAGAACTGTCAAATGCAACTCAAAGAATTCTTGTACATGTGCACCCTATCTAGCTTATGAAGGTACAGGATATTGGTAGGTTCGCTGAAGGTCACCCTTGCACCTCCATCAGAGGCGTGACCGTCTTTATTGATTTCTTCTTGTCAATTATTTTTGTTGGTGGTGGCAGTGGTGGTGATATGGTTTTTCCCTTGCCCTTGGAGGTTGAGAGCAAGAGACTGAGAATTGGCATTGTATGTCTGACTTATTTTATTTAATACAGTGTTTGCAGAGTCTTCCTCATTGTTGTCCATGGAAGTAGGTTGCTTTTCTTCCATATGGTGCAAAATCCTGCCATGGGAACTGTCCTTCTATGTGTCTCTGTGTCATTGATGTGGGGTCATGTCACTCTAAGTCCCGTGGCTTGTGCATGAAACTGCTCTGAGCCCCTTGAATGTGGCCCAGGGGATGTGTGCTCCTATTCTCTGGAAAGGACACACAGGAATGAGATTTGTGGGCTATCTGGCCTCTTTCTGAATACAACTGTCCTTCTTTATCCAGTTCCTCCAGGACACTCTGGATGCCCTCTTCAACATCATGATGGAACACTCTCAAAGTAATGAGTATGACATCCTCGTCTTTGATGCTTTGGTAAGAGAGTGGGGACAATTGTTCGGCAACATCAGGTTTGAATGCTTGTCTCACTGTGAGAAAACTGAGAACATATGGGCTGTGGTTCTTTCCAGGAATATTTGGAGGTTTTGGAACCTTTGGTAAACAGACTGAGTAGCTGCTGACTCTCTTCAGTGTTTCCAGGATATTTGAGAATCTGAAGCATGGCAGATTCTCATGGTGGATGTGGGGATTAAGTGTTGAGGTCAGATTTTTTGGTGTCTAGTTGACAGCTCATGAGATTGCAGATGTAGAGCTAGTCTGAGACCAGGTTAAAGCACCCAGATGTTACCCTATCTATCTTACCATCTCTCCTTGGTGTCTTATAATTAACCAGGGTCATTTTGCTTTTGCTAGTGAACTTTTCAGCATGGAATACCATCTGCACTTTGGTTTGCCTACCTATAGGGTGTCACTCTTGTCTCTCTTGCAACTTCAATTTTCTCCATGCTATGTGAAAAGAATCATGGGAAACATCTGGGGCTTGAGGTATATCCCTGTGTCAGAATACTCAACAGCATGTGGCAGGCTCTGGGTTTCACCTCTCCTCACTGTCAATAAATTAATAAATACATTTAATATAATTAAGAGGACAGGAAGAAAAACTGTTGGGGTTATCCATGACCAGCAAACATTTGATGCAGTAGCTCGGTGTCATGGGTGTTTGCATTTTGGAGAACATATCACTCAGAGATAAATGTGGCTTTCTTAAGTGCAATTCAAGAAGGTCCCCTAGAATGTTAGCCGTACAGGAATGTTGCTTCATGACTAAAGGTCCTTTGATTAAATTATCGATGGAAATCCTAAATGTTGCATGAGCCTCTTGGAGATTCATAATGCAAAGAAGTATATAACCGACTGCAGAGGTCCTGTAACAAAGAAGGTAGTCTAATGGCAACCTGAGATTTCTCTCAGTTGAGCAGGAAATCCTTTTATCTTCTAATACCCCAAAGCACACTTTTTGAAATATTCCTTTTTCAAGAGACAATGTATTAGTGAAAAGGATTAATTATTCATTAGAGGGATTAACTCTCGGACAAAAAATATTGCGACAAGAGTTCGGTAATAGCAGGTGAATAGGCTCCTGCTCTGGGTACCCTCTCAGAGCACCCCCAATAATTCTGGTTCTTCTTCAGATCTACATAATAGGACTCATCGCAGACCGGAAATTCCAGCATTTTAACACCGTTCTGGAGGCTTACATCCAACAGCATTTCAGCGCTACCTTGGCCTACAAGTAAGTGGCTGTGTATACAGGGATTTCCTATGTACCTGAGTTGGTCCTGGCAAGATACAGGGACACAGGGAACTTGAGCATTTCTCAAGGGGTGAGTTCTCCCTTTTCTTCCTTCCTTCCTTCCTTCCTTCCTTCCTTCCTTCCTTCCTTCCTTCCTTCCTTTCTCTTTCTCTCTCTCTCTCTATCTCTCTCTGTTTCTTTCTTGGTTTTTTTTTCATTTTTTTTTTAGACAGTGTGTTGCCTTGGCTGTCCTGGACTCCCTTTGTGGACCAGGCTGGCCTCGAACTCACAGAGATCCGCTTGCTTCTGCCTCCCTGTGTTCTGGAATTACAGGCATGCTACACTGCCCTGCTTGAATTCTTCCTTTTCTGGTAAATTATCTAGCCCATGCTTGGATGTTTCACATATCCTTAAATAACCAAAAACCCAGAGATTGGGTGAATAGTTTACATTGGTAAATAAGCAAGCAATTTATTGGATCATTGAGCTAGTCAACTGTTGTTTATTGAGAAGTTACCTGTGAGCACCAATGTGCTTGCTCAGTAGCTCAGTGTTGATTGGATGAAGGAGACCCAGGGTCAAAGATGAAAACCCGCAGGAAAATTCAGTGGCAGCCAGCTTATGAAGAAACCTTGAATGATGGGCCAAATATTCCAAAGTCTGACCTCCTGCTAATGAATAGCTGTAGAAAGTTTCTAATCAAAGGAGCTCCATGACAATTACAGTAACATGTCTATATAGAAAAAAAAAGTGGAAAAAGACATTATGACCGTCATTCTTACTCACCCCTGATTATGCCTAGTTTTTTTTTTCCCCCTCATCAAAAGATTATTTTTTACCTCACTACTTTATCTCTGCTGGCTTTTTTATGGGCAGGAAATACTTATTCATTGCCTGTAATAAATGCATTTTGAAGCAGTTATTTTTGTGCTTGCAAATGAGTCGCGAGCTTTGCTGCACCGCCACCTTTAACCTTTGATTGAATGCCTTATAATTTCCTGAGCAAACTAATTACCATGCTGTGGATTAGAGAGAGCCGTATTTTGAAAATATTATCCCTTATTCAGGAAACTGATGACGGTGCTGAAGACGTACTTGGATACCTCCAGCAGAGGGGAGCAGTGTGAGCCCATCCTCAGAACTCTCAAAGCTTTAGAATATGTGTTCAAGTTCATTGTTCGGTCTAGGACGCTATTCTCACAGTGAGTATTTGTTGCGCAAGAGTGATTGATTAGCTCTGCAAACAATACAATACAACAATACAATAATTTTTTTTACCATAGATTTTTTTTTCCTTATTTAAAATAGAGAATTTTTCTTAAAAAGAAATCACACCAGGATTGGAGCTCTGACATGATGGTAGAGGGCTTGCAGACCATCTATGTGGCCCTGGGCTTTATCCCTAGCGCCACATACAAAACAAGACAAAGCAAAGACAGACAGGAAAAAAAGAATATAGCTAGATTTTGATTTTAAAATAGCAAACTTGAAAATTTAAATCAAGTCTAGACCTCATAAATATATAATAATTTTATTCTCTAAGCTCGTTTGGGAAAGGCAAAAGGAATAATACCACGTGACAATGATGTCTCACCCAGTGAATGTGATTTATGGGATTTGAGTCTGTTTTGTTTAGTTTAACATTCTTCATTTGACAAGGGAGGAGCAGTCCTGCTAGGCCACAGAGGAGGACTTTGCAGCCAGTCCTGAAGATACCTGATAAAACAGGGTCAGGTGAAAGGGGAAGAGGTCCTCCCCAGTCAGTGGACTTGAAAGGGGCAGGGAGGATATGAGGGAGGGAATGAGGGAGCAGGATACAGCTGGGATACAGAGTTAATAAAATGTAACTAATAATAAAATGAAAAAAAAAACATTCTTCATTTGAGTTAAGATTATTTAAGGAAAATTTCTAGGACTCTGTGTTCAGTGTTGGAGGGGCTGCCGGTGGAAGAGCAGAACTCAAGGGGTTTGCCATTAATTTGGCTCTTGCAGGCAGTGACAGCAGATGGGCTGACTGGTTTCTGGGGCTTTGCTGCCTGCCCTGGAGATTCTCATAGCCAACAGAAGTGATTATGTGTCAGTGAACCTTAGGAGACTTTGATGGGTCAAGATCAGTGTTTGGCTATCTTCCTGAAGGGCTCTGGAGATGGAGTAACTCAAATGTAACCCACCAAAGACTTGCTTTGTGTTTATCTTAGCTGTATGATAAAGTTAGGTGGTGTTGATTAAATGTGTGTCAGATTAGTTATGTGTGGTAGGAAATTAAAAAAAAAAATCTTCAAGGGTTATAACATCTAGACCAGCGGTTCTTAACCTGTGGGTCATGACCTCTTTGAGGGGGGGGGAGTGGGTCAAACAGCCCTTTCACAGGGGTTGCCTAAGACCATCAGAAAACACAGATATTTACATTATGATTCGTGATAGTAGCAAAGCTACAGTTATGAAGTAGCAAGAACAATAATTTTGTGGGTGGGGTCACCACAAAATGAGGTGCCGTATTAAAGGGTCGCAGCATTAGGAAGGTTGAGGTCCACTGATCTAGACGCTTACTAGCATGAAGACTACTCAACTGAAACCGAGTTGGAGAGAAACAAGACTTCATTTTAGTTCATAATATTGAAAAGCTCAGGAGTTAGACAGGGCTTAGCTGTGCTCCTGTCCAGATGCTAAGTATCATAGGACTTCCCACCTCCCTCCACTCTGGGTTGGACTCTGCTTGCATTTCTTGGTCACTTTTGAGGCAGGTTCCGCTGAAGCTGCCCCTGTTTCCTTGTCATTCCAGCAACATTTTGTATCACGGACAGTCTTAGGTTACGTGCTCAGATCTTAAGCAGACAGCATGGCTGTGGGACTCAGTGAACTGTGCATTTGTGGTCGTGTGTGCCACGGGTAAAGCCAGTTACTTGCAGTATAGACTTTGGCTGACAGATGCCTTACTAAAAGAAAGCTGACTTCTGGAGTTATAGCACGTGATAGCGACAGCGGAAGAATGGCACAGGTTTCACACTCAAAAAGGTATCTACTTTGGAATTTTTCTAAAACATTAAACTTTCAGGTAAAGAATAAAATGATGCCCCAATCCTGAATGCCTTAGTTTACTTAAAAAGTGAAGTATCTGTTCCAAATTCCCTAGCTTGCCAGTTAAATTCTTACAAGTTTGGGTGATTTCTTTTCAATTAGTTCTGAACCAACGGTCGATTCCTGTATTTGTAAGAGTGACTTTCTTGGAATTCAAGGAATCAGACTTTGGTAGTTCCAGATACAGGGGTCAGGATTTCTCATCTCTTCTTCTGAGAGAGAACATTTGATCTGTGAGCATAGGTCATACCATTTGATTTATCGTATCTTCTTCCAGTATTTTAGTATATTCTCCTTTTCTTCCTCTCTCTGTCCCTCTTTCTTTTCTTCTTGTGTTTTTCCTTTCAGATTTCTCTCCCATATCCTGGAACATTCTTTCATTTTCTTTCTTCTCTACCTCCAAGCACACCATCTTGTAGAATGTCTAGCCCTTCAGGGTAACTTTGCTACTCAGTGGCTTCTGGTTTTCTAGGGTGTGGGGCTGGAATTTCTTGGATCTCAAGCATATGAGACATGCACAAACATTTGGGTAGAAGTGACGTCTTTATGGCAGCAAAGAAATAATCTCAAACATTTTGAGATTATTGTTATTTATTTTTATTATTATTATTATTTTATTATTATTATTATTTTCAGATTATTATCTGAACTAAAATGCACATTGACCTACAGAGTGTCTGCAGCCTCCTAACAGGAGCTGCTAGATGCTCTGTGTCCTATTCCTGCAGAGTCGTTAGCAATGGTCTGTTTCTCCTGAGTCTGTAAGGGCACTGGGAGGTTGTGGTACTTTCCCATGAGGGACGTATTACTTGGAAACCAGAAAGGAGAATATCAATGATTGAGTTCTACAGACAACTGGAGAGGAATAACATAATTATTGCTTTGAAGCTCATTGTTTCTAAGATACTCCTTTGTTCTTTTGTTCTATGTGCATAGTTGCTGATCTAATTGCCAGTATTTGTTCCCCTACAATTTCTCTTTGTACGTACTTCACTCAAACTCTTGAGAGGGTGAGGATTCTCCAGTATCAACATACAGGGTGCAGCTGGGTATGGACAGAAGAGAAAACGTTGATAAGTGGAATTTTTATTTTACTATGTTTTAAGGGGTGGGGGAATGATTCCTTTCTATATCCAGAGCTAAGGAAGGTGAGGTTCTTGTAGCCTTTTGTGTCACTAGCTGCCAAGTTCAGGGTCTGGGGCAGGTATCTCTGGCAGGACACAAGTCTGAGCCACAGCGGTAATGGAAACTGGTACAATGGGTCCTAGCTTCTACCATGAGAAATCCCTAAATGTTGATGCATGTATCCAACAGATCCCAAGTGGCCAACAGATCCCAAGTGGCCATAAACATTCATACCCATCAGCCTTTTGTAGACTGATTGATTCCTCAGGTGGAATAAATCACAACTGAGAAGCACTCGGAAACACTGAAAGGACTGTCTACTAAATATTGACCTTCTTTGCAAAGTCCCTTTCAGCATCTGTTAGTCCTAAGGCTCAAATAGCCAGCTGTACCAAGCCATGAGGTTTCTGAGATGTGGCTTTACATGGAGTTGAAAACAGGTTGTATTCCCTAGATCTGTGATGCACATTGTTCAGGCAATTGATCAATGAATCTGCAGAGCCTGTGAGAGAATAGCTCTCAAGGGGAGGAGATCCTGAGCCTGGAGCTGTAACAGCCTTTGGTCCCATTCATCCTTGCTCCTCGTAGATCTGAATACCTCTAGAATTCAGGAGGCATTAAGTGTGACTTCCTGAGCATGTGGTCATGTACACAGACCTAGGGGACATGTCTGTCACAGGAAGCACCCGCTTGAGGTACGGACTGAGCCTCTCCTAACTTCAGTTTTCTTATCTATAAGCAGTGGCCCATCTTTTAGTGTTTTAATGAGGGAATGAGATTGTTCAGAAAAAGTGTTTCCTGTGGGATTTCATGAATGTGATACCCAGAGAGACAGCAAGGATATGGCAATGCTGTTACCTAGGAGATACAAAAAGCCTGGCTATGACGGTTAGTTTTTGTCACCTTGACACAATCAATGGTCACATGGGAAAAGGGAATCTCAACTGAAGAATTTCCTCCATTGGATTGGCATCTTTTATTCCCATGTACCACACTGGACTTTGCTAGGTACATGGTCCTGCCTCAAGCTCTCTGTACCTCTCCACAGGGGTTTGCTTGCTAACTTCCTCAACTCTTTCATACCTTCGCTCAAACATCCTTTTTTTCTCCTTTAAAATTTTTATAATTAATGTACACTATAATGGTGTTTATTAGGATATTTTCACACACATATCATCAAATCTTGCTCATATCCACCTCTACTTTCACACCCCATTGGTTCCTTTCTTCCTTCAATAGTCCCTCTTCTGCTGTCATGTCATACACACATACATGGTATGTTGGTTGATTTTTTTGTTAACTTAACACAGGCTAGAGTAATTTGGGAAGACAAGGCCTCAATTGATGAAATGCCCCCACCAGACTAGCCTGGGGGCATTTTCTTGATTGGGGATTGATAATGTGGAAGGGCCCCACTATCAACAGTGCTTTCAACCCCAAGGCTGGTGATCCTGGATGCTATAAGAAAGCAGGCTGAGCACGCTGAAAGGAGTAAGCCAGCAAACTTGTACCTTACCTTGGTCTCTGCTCCAGTTCCTGCCTCCAGGTTCCTTCCTGAGTTCCTGCTCTGGCATTCCTCACGCTCTGTTATCGTAGCTATAGAAACCCTAATTAAGATATGTGGGTTGTATACATATATCTGTGTATAATCTAGATTCTACATACAAGGAAAAACAAGGCATTTTGTTTCCTGCCCCAATTCCCCTCTCTTGTTTCTCCTTCATCCCTCTCTTTTGACAGCTTCTCCCTCATAGTTTCCATGTACTTTCACGTTATATGTGTGTGTGCATCTACACGTATGTGCATGTGTGTATGTCTGTGTTTAATCCTAGATTTGGCACATAAGGGAAAACAGGTGGTGTTTGTATTTCTGGGTCTGGATTATTTCACTTAACTCAACCATCTCCAGCTGCGCCCTTTCCTGCAAGTGCCATAATGCCATTCCTCTTTATTGCTCCATCAGACACCAGTGAATAACAGGAGGCCTTGGGAGGGTTTGGAAAGCTACCCTTGCTATAGATAAGACCCTGCAGGCAACCATGACTTTATCCACACTCCCAAGAGTTGAATCAAGAAAAACTACCACAGAGCAGCTTCTTGGGAAGAGAAACACGCTGCATTCCTAAGGGAGCTTCTGCAGGTGTCAGCCCAGAGCTCACCCAGGAGCCTAGAAAGACTGCTGTGGTGTAGACGGTATTTTGAATTACGTTGGTGCCACCCATTAATACAGGCTGTAGGAGCATGGTGCATAGCTCCAGGCAGCAACTCTGGTCTGGCTCATCTCCCTGGGCTGAACACTCCCACCCTTTCTCTGGATGTTTTTAGTATCAATAGGAACCGAACCCAGGCTCAAGTTCTCAGAGATCCCTTGGCATTTTTATTTTGTGGCTTGCTTTATTCTGCGCATATCCTGCCTCTTTGGCCTCTACTTACATGTCCCTGAAGCCCAGGTTTCTCCTGTGAAAATAGCCAACCTCAAGGTCATAGATGCACTGGATAGCAGGGTTGTCTGAGCAAAGCCTGAGCATGCCCAGTGCAATCTGTACTCAGAGGGAATGCATAAGCCTCTGTCTTCTTAAACAAATATGAATTTAACTTGCCAGTGTGATTTGTTTTCATTGTTCACGTATGAATAAATATTAAAATGCAATCATCTGTTTATGCTGAGCCCAAGCTGGAATGCCTGTCACACCACTACGCCCATTCCTCCTGCATGTAATTTGTTTGCATGTTAATGCCATTTATTCCTATGTAAGCCTCTGTTTTCGGGTTTGAATATAATTCTACTTTTTGATGACAGTAATGGCTCTGTAAACTTCACAATTGCAGTTAAATGGGATTATTTTATGATAACATTAACTTGGCATCATATCAAGATGGGAAAAAAAACCCTGTCATCAAAGGGATATTGTCTAACAGTTACATCTCTTTAATTTATTACGTGTTTTGTGAGTTGCTGAGCTGCTGAGGAGGAGCTAACAGCCTGTTTCTCATAAGCAAACATGCAAGCACTTTGTCAACTGTTGAATAAGTTGCTGGTGGGATAAATTGTGCACATGCATAGACTCTTAAGCAGTTCTCTTTTCCTTTGGTTTTGGAAATACCAGTAAACATTTGTTGAGTATGTTTTATAGGGTAGGCACTCTGTTAAGAGTTGTGATATTAGTAACTCGTGGTGATGTGTTGGGTATGATAATCATGCCACCAGCCATCAAGTCTGTACTCAGAAGGAATGCATAAGCCTCTGTCTTCTTAAACAAATGAAAGGCAGACGTCAAGAATGGGCACTGATGAAAGGCAACCATGGTTCACAAAAGACAGACAGAGGTGGCGACCGTGCTTCACCTGGGAAACTTCAGTGATTCGTTTCACGGGAGATATTTTAAACACTGAAAGGTATTTATGAAGGCAGCCACAGGGAGAAAAGACAGCCCTGCCTTTCCGATGCACCCTTGGCATATGAACCCTGGTTACTCTTGCTCCTGCCGCATGCAATTGTCTGTTAAGTCTCTTCTCTGACTCTACACCACCTGCTGTCACAAACTTACAAATCAGCATCATATTTGTTCTTCAGAGGAGGACATGGGGCCCAGAAAGGTACAGGAAATGGCTCTCGGCCACCCGCTGGATGTTGGTGGGAGAGAGCCTTGTCTCTTGTAGTATATTCTGTTGTATGTGAGTAGCAGGCATGGAAAGGATAGTGCTATGATTTGGGTAATGTCTCCCAAAAGTCCATGTATTAGACACTTGGTTCCTATCCTGTGGTGCTTTTGTCCAGGGGTAGACCCTTTAAGAGGTGGAGCTTAGTGGGAAGTCTTCAGACTTTTGGGGAGATGCCCAGTGGAGAGGACTGTGAGGTCCTAGTGTGAGGGAATCCTTTGTTCCCTAGCCTTGAAGTCTCCAACTGTGAGCCAAAAGGAACCTTTTCACTTTCTAAGTTGATTGTGTCGGGTGTTTGTAATAGGGAGGGACAGCTGGCTTATACAAGTAGCTTGTGGGTAAAGTGGCAGTTGTAGATGTTTGGGGACTACAGTTCATCTGGACAGATGGACGGAATCCAATTTGTGAAGAACGTAAACCAGGGAGCTTGGGTTTGTCTTCACGTGTGGAGATTTTTGCCTAGGTTCTGTTCTTCATTCCTGGAAAACATGCTGACTGACCCAGTGCGTTGATAAACCCATCCAAGTAAGTCAGGCAGAGATGTTAAAATTTCTTTACCTGGGTAAACTTTATAAGTCAATGGACATCTATTGGGAGTCCTGATTAAGTTGTTTTCCCGTGGAAACAGTCTCGAAACCCCTGATTTGCGGGAGAGGAAGCCTTTGGGGGTCTGAAGCAGCAGATTAAGCTGATCAGGTTCATGGTTTAGACGAAGCGCTGTGGAGTTGATCCAAGGGAGAAAGGCAATGGCAAATTGAAGCTACTTATTGCAGCAATCTGGGTGTGAAGACTTGAACTTGGGTTCCATGGCAGAGTGGGCTAGAAAAGGAAGCAAGAGGTGAAGGTCTGTAGAAAAACAAGCTATGTCCTCTGTTCCCATCTGTCCTCACTTTAGATGCTGCTCCCAGCTCCAGCCATGGGTGTTTCAGCTGTGCTTCTGGCTCCCCAGCTATAAACTGGGGTTCCCACAATATCCCTCCTAGATTAAAGAACTTGCTAGAGTGTTTTACAGAACTAAGGCTTACATTTACTAGTTACATAGCCCACCCCAATGATACCAGTGCATGTTGGGTAAAGAGCTGGCTGGGCAGCTTGCATATATGTGTCAATTAAACCCTTTAAGGATAGCCCTGGAGGCACAGAAATACATTGGTGTCCCATTAAAGAAAGAAATCAAAGCCCTTTTCCTTGGACAGCTTTGACCAGGAGCAAGCCCAGATTTAAATTCTCCACTTCTCTCCCTTGTGTCTTCTGCAGCTCATGGTTTCTGGCTTGTCCGAAGTCTGCCTTTGTGTGTCTATACCTGCCTCATGTCTGACTGTCTTTCACTTTGTCTGAGTACCTAATAAAGAGCTTTTTCTCTGTATCTATTAAGCAACACAGAAAGCATCTTAGGGGAAGGAATGGCGGATTCTTACAGAAATCTTTAACGGAGTTTTACAGGAAATGAAACTTACTGACTCTGTGACCCAGAAGCACTCAGAAAGCAAATGGAACAAGACAAACAGACTTAGCAAGCAATATCCACATCACTTTCAACATTTATGGTGGATATTTGCTTTATAAGGTCACTTTCGACGTGCTCGCTGTTTTCAGGAAATGATTATGATAGCACACATACATACACACAGCCATGGCTCTCTGGGTTAGGGACACGCAAGGGTGTGTAGCGTAAGATTAAAGCGATGCATTAGCTTAGGTTGCAGAATCTGATTATGTGGGAAATCCAAGGCAAGTCAAATTGGTTGTTACATTGTTCTCTTAAAAGCAGGTCAAACAAATAGGCTGAGCGCACAGCAGGATAGCAGTTTTAAGTCTGAAGTGACCTCAACCTGTGCAGTATTAATTTGCTGTAAGGTAAAGCAGAAGTTTCGTCTGTTTTCATAATAATGTATTGCCACCACACATATGCATTTCACACTACCACCTTCTGGGACTCCCCAAATGCTCAGCCTTCTAGTTCTCCCTTTGGGGGCTTCTGGAGGCTTCATTTCATAGATATGAGGTTAAGGCACAGAGTGTTGGTGAGTGATTTAACCTTAGGGATCTCTCATCTGCTTGGAGATTGAAGAGCAAGGCTCAAGGTCCCAAGCCAATAATCTTACCTTGGTCTTCCCAAGGATCAACCCTTATCTGGTTGATCCAGTCATAAGGCATCTCATTAACATACAAGAAGACACTCATCACTTGGTGATTCCAAGCAGGAGGAATGCAGAGCATTAAGTGTGCTTTAGTAACCGTGTATGTGTGTGTGTGTGTGCGTGTGTGTGTGTGTGTGTGTGGTTTGGGGTGTGAAAAGTTTAACATGTCTCCTGGCACAGCTTGCTGGACATGTACTGCATAGAATGATCTATGCAGAGGTCCAACAGAGATTTGATTTGGATCCTAGGAGAATGGAGAATGAATAACGGAAATAATGTTTTTGAGCAAATCCATCTGAAGCTGCCTTTGAAGCTCTAACACAAGCTAAGGAATGTGATGAAATTGAGGCTATGACCCAGGAACTTAGCCCATTGAAGCGGTGGGCAAAAGGGAAGAGTTCCAAGTAAGCAAGGCCAGGGACACAGGAGAAGAAGCAGGAAAATGCTGCTTTCTAGGAGCTCTTTGAGGGAGCAAAGGGAGGGAGAATCAGCGTCGCTGGCTGAGGCAGTGGCATCATGGTGCAGGGAAGCTGCTGGGAGCTCTCCCAAATAGCCGGCTGTTTCCTGGAGCTTAGCGTTATTTGAACTTGTCTTCTTTTACTATAACAAAACATCCAAGGCTAGCTCGCATTTCCGGAGTGGTGTCTACATCAGCTCAGCTCTGGTGAGGCTGTACGGTGGCTTGTTTCACCATTGCAGAAGCTAGTCAAAGGTGGAAGAGTCATATAACCAGGCAGAAAGCTAGATGACTGGGGAGCAGCCAAGCCTGTTGCCATACGACAACTACTGAACCCCTTCTAAAGGCACAGTCCAGCGACCTAAGGACTTCTGGTGGACGCTACCTCTTGGAGGTTTCTACACCCCTCACTACCACCACACTGATGACCAGGCTAGCAACTTATGAACCCTGTGGGTGGGACACACACAAACCACATTCCTGGAATAGCAGCATCTTTTCTAACATCCAGTCTAAAGGCCACTGGAGAAAGCTGAGTGATCAGGGTGCCAAATGCAATTGATTTCCCATCTTCTTCATGGGAATTGCAAACATTTGGATTGTCTTGTTCTGGGACATGGTACTAGGCCTACTTCTCTAATTGTGGCCTTCAGAGGCTGGATAAACTTCCTCATATTCTGCTCACAGCCATGTATAAGACACTGGTCCTGTCTGCTTCCATTGTCACCTTAAATGGCTTAATTTTGTAGAACAAGACTATCTGCTTTAGACAGTTAAGAAAAAGCCATGGAGGGCATGAGCTGTTCTTTCTTCTAGGATGAAGCAGTGGGTGATTTTTTTCTTGTTAACTCCTTGTTATGAGTCAACGAGCTAGCTAGATGAATCCTCATCCAAGAGCAGAAATGGCTGTTTCTGACAAATGCCAAGGCTCACAGTTGCTCGGAGAATGATGCAGATGAGAGCATTATCTATGGAAGAATATGGAGATTTATCAAATGTGTTTGCAAATCCGTTGTAACTAAATATGAATACTCTGAGTACGAAGGATCTCATATGCCAGAGGGGTGAAGGTCAGCAAGCTAGCACAGTTGTCAGGGATGCAGAGGTACATTAGAATGTCTGGATGAGCTTCAAATGCACTAGAGGTAGGTATTGCCCGAAGGAGCATTTGTTTTCCTAATAGAAAACAATATTTTATTCAGTTATTGGACTTGCTGTTTGTTATGTCTTTAGGGTAGAAGAAAAACCGTGAAGTCTTGTGAGGAGGCACAACTGGATTCAGTCCTTCAGGTCTCTAAACCCCTCTTGCATCTTCTAGAAATATTTCCCTAATGCAGCTGAAATAGAGACACAGGGACCTCCCTTTCCACAAACCACCATGCTGCTTCCTGTACGGAGGTCCCAAATGCTCAGACAGGCGTTCTCCTCCGGTTACCTAGGTCCCATCCTTAATGCATCCAAATCCATCACTTCAGCTGCCACCTCTCTGCAAAGACCCAAGTACCAGATCCATGCATTCTCCTTTCCTCTTTTCTCCCCTCCCTCTCTCCCTCTCCCCCTCCTCCTCTCTCCTTCAATGGAAACTCAAAGTTAGCATATTTAGAGCCAGACTTACACAGTGCCTGCTCTCACAAGTCCACAACTCAGCACAAAGCAGGAGGCAGGACAGAGGGCTTTGTTCTTGAGGCCCTGTTTTCTAGTACTCTAGCACACTGATCCACAGTGGAAGTCTGAAGTGCATCCCCTTTTCAGAAGCCTTGAAAATCATGTCTTGCCATCTTTACTCCAACTTCCTCCCCTTCCTTCTCATGGCAAATTGGACCATTGTCCTGCAGCACCCAGTCTCCCCCTCATCCGGCCATTCTCTGCAGAAATTTTTGGACTCCCTCAAAGGTTAGCTAGAGCATCTGCAAATACTGAGAGGATCATTTCTCATTCCAGCCCGAATTCTTTTTCTCCCTGTCCTACAGCTCTGGCTAGGATTCTAGGTCAGTACTGAACAGAAATGGTGTACACACTGTACCTTCTCTATCTATCACGAGCTTAAGGAATTATGGGCTATCAGTCATTTGATGATGGTATTTGTTGTGATCGGCTAATAGATTTTATTGTAATGGTTTGGATTTATTTCAACCGTCTTTACTATTCATTTTTCCCCCCTGATTTTTGTCCTTTCTCCTTCTTTTGGGTGGTTTCCAATTTTTTTTTATTTCCTTCTTCCCTTTCATTGCTTTGGAAGTTATACTTTATATTCAAATTTTAATGGCTACCTAGGTATTCTATCATACACATTTAACTTAATAAAGTTCAGAGTTAATATCTTTTATATTCCTCCTGAATAATAAAGGGAGTTTTGGGGAAACTCACTTCCCTCTTAAATGCTGTGTTATTATTTTTAAGCATTTTAATTTGATTTTTACAAAGTATCTCCACAAATAAAATACTATTATCATTTTAAACATCTGGCATGTTTGTACATTTTTACCAGTGAAAGTTTACCAATACTATTGTATTCGTGAGCATGTACCAGTACTATACCTAGAAAGTAACTGAGGAGAGGGGCGAGAGGGAAGGGCCAGCTGGCTCTTCCAGAGGACATGGCTTCCATTCCCAGCACCCACACGGTGACCCACAACTGTTTGTAACTTCAGTTTCAGGGGATCTGACTCCCTCATCTGGCCTTCACGAACACAGACATGTATGTAGGCAAGACAATAAAACACACAAAATAAACAGTCTTTTCTTCTTTTGTTTCTTTTTTTCAAGACAGGGTTTCTCTGTGTAGCCTTGGCTGTCCTGGACTCACTTTGTAGACCAGGCTGGCTTTGAACACACAGAGATTCTCCTGCCTCTGCCTCCTGAGCGCTGTGGTTACAGGCATGCACCACCACGCCTGGCAATAAATAGTTTTTTTTTTAATTTTTTATTAATTACACTTTATTTACTTTGTATCCCCCTTGTGGTTCCCTCTCTCCTCCCGTCCCAATCCCTCCCTTCCTCCACCCTCTGCATGCATGCCCCTCCCCAAGTCCACTGATAGTGGAGGTCTTCTTTTACTTCCTTCTGATCCTAGTCAATTAAGTCTCATCAGGAATGGCTGCATTGTCTTCTTCTGTGGCCTGGTAATGCTGCTTCGCCATCAGGGGGAGGTAATTAAAGAGCAGGCCAATCAGTTCATGTCAGAGACAGTCCCTGTTCCTATTACAATGGAACCCACATGGATACTGAACTGCATGGGCTCCATCTGTGCAGTGGTCTTAGGATATCTCCATGCATACATAGTCCTTGGTTGGAGTATCAGTCTCAGGAAAGACCCCTGTGCTCAGATTTTTTGGTTCTCTTACTCTCCTTGTGGAGTTCCTGTCCTCTCCAGATCTTACTGCTTGTGGAGTTCCTGTCCTCTCCAGATCTTACTGTTTCCCACTTCTTTCATAAGATTCCCTGTACTCTGCCCAAAGGAATAAATGGTTTTTTAAAAATAGTTAAGGATGTAAATTTTATGCTTTTAGTAACCATTTTTAAAAGAAGTTCTCCACTCCTCTGTGGCCTTTGATGCTTGTTTTTCTGTTTCTGAGGGGAATATTTTAGAGTCGCATTCAGTGAGTCCTGTTTGCAAATTGTTCAGCGATTGACTTTATTCGCAAGTGTAAAAGGTTTCATAGATGTAGACTCAGCTGCCTTTTGATTTGTTGATAACTAGCTGTTAACCTTATTGTGTCATATTGTAGTGCTTTTTATAAACTGTATCTTTTTTTTATATTTATTTTTTATATTAATTACAGGTTATTTACTTTGTATCCCAGCTGTAGCCCCCTCCCTCATTCCCTCCCAATCCCATCCACCCTTCCTCCCTCCCTCTTCTCCTCCCTGCCCCTCTCTAAGTCCACTGATAGGGGAGGTGCTCCTCCCCTTCCATCTGACCCTAGTTTATCAGGTCTCATCAGGACTGGTTGCAATGTCCTCCTCTGTGGCCTAGCAAGGCTGCTCCTCCCTCGGGGGGTGGGGGGGTTCAAAGAGCCCGCCAAACCGTCTCTTTTAAGTATCGTTAATTATTTTTTCCTGATGCCTTTTGGGCTAACTTCCTTGTCAACAGAGTTCTGCAGTTTCACTGGGATTTCTGTAGGGAGGAATTCACTTGTTGTTCTAGAAGCAAATCTTCTCTGAAGTGGGTTTTGGTATGCTCACCACCCATTCAGAAAACACCCCCATTCTGGTCTTTCAGAATATGTTCTTTTCCCCATGTCCCATTTTACTGCATTCGAGTATGCTGTGCCTCATTCATATTCTTTACATCTCAAAAACTCTTACGTTTCTAATCTCCTCCTCCTCCTTCTCTTCCTCCTCCTTCAGCTCATTCTTGATAATTGCTTGGGTCTTTTGTTTTGTTTTTATTTTCTATTCTTTTGAGACAAGGTCCTGCTATGTATGCCAGGTGTCTTGGAATCCACAGCAACCCTGTGCTTCAGCTTCCTGGAAGCTGGGTGTGCAGTGCTCACACCGGGCCTGGCTGACAATTGGCTGTGAACCTACTTTCTCCCTTTGCCCTGTTTGATACCGTGTACTTTTCAGAAAGTCCTGGTAATGTCTGTCTTGAAGCGTTTTCTTCTAGCTGGTTTCAGACCTCCAGGTTTTATATTAAGGTCCTTGATCTAGTTTTCATCGATTTTGTGCTGGGTGATGTGTGAGGATCTGCTTTCATCCTTCCACACGTGGCTGCCCAGTTTTCCCACAGCTACTTTTTTGAAGAGCTCAGCCATATTTCTTGAAGCTAAGTTTTCCTTAGCAGTAAATTTGAGTGTGCTGCGTGTATGTCTGTGTGCATACTCATGACTCCAGAGTATGCTGTTTGTGTTTGTGTGTACATGTATGACTTCAAAGTATACTCTGTGTGTGTGTGTTTGAATGGCTTCAGAGTGTGTTAGGTGTGTGTGTGTATGTGTTTATGCATGACTTCTGTGTGCTATGTGTGTGTGTATGTGTATGCATGACTTCAGGTATTATGTTCTAGAGAAATCAGAATTCCCTTCTATCAGTCAGGTACTGCCACCTGAGTGCATTTCCAACCAGATCCCTCTTTAAACAAACACCCTGTTTGTGGACACAGCAAAGAATGTGAAAAACATAAACACAGAGCCCAGGGGAAGACTAGCTTGTGATTAGGAATCCTCAGCAGAGATGTGTTTTTCTTCTCCTTACTTAGAGCTAAGGACTGGAACTTCCTTAGTGTTCCCTTCAGTGCAATCCACGTCTTTCTAGTCTTCCTTCCAGAGAAGGTGTAACAGCCTGGGAGAACAGCTGTCAGCTAGAGTCTTTGTTGGTTAGCTATCCATCCCTGACCAAATACCTGACACAAGCCACTTAAAGCAGAAATTATTCCTTTTGGCTCATGCTTCCCAGCACTCTGGCTAATGGCTAGCTGGTCCCCTTGATCTCAGGTCTGTGATGAAGAGGAACACTGGGGAGCAGAGCTGTACAGCAAGGCAGACCTCTCATTTCACAGCATGGTGGCTGGGAAGGAATGGGGCAGAAGGGAGGCAGGCCCAGGATAATATATCCCTCATGGATATGCCCCTAGGGACCTACTTCCTTCCACGAGGCCCCCAAAGTTTCCACCATCTCCCAATAATGCCATCAAATGATGACTCAATAGATGAACTAATCCAGGAGATTAGGTCCATGCCCGCCTGACTCCCTCTATCACCTCTCAATAATTGGCTCCACCAGCTCGGGTCCAAGCTATCAACACATTAGTTTGTTTGTTTGTTTGTTTGTTTTGTGTGTGTACTCTCTATATAAACCATAACAGCCTCTACTAAGCAGGCTCAAGGATTCATCACATTGTACATATTTCCCAGTAGCCATCAGCACTGTGTAAAGACTACTGGGTTTGGCAGAATCCATCATGTTGAGGCTGGGTTTATTATTTTGTTTCACATTGGGTTATCCTGTGTGGACCCCTTGCTTTCTTGATAGTTTTGTGGTTACGTTTTTTGAAGGAGAGGTACTTATTTTAATTTTATGTATCTGAGCGTTTTGCCTGTGTGTATGTAAATGTGTCACATGCATTACTGGGCCTTTGGAAGTCAGGCAGAAAAGAACGTTGGACTTTCTGGGGTTGGAATTGACTGTGAGCTGCCAATGCTGGGAATGGAACCCGGGTCCTCCAGAAGAGCAGCCAGTCCTCCCATTTGGTGAGGCATCTGTCCAGGCGTTTGCAATTGAATGTTAAATCCATCCTTGGCAGTAGTTTGCATTTTCAAGTCTTCCTGTGTCCACTAAGCAGTCTGTGGTGGAGATCTTCAAACTTCATTCTGTGATGTAGCCAGAGGGATCTTTCTAGAGTTCAAGTTGCTGTCTCCCTATCCATAGGGGATATGGTCTAAGACACTGAAACTGAACAGAGTACTGAACGCTGTACAGTTTTTCCATACATACATATGATGAAGTTTAACTTATAAACTAGCATAGTAATGGATTTAAAAACAATAACCAGTAATAACACTCATCGACTGGAACAGTATACTGCAATGGAGGTGATTGAACACGCCCCCTTTTTTTCCTTCTTCCTCTCCTTAACTCTGTCTCCGAAGAGTTAAGGTGGTTGGACCTGCAGGCAGTGAGACTTCAGGTGGAGGGGTGGGGACGCTGAACCCCAACTCTTAAGGTTAGTCTCTCTGCGATCCTCTTGGGATGAAGGGAGCTAGCAGCTTGGGAGTGCTGCTGTGCTGGTCCCTGGCCCTGCAGCCTGCTTCTGTCAGATGGCCAGGCCTCTCTCCTGGCCTGGCCTTTACCCCTCCTGCTGAGATCTGTGAACTTGATGTGCCTACGTCCTTCTTCTTCATGGGCTCCTTTTCTTTTTTCTTATTCTGCTTTCTTGTGTCACCATGAGCTCTGTGTCCTGTCATCCCAGGCTTCTCCTGGTTTGGTCAAATCTTCCTGTTCCGTCATCATTGCCCATGTGATTTATCTGTGAAGTACATGTCACACTGCCTGTTTTACTTGTTTGGTTGTTGATTTTTATTTCCCATCAAACATGGACAGCACAGTGACTGTGCAAACTGACTGCATACTTTGACTGTGCATAGTGACTACACAGTTTTTCTCAGCGTTCCCTTCCCTGTGGCTTTCTCCCCGAGGTGGCTGCCTTGAAGTCCTCATTTGTTTTTAGGCCAGGTGTGTACTGCTGAGTCAGCAAGGTCCAATGACTAAAGCTGCCCGCCCTGGCCTGGAAAGCTTGGGTCAGGTATCTCTTCCTCCATCAATATTTCCTACTTTGATTGAATTTTATATGAAATCTGCTGCCTCCCCATTTACAGTAAATGTTAGAACTTGGTGTCTCCTGAACTCCGAAAGTCCACACTGATGACTTTCCTGGCTTACATGCTGCAGCCTTGATCTGCTGCATGCATTTCAGGCTCCACCTTCCCGAGCCTGGGCTTTTGCCATCCCTTCCCCCACCCCGGCTTCCTCAGGCATCTGCTGGACAGGTAGATGTCAAGGCCTGGAAGTAGAGATGAGCAGTCTTTCGGTCTGTGGTTATTTCTCAGGAGCTTCAGACCTGCTCTTACAGCTGACAGCTTCTAAGGCTCCGGCTGAGCATTTACTCCTCCTAACTCTCACCCATTGCCATGTCACGACACAGTATACACCTGCTCTGTGTAGTTAGCCCATAAGACTCTGCTCCTCTTTTAAGTACCTGCATTGATAACACAAATTTCCATTTCAAACAACTTATAGTATCTGTCTGTGATACCAGCTTGCTCACCACTAGCAGTGAAGCACCGGCACGGCACACATGCTTACTGAGCAGGGCACCATGCTACCTAGCTACAGGAATGCAGCCATGAACTGGGTAAACTCACAGTTTCCATGGACTTTTTAGTTTGCTGGGGAAGAATCACTGAACACATAATCTTGTGGGCTCATGTCAATCAAGGAGAGGCGTGTGGTAGGTATCCTAATGAGGTCAGCTTTGCCATGGCGTTTTGGGGTTATTCTGATCAAGTGCCATCCAAACTGTGGCCTGAGTGCTGAGCTTGTGCTGTGGGCTGAAGTGGAGGAAGAGGTGAGAAAGCCAAGAGTTCCCTGAGATTTGGGGCTTTGACTAGCTCAGCAGTAAAGCATGTATGCTTGCATGAATGTGAAAAAGGTCCTGGATTCATTCCCCAGAAGTGGGGGTGGGGGAAGGGGAGGGGAAGGGAAAGAGAGAATATGAATCCCAGAGGTTTAATTCAACAGTAAATTTGGAGATGGGGGATGTAGAGCTCAGAGTTGAATGACCTACTGAAGGTCACAGCCTTGAGGAACGCTGGTAATAGTCTATTACTCAGTCCTGGAAACTCAGACCATCATACTTTTAGCTAAGTTTTCCTCTGCTGGCAACTTCCTGGCCTTCCTTTCTGTTGCTGTTGAAGAAAGACCTCCCCAGTGATGCAAACTTCAGTGTGTCTGAACTTGATTTTCCTCGGATGTCTTCAAGTTTTACTGCACAGGTGGTTTTTTTTTTTTTTTTTTTTTTTTTTTTTTTTTTTTTTTTTTTTTTTTGTGATCCAAGGTATTAGTAGGGAAGATGTTAAGAATTGTTTTTAATTGCACATGCCAAATGCCAGGGCTCTCAGTGGAACAGAGCAGGGAGGCCGAAGTTTTAATTATCCCTCTCAGGAAGCCAGGACTCAAAGAACAAGGATCTCATGCTCTAGGCATGACCACAGCTTAGAGCAATAATAACTTGACATTTCTTGGGTAATTGTCTGTCTAGCGGCAGCCACTGCCAGAATCCAGGAGGCAGGAGAAGAATCAGATTCTCTGTCCTGTGAGCATCCAGGGATTCTGCCTCTGGTTGTGTGACTTTGTGCTAGAGCCCAGCACCAGCGATGGTTCCCCAGTGAAATGAGAAAATCAGGAAGGGCTTTGCAGAAAAGGAAGGCTGTAGAAAGGGAGCTGGAGGGCAAGAGACATTCACACACACCACCCCCCAAGAAAGAGTAGCTTTCCCTGTGAAAAACTGCAATAGTTTCTTAGATACCTATCAGTATGTTATGCAAGTGCTTAATGGGACAGTTGTCAGTTAGAATCCCTGTTCTAAGAGATAACTAAATTACCAGCTTAATAAATTTGTCCTGGTTGCTTTTTATGTCAACTTGACAGAAGTAGAATCATCCGAGACTAGGCAGCCTTAGTTGAGAAAATACCTCCATAAGCTCCAGCTGGAAGCAAGCTTGTAGGGTATTGTCTTAATTAGCGATTGCTGTGGGAGGGCCCTGCCCATTGTAGGTGGGTCCACCACACCCCTAGGCTCATGGTCCTAGGTTTTAAAGGTGGCTGAGGAAGCAAGCCAGTAAGTAGCATTCCTCCATGGCCTCTGCATCAGCTTCTGCTTCAAGGTTCTTGCTCTCTTTGAGTTCCTACCCTGACTATCTTCGGTGATGAACTGTGATACAGAATTGTAAGTGAAATGTCCTTTCCTTGTTAGTTCAGTCATGGTGTTTGTATCCCAGCCACAGAAGCCCTACCTAAGACAACACTGGTCTCTAGTTTTATTAGCTGTGCATCTGTGAGTAATCACTTTAAAACGTATTTTTTGTTATCATTTAAGAAATCATAGAGACCTAGTATGTTATTTAAAAAAATAGTTATTGGATAAGATGGTAAATCAAGCAGGAAGTAACTAGATTCTTTGAGGTACCCAAATTTTTACACCAACTGGTGGTCCACAGAGCATGAGCTAAGACACTGATGGCGGTTAGCTTCTCTTTTAAGTAATTGATGCAATCTAGATTTTTCTTGAAGTGTCTTGAAGCATGAAAGAGTATATATGTGTTTCTATCCTTAGAAACATTGTTTGGGAACATTCAATTTCTAATTATATCAGAGTGAAGATGCCCGGAATACCATTTTTCATGCTAATGGAGAAATTTACTTAAGAGCAGAATTATGTGACTCAGTGGTTCCTGCCAAATGATGTAGAGCCTGTGGCTTCTCTCAGTAGAATGAAGGATGGCACAGGACACACGTCACAGTCTGCTCATGACTTATGGCTCCTTCCAAGGCTTTGCTCGTATCTTATTACCTCCTTAACTATTAATTTATCATGCAGGGTTGCCATAATTTAGAAATAAAGTGAATGCTATGGATGGACTGTTTTTCTTTCACCCCCCCATACTATTAACTTCTATTTTTTATTTATTTATTTTTTGTGCTGTTATTTAGACTGTTTACTCTTCACCTGAGGTGGTTTTTCTTCGGTGATTATATTAATTTTTATGTGTTCAATCTAGACATTTTTCAAAGCAGATTCTCCACATGTTGAGTTTGTCGTCTTTCCTCCCATCCACAAATCATTCTCCCCTGGGGTGATTTATAGAAGGGCTCTTTAGCGATGCTTCCTTGCAGTTTGCCCTAAGGGGTGATTCTTCTTTAACTGTCACCCTCTGGAGAAGCAAGGGCTCAAGCACAAATAATTCTATCTTTGACAAAAGGACTGGCGCCAGGAGCCAGTCTGAGCCCTGCCTGCTGGCCGCTGTTGGTGTTACCGTGAAATAATGCCAATGTGGTGGTCTCTCTGGCCAGAAGGTCTGTTTGACAGCTCACGTTGTTATTGACTGTAGCGTATTCATCCCCCCCCTCCCCAGATTTCTGCTCAATTCCTTCTCTTCTGGCAGGATAGAAGAGTAAATAGAAAATTGTTAAATGTAATATTCTGTTTATATTTCAAGCATGTCGCTCTTCAAATGAGATATTCTCTGGCTACTATGAAGCAAAATACCAGACTTCTAGCTCATAGTGCCAAAGTTTCATAAATCTTGGTGCTTAGGAAAGGGTGGGGTGGTGCCGGCGACCTTCCGTGGAGGAGGCGGTTAAGAGCGAGACCTCACTTTCACAAGGGTTGCATTTCTTGCGGTCACACTGATGTCAAGGCTGCAGAATACATTTCATTTGTTCTATCAGAAGAATTGATAAGTGCAAGGATAATTTCCAGACAGACTCAGACAGCTTGTTTTGCTATAACTATTCTTAACTCAGGAGGAGAGATACAGACAGAGAAGGAGAAGGCAGGGGAGGCAGAGAGAAAGAGAAAGTACCCTTGGTTCTGGTGTCCTGGAGCAGTCACTCCTCAGAAACTAGTAGCTGATAACTGGACAGGCCGTCCTAAGGAAACAAGTGTTGGGCTGAGACGTCAGAGCACGGCTAGGTTACCTTGGACTTGAGCTTCACTAGAAGAAGGCTAGAACCAGTTATCCAGATGTGTTCGTTAGTCCTCCAAAGCCATTCTGGGGCAGACGATGCGCCCCCCCCCATGTGCCCAACTGCCTCTACCTCCTAGGCTGGCCAGTGTCGGGCTCTGTTTCTTAGTGGTTACATTATCGAGTGTGTAGAGGTGTGACATGTCGAGCCGGGGGACACTCATCGGCACTAGTGCCAGCTGTGTCATTTGTTACTGAATGAAACCTAGCTGAGCGTTTACATCAGTGGGCCTCAGCCTTTCTAATGCGGTGGCTCTTCAATACAGTTCCTCCTGTGGTGGTGACTCCCATCCATAACGTTACCTCATGGCTATTTCCTGGCCGTAATTTTGCTGCTGTTATGAGTTGGAATGTGAGCTGTCTAATACATGACCCCTGAGAAAGGATGGTCGGGACCCACAGGTTGAGAACCACCAGTCTACATCCTTATTGCTTAACCGTGGTAGCAGCCGTATTGGAGGGTTGCTGTTCAGATCAAAACAATAAAACCCACAAAGCTCCTAGGAAATACGTAATAAGCAGCAACTTCTGGTAGCTGCAGTTATCAGGTAGTAAAGGGGATATTGACGCACGCTGTGTAGCCCAAGAGAACTCTTCAGGCCGTGCTTGAGAGCATGGAGGGCCGCTCTTGAAGCGAGAAGGACACAGCTCAGTTCTGGCTTACCTAGACATTATCTACAGAGCCACAATCAAGGGGCAGGATTTGTTTACTCTGTGACCTATCATTTGCTGCTAACTTGCTCTCCCTGGTCCAGGTCTGCTGCTAAAGACGAGAGTCTTATGACACAAAATGCTTTAGTCTCTGTCCTGGGGATTCTATTTTGGCAGAGAAAGCAGGCACATGGGTAATCGTGAAAAAACAAAGGTCCAGGACAGTGAGATCTTAGGTGCCACGGGGATGGAAATGAACGGTGTATGGAGTGTCTATCAGCCGACATGGGGAAACTCACAGTTAGGAAGTGACCTCTCTTCAGCATGCATTGAGTGCCTTGTGTCCTATCCTGGAGCCCAAAGGTAGCCTGACCTTGTGTGCAAGGTAACAAAATGGTAGAGTGATCTCACCCTTTGGATAACTTTACCCGGCTCTACGGAAGACCATGATATTATTTAAAATAGTTTTTTTTCCCACTTATAAAGCTTCCGATTAATTTAATCTTTCCCCAGACACCCGTGAAAACAGGAATATGATAGGATGAGAAATGGAAAGGGTGCCGGGCAGAGGGCTAAATTTGGGGTGTATTTCTGGTACTGCCAAGGAGGAGAGGGGGTTGTAACAGACAGGTGAGGCTGGGTGTTAACATAGGAGTGGACACAAGCCAGAGAGAAGCTCCCAAATTGGTGGAAGCACCATCCAGAGCTCAGGCTCCCTCAGAGATTCACACCTCCTTAAACCCTTCCTTCTTCTCTGCCACGTGAGATGCTGATGCTGACAGGCCTTGTCAAAGGAGCCAGTCTGCAGGAGAGACACAGCGCAGTGCCTCATCACACTTTTATTATCTGCTTTTTCTCAGTGTGTGGTGGTCAGTGATTGTGTGCGGATGGTGGCGTGACGCGTGGGCTCTCCGTGTTAGTTTTCCCCCTGTTACTCTCCAGTGCAGCGCCTGGTACGTGGCATATGCTCAGTGAGGGGCAGGCTTTCCGGAGATGCTGACCTCTTTCTCCGTAAGACTCAAGAAGCTGCATGAGATGGACCCAGAAGAGAAACTGAAGGTGTTGATGATGGTAGCTAAATATTTACCAACTGTGCACAGCGTGGTAAGAGAGTCGTTCATCCTAACTTCTAAAATCCCAAATGTTCCAAAATCCAAAATTTTCTCAGTGCCAACCTAACTCGGCAAGTGGAAAATTCCATACCCAACAGTTCGTGTTTTGCACAGAATTATTTAATGTGGTATGTAAAATTACCTTCACATTTTGTGTATAAGGTGTAGATAAACTGTAAATGACTTTACTGTCTAGGGGTAGATACTATCCTCAGGATATCTCACTATTTATATGCAGAAACTCCAGAATGTATTCTAAATCTGAAGCACCTTTTTTTCCACATCCCACTTTGGGCCACGGTGTATTCCATTTACACTTAATGTTTAGAACGCCTTACAGAGCAGTATTACTTCACTAGTTAGGAAAACCGAGCCAAGGCCACCACCTCATAAGTGACAGACCAGGGCTTGGGACCCAGGAAGTCTTATCTGAGGATCTGTAGTTCCTCAGAGAAGCTGTTTAGAGAGGTGCCTGAAAGGATGGTTTAGCTGGAGCATCTATACATAGCTGAGATAGGAAAAGAAAAAGACCTTTTTTATTTGTCTTTTCTAAGCCTGAAGCTGCTCTTTTTAGGCCCCCCTTCCCTGGGTGTGGGATCCTGAGTCTAGGAGGAGGCTTTGTGTCCCTGTGGAGAAGGTGGTGTGGACCGTGCACACCATATGGGCCCTGTTGCATTGAATGAGTGCTCAGCTGTGCAGTGTCTCCCAGCATGCTGCTCTAGTTACACAAGCCCCAGGAGCTGCGGTGCGGGCTGTGGTTAGGCTCCCACACCTGGCAGCTCCGCCTCGCCGGCTGTTCTAGTTTTCCTTGTGGTCAGGGCCTCGGGGCCCTTCAATAATTTGTTTTCCTGGCCGAGTCAGCTAGTTCCAGATGCATCTTTCTAAGTGTTCTAGGCCAGAAAAAAAAAAAAAATGTTCCCTTCACGAAGCCACTATGCAGAGGAAGGACTAGAACCGAGGTAGGGAGTCCATCTGCCATGCCCTTGACTTGAAGGCCCTGGTTAAAGCCTGTCAGCTAGACGAGGCCTTAGTTTTCCCTTCAAACTTCTCAGGAAACGCCCACATGCCTAACTGCCTCATTCTCTTCTGGTTGACTCTTCCATACAGTCTAAAACTCCTTTTTCCTCAGTCCCTAATTACTTGAAATATTCTATTTACTTATTTATACTCAAATCAGAGAGCGAGCCAACATGAGCACATCTGTTGAGCAACAATGCTTGCCGATTGTTTAGTTAAGCACTTATTAAGTGTCAGCTAAAATATTAAGCACCCGAAACACATCTCATGGTTTGGTTTTGTTTTAATCCTCTAAATAAGTAACTTCCGTGGGGCTCAGCCGATAAGAGGACCGACTGCTTTTGCAGAGGACCCACATTCCCAGCATTTACAAGATAGCTCCCAGCAGTCTGTAACTCCTGTTCAGGAGATCTGACACCCTCTTCTGGACTCCACAACACGAGGCACACAAGAGGTGCACAGACATACATGGAGGCAAAGCATTCATATGTATAAAATAAAAATAAATAAATATATCTGAAAAAATAATCTTTGCATGAGAATTATATCTTCTATCTTATCAACAAGAGGACTAAGAGTTCAGAAAAGTTTTTGCCAGTATAATGAGGAACATGACTCTACCAAAGCCATTTCCAGGAAGTAGATTCTTCTTTTCTTTCTTCTGGCCTGTAGTAAAGTTGTCCACTGCAGCTATTGCCTGAATTGATACAGCACCACTCTACATCCTTGGTGAAAGCCCGGCAGGTACAGTGGCTGTTTCTCTCTCTGGCTTAAGTGTGGTACATAGATACTTAGCTTTGGTATATGTAAAAGGAGCAGATTTGATTCTCACTATGGCAGGAGCCCCACATCTTTGCTTCATGGGATTAGCATCATCTGTCTTCCCCGTTTAGATTCCCAAAGCATAGCAGGAGAATGCTGAGCCCTGGTTCAGGCCAAGAGTTCATCCTGTGACCTAGCGTGAATTGTGTCACTTGCTGGCGGGAACTAAACTCAGCATTCTGCAAAGGCCACGTTCAGGTGGGAATCCTCAGCTTGCTCTGAAAGTCTTTTACCCTTCACACTCAATGAAAGTGATTCTGAGCAACTTCCCCTCTCTGGCCCCTTCTCTCTTCGTTTGTCTGGTCAGGACATTGACTAACAGCTCACTAGACTTCCCAAGAGCTCTTGACTTTGAACCCAAACCCAAAGAACCAAAAATACAAAACAAACAACAACAACAAGAACAACAACAGAAATACCCTGCACTCTGTGAAGTTCTGACTATAGAGAAGTTGAGACAAGGGTGACCAGGGCTGCTCTCTGCAAAAAGGAAGTTTATCATAAGGGCAGTTGTTCAACTGACAGAACTCGGTAGATTTAATGAGAAGCAGCACAACTGGGAACTCGATGGTCCCCGGGATTTCCTCAGGGGCTTTCATGAACATCCCCTCTGGAGTCCTGCTATTTAAGATGACTCAACAAAGCCCCTTTAAAAAGATTTATTTTTATTTTATGTGTACAATTATTTTGCACATAATTTTATTTTATGTGTACAATTATTTTGCCTGCATGTATGTTAGTTTACCACGTGTGCAGTGTCCCCAGGGATCAACACAAGGCATTAGATCCCCTGGAACTGAAATTACAGATTTTTTTTTTTTTTTTTTAGCAGTGGGTGCTAGGAACTGAACTCAGGATTCTGCAAGAGCAACAAGTGCCCTTAACTATTGAATCATCTCTCCAGCCCCAATGAAACCTATTATATAATATGTGTTTTTCCTTCCTTAAATAAAAATGCCAAATCCCACAGGCAGGAGAAAGAATTTCCATGGGACCACTCAGTCATTGAGAGTAGAAGGGCCATTCATCAAGAAAATATGGCTAGAAATCATCCTTGTGAGTGGAGCAGGAGGGGTTCAGGAAGATGACCTGCTCAAAACCACTTTTGTCACACCTACAAATATGGGGGGGCGTGCCTTATAGAAAGAACCCACATCTGTGCAGAAATACTGGCAGCCAAGTCAGTGGATTAAATGAAGCTGAGAGAGAGTGAACAAACTCAGTACTACAGACCAGAAAGAGCCACAGTGATGTAGTTTAACTGACGATTTCCAGGCATTTATGGGCAGAGGAAAGAGTAAGAGATGGGTCAGTGGGAAAGGAAGTGAGGAAGAGGGACAGAGGGCCGAGGATAGAAAGAGAGTGATGGCATTGGAGGAAGAGAGCCAGAGGAGATAAAAGGGGGATAGAGATAAAGGCAGTGACAGACAGACACAGGCCCACAGAGAGAGAGTGGATCTAGCTGAAGAAGGCAGGCTGAGACACAGAGCCAGAAAGAGGTAGGACGAAGGTGAGGGGCAGGTGGAGGTCTCCCGGAGACAGTAGAGAAGTGGCTCTGATTGGCTGGCCTGTTGGGGAAGAGCAAACAAACCCTTTAAGTGTTTCAGCGCTTTATCTCGAGAAAGCACCTTTAGCAGAACAGGCTCAGGCCGGTTTCTGACGCGTGGACTGTGACAGGAGAGGTGCTCTTTATCTGAGCAGAGGACAAGAGTGCTCTTGTGTGTGCTTCACACTGGGTGCCGCAGATTAGGCCGCGGATATTTCATGCTTGCCGATAAAAGCTTGTTCTGGAGAAGCTGTGGGCTGAGTGAAGCTCCTAGGCTCGGGGAGGGGCTCAGGTTCTGTGAGGGGGTGGCTTCCAGGCAGCGACCCATGTTTGTATGAGGAGAGGACCTGAGTCTTTGGAGGGTACAAACACCACCATGTTCACAGTAGCTGATCTAGGTTGGATGAAGGGGGGGGGGGTGTCTGTTTTGTAAACTATGCATTTCCGTTATGTTAACACTAGTTTTTACATTGCTAACATGGAATCTTTATAATCAGAGGGATACAACTTTGAAGTAGGTAATAAATACACTCCTGAACTGAGCCGGTGGGAGAGCATTGTCCCTGACCCCAGGTCTGACTGTGGGGGTTCAAGTGACCAGCAAGTGGTGGCTAAGTAGAAGGGACCGCACACTTAAAAATATTTCTCCTTGAGGTTTTCAGGAGTCTTTGAAAACCCAAGGTCCACAGCTCAGATGGCATTCTTTTCTTTGTGGTTCCTCAAGGTAAAAGAAAAAAAAGGTGGAAGAGGGGCAAGCTTATAATGCTCTGTGAGTCCAGAGAGGTCTGTTCAGTGCAGAACACCTGAGGTTCTTCTCTGAAGGCTACAGTGTCAGCTCCTCCCTCTCCCCACAGACCCTCATCTCTCCCTCCCCCTCCCATTTTCTTTTTACACTGGAGAGGGAAATTATGGCTAGTGCATATTTCAAATGTCTTGCCAGCTGGCTTGAGAAATGACCCAGATGTGTCCTCTTACAGGCTTTATGAAGGCAAAGAACAGATGGAGTTTGAAGAATCTATGAGACGGCTCTTTGAATCCATCAACAATCTGATGAAAAGTCAACATAAAACCACCATCCTTTTGCAGGTCGGTTCACGCTACAAAAAGATTCCTCTGTGTTTGCCCTTGGGCACCCCATACTGATAGCATGCTCAGAACCAGCTGAAGTCTGTTAAAAGCCTGGGCTGGCAACCTTTTAGGATCCTAAGGACCATGGGCTCTACGGATGGGAGGAAACTTATTTATCACTTGTTTCACATGGATGTCCCAGTATGTCCCTTGGGAATAACTCTGAAGCTTTTCTTATCTGGATAGAAAGAAGCCAAACCTGGCTATTTCTAATGATGAGACAGGAAGGCAATGGTCTTATCCATTGGGACTCCAATAGCCTACTTTTAATTCCCAACACCATCAACTCGGGTATTCTTTTGGGATTAAATGGTCCCTTGGTGGATAAAATAGAGGATGTGTCATTTAACAGTGGTTCTTGGTATTTACCCACTAACTATGTAAGCCTGTAGATGTATTGAAGGCTATCCCTATGTTGGGGGTGGGGGGCAGATGCTTGTGAATGAGGAAGAGTTTCACAGTATTAACTGTCAAGGACTGAGGCTAGGATGGAGATTGGCCTGATGCTATGTGAATAGAGAAACCCAAATGATTTAATGCATATTTATTTAAAATAATAATAAAAACAAAACCATTATCCTTTTAGTTGCTAATTTAAAGAGCCTTTGCTGCCTTCCCTTCTGCCCAGGATTGCCTAGCTTCTGGTTAAAATTAATGAGAAAGGAGCATTCGGGGAGAAAGGAGGTGAAGAGACAGAAGTAGCATCTGCCGAGGGGGTGTCTGCTGCTGATACCTTGGGCTCCAGACTTTGCAAATTAGATCCTTAATACATTCAGATGCCTAGTTAACAATCATTGGGTTTTTCTCATTTAGCTGGTACAGAGTCAACAGGGGTAGGGGGTGGGATAGAGGCAGGGAATGGGGGCAGAAAACGCTCCAGGAGATTTCAATGTGAAGCAGAGTTTGCGAATCGATGCATTATTGGATCCTTTTGGTTTAATGAATATTGAGAAGGTCTCTGAGTCATGCATCCTTATCTTCTTAGCACCTAGGAGAGTCCTGCTATTAGCACTTAGTAAAAGGCTGGGGAATGAATGAATGAGTTCACAGCAACAGTGGGGAAGCTGAAATGAAGCTGGTTGACATGACTTCCTTGAATCTCCATTGCTGGCAAGTGGGTAGGCCAGGATTCAGATCTTCCTTTTCAGCTCTGAAAACAAAGCTCTAGCAGTTGCATTCCACTGTGTTTGACACCATTTATTTAGTGCTCACCGTGAGTATGGATATCTTTGGAATTAGTTAAAACCACTGACTTTATACTTTTTAGATTCCTCTCTCTTTTACTAGTTTAAAAAAAAAACAAAATCAAATGCCTTTTCAATATTCCCTTCACTTCTTTAGAGAAAGGAAGGAGGAAGGGAGGGAAGGAAGGAAGGAAGGAAGGAGAAAGAAAGAAAGAAAGAAAGAGAAAGAGAGAGAGAAAAGAATAGTTTCTATATTCCTAAAACCTCACTGTAACAAAATGTATAACTCAGCAAGGGATAGCCTGAAATGTGGCATGGCTGGAAACTTGTCTCTCACTCTGGCCTGTATCACACAGAAGTTGCACAGTGGTGGGAGCAGAAGGGGGAGTAGGATATCCGGTAAGGGCCAAGGATGATCAGTTACCATGAGACAGTCTCTAGGGAAGATGGTGTGCAAAAACCCAAAACAAAACAAACAAACAAAAAAAAAACCCCAAACAACAAATAAACAAAAAAGGCAGAGATGATGAGCAAACAGAGAAAGCCATTTGGAGAAAAGTAGAATGGAGCCAAGGCCTAAAAAAAGTAGAAGTGTCACAGAGATAGAAAGCTGGTGTGAGTTGTGTATGTGTGTGTGTGTGTGTGAGGTGGGAATCCCGTTATCTGAGGAGTAGGGGAAGGGAGAGAGGAGGAAAAGGGAGGGAGGGCAGGCCTGGGAGTTGAGGAGGAGGGCTACAATGGAGATGTGAAGTGAATAAATAAAGAAAAAAAGAAATTAAAACCTGCCCAATAACAATAATATATGGACATAGGTAGATCATACAACTTCTCAGCCTGTCTGTTTCTTCATATATAAAATGTTACCATTTGATGATGTTGCAAGAAGCAATGTCTTCTGTAAAGGTAATGCGATTGTTACGCCTTGCGCATAAGTCATCTTAGTCTGGTTCTTATTGTTTGGGTAAACGGTTAGGAAAGCCTCACTTTCCCAGATTACACTGGTTTCTTCTCAAGATTTCTACCCCTAAGCCATGCAAAGGGCCTTTATGTCATTTTAGAATTTAGGGCCAAATTTAGCTTCGGGGATTTGCATAAAGTCAAAGGTGCTTTGCAGCTATTTGTGTGGCTTCTGAGACGTCATCAGGAAGGATTTAGAGCCACCACACATATTAAGAGCAGTACCACTGGAAGAGAATGTAAGCCCATTTTAGGGTGTGAGGGAAGGGCTAAGCATAAGAGGGGGGTCTAGATCATGCTGGCAAACCCTACACTAGGAGTCTTCTATAGTCAATGACCTTTGCAGTAGGAGGGAGAGATGGGACTGTGATGCTGAGAAGCCTGAGTGAGGAAGTCAGTCCCCTACACAGGGGCATGCAACCCTCAGCAATAAGCATATCACTTCATTTTCTGGGCCTGGGTTTTTCCTTTTGTAAAACAAGAAAAACAAATGTGAAGTTGCAAGGAGACTGTGGAGGATTAAAGGAAGCAATGTTTGTGGAAAACGTGAAATGCTGGTCTATTGTATCATTTAGCTTAAATAATTGTTAGTCACGGTGCTGGCTAGTTTTGGTCAACTTGACATAAACTAGACTTATCTGGGAAGAGGCAATCTCAGTTGAAAAATTGCTTCTATCCTATTGGGTCCTGGATGAGTGTGCGTGAGAATGCTCACAGTTGACATTCCTGCTTCTAAGTGAGCACTTCCAGCTGGGTAGACAGTTATGGCAGGAACCCTCATTCTTGACCACTTTAGTTATAAATGAAGTGGGTCTGGTTCAGATCTTGGCTCTCTCCATTGTGAGTTCTGGGGCCTAAGCAAGTTATTTCCTGTTCCTAAGGTTTACTTGGCTTTGTGAGGTATTTTCTGAGGTTTTCTTTATTCTTTGTTGGCATGGCAACAACTCACTCATGAAGTTAAAGCCAGTTGTTCAGAGTAGAGAAAAACAATGCAAACGTCTTCGATGGTCTGAGTACCTAATATATGCCTGACACAGAGCTAGGCTCTTCGCATACAATGTTCTTAATCTAACCAGAAATCTGCAGGCACCCACAGTCCACAGTGTTCATAGAGGCTGATACAGTAATCAATTCATCCGAAATTAGACCTCTCCATCCAAATTAGAATGTGAAGCCATGGAGGCCTCCTGACACCAAAGTCAATGTTTCTTCTCTATACCACAGGAATGATGTAGGCCAAAGGCTTCCAAGTGTTTTTTTTGTTGTTGTTGTTGTTGTTGTTGATGTTTTTTGTTTTTTTGTTTTTGTTTTTTTCAATAATAGGTCACATGTTCTGAAGTCTCAGTGTGTACAAGCTGTGTCTTAAGAGTTGATAGAAACTGAAGGCAGATTGACAGGCTCAGTACATTCATGCTCTATATGTACCTTCATTATGAGTGAAGGGACTATGGTGATTATTGAATGGAGAGATTGCCACCTTCTCCTCAAAATTTGTGATACTTCAGAATGCCTGTTTTGATGTTATCGGGTAGAATTAAGTGAAGAGATGCTTTACACACTGTGCTGTCTTGCGTGCCCCTCTGACACTCAGACTGCCGGTGTGTCCAGAAGGGTAGGGGTGTCACCAGTAGGGCCAACAGTAACTGTTCATTTGAACATTTGTGGAATGAATGAAAATGTAAAAGCTGGCTTCTGTCTTGTTCTTGCTGTGTTTGGTTTGTTTCCTTTGTGTTTTATCATTTATTACATGCCACGCTATTGAGTTAAAAACCTTGCAGATACTGTTGGTTCTTTTGATCTTTGCAACAACACTTTGTAATGCAGATACTCATCTCTGCTTTTAAGATGAGGAAAAGGAGACTCAGACAGGTTGGTTGACTTAACCACAGCTGTGAAAAACTTACTCTTGGCTTTGAGTGAAAGCTGTGGAAGAGTGGAGCACCATCGATACTGTTGGCATCAATAGTAGTGTAGAACAGTTCCACTAAAGATCCAAACCTTTTGGCAAAGGCCTGTGAAAGCTAGTCGAGAGAAAGATGGACAGATGTCCACAGCCATGAAGGCAAGCTGATTTACAATAGCTCTACTTTGCCTTTCAAATTGGTGTAAAATGCCCAAACATCCAAACAAAGAGAGAAACAACAAAACAAAACAAAAACATAGCCTACTCCTGAGGTGTGACTCAGAGATTAACAAACTGAATTCCCAGGGCAGGGAGAATGAGATTCTGTACGAAAAACAAAAAATGGGAATTTTCCTCCAGATCTTTAAGTGAGTAGCAACTATTTAATCATGTCCAATTTCTCAAGCACATATTCCATACTTGCCGTAATGTTTGGTAACGACAGACTCTGTAGCAGGCAATTACGAAAGCTTGTTCCAACCAAAAAGTTGAAGTGATACCAACAGCTTGGGATTTTTGTTTGTTTGTTTCTTAATGCAGTCTAGGCGACTGCATCCTCTTCATTTTGCTGGTTAGGATACAGGAGCACAGAAGCAAAGCTGAAGATGTCTTTGAAGTCTTTTGAGGGCAGATGGCCTACCTTTTCATGCTGCTGCTGTGGCTTTCCTTGCTTCTACTTGTCCTCCCTGCTCCCTATGCTAAGGATCAAATCCTTGGCCTTGTGCCTATTAGGCAAGGATTCTGTTGCTGGGCTACATCACTTGCCTGTACCCCGCTATTTTAAGCACTGACTCCTACTGCTTCCTACCAATCTTGGGGGCCAATATTATATTTCAGTTACAGAAAACATGGAAAAACACATGTCCAAAAGGGCTCTGGTTCTATTCTCGGAGCCTAAACCAGGAAGCACATACAGTTTAATGAAAGGACAGCGTTGTTTGGCGGTAATTTGGTGGTAGCCAAGAGCCTCAGCTCTCATCATATGAAGCCTAGGTTCACACCCAAGGGCTGCAGCAATGAGCAAACTTGGAGATGGCAGGACATTTGCTTTCCTTCAGGACAGCTCAGTTTCTCCAAGGAAGCTGCCTTCCTGTGGACATGCTGTGGTGGATTCCTGTGACACTGTGTCTTCTATTTCCGTGTACCTTGACCATCAGTCTTCTGACTAAACTGAAAGGATTGAAACTTGGCAGGGAGAGACTAGTGTTTGTTTGAAAAAAACTGTGGCTCTGGGACCAGGAGGTGTCAGGCTTTGTTTTGTAATTGTGTATTCCTCCTACACATGTCCTGTTTGGAAATAAGTCTCTGTCTGTTGGTAGCAATGATGGCCACTGGGGATGGGAGGTGTAGAATTAACATAGAACTGGAAACGCTCAACATACAAGTGCCTTAGAGTTTGGAGACCAATTGTTTGGTATTGTTTTCACTGTTTGCTTTCAGACCAAGGTGGTGAACTCTATCTATCTACACCTAGATAGATTGAGAAGTGGTTCTCAACCTCCTGTGACCCTTCAATACGGTCCTCATGTTGTGGTGACCCCCCCACACACAAATTATTTTCTTGCTACTTCATAACTGTAATTTTGCTAGTTATGAATCTTAATATGTGCGTGCGTGCGTATGAGTGTGTGGGTGTGTGTATTCCCATGTCGTTAGGTAACCCCTGTGAAAGGGTCTTTTGATTCCCAAAGCGGACATGACCCACAGGTTGAGAGCCACTGATCTAGACAGAGCTGATTTCCAACATCCTCTTATACCTTCTGTTTGAGGTAGATAAACACTGAGTGGGGTTAGGGTACAGTTCTCTTCTCAAGGGTTGTACCTGGCCTTTTAACAGAGAAAGGAAGGAAATCAATTGATGCCATGAGACTGCTTACTGATCTGATGATTTCCTGATGGCCATTCTGTTAACCGTATACATAGGTGCTGAGGAGGGTCCTTGACTTAAGGTATATCAGTAGAACCATAATTCTGTTCAAAACTAAAAAGTACAAGATGGAGGTATGGTTTTAATCTGTTTCTTCCTCAAATCAGTCTTCTGTTGCCTACAGAAACACCCTACTTGCCAAGACAGAATGTCTTTCCCTTGGCATGAAAGGCGGTCGGAAAGCATGCTAGTTAAGAGTCATCTGCAGCACATCCTGGCTTGTTTCTATATAGCCACTGGCAAATTATTTAACATTTATGTACCACAGTTGTTTTCTCACTTATAAATTAAGATGACATTCTACTCAGAATAGTTGTAAAAATTAAGTGAGATATTACATGTAAGGTACTTTGTGCACAGGAAATTTCCAGTAACGGTTCCCACTTGAAAACCCTATGAATAATAAATAACCCTTTTAAGTGAGTATATGGGTAGTGTATCTATGTGTGAAAATGTATGTATGTGTATTTAAAGTAATGCTACAAAATAGGAGCCTATATGATGGAATGAAAAGAAAAACTCTGCAATATCATTTGTTGTGTATAACAGTAGGAATAAGGGAAGCAGCAACAGGAGTTACAGTTGAGCTGTCCTGTGTCTAGACGGCTAATAGATCTACCAAGCTGGTCTGCTTCCAGTTTCCAGGCCTCAGACATGTGACAAATAGAGGTCTCCAATATGTTATGTGACTGACCTGTTTCTTCCTAAGAGTAGTTGGGAGTAACACCTATGGTCATCAGCTCATGTATTTCAAGGGAAGGCCATAGACAAGGGTTTTATGATCAGTACTAGGTACGACAGTGGTCTTGGCCAATTTCTCATATAGGCTCTCCCCCGCCTGTCAAGAGAACTACTGGCTTTCCATTGCTTGGTGGAGATGACTAGACCAAATGAACTCTCCCACTTCCTGTGGGTCAGAGGTAGCAGCTATACAGCCTGTTTGAATTATTACCAGCCCAGAATGGGGAGCTCAGAAGGTGGGGTCTTTGAGCTCAACTTTTCCAGCTCCTTAGAGACCTCCTGTGTATAGTTGTTTGGGTCTCTGTCAGCTCCTGGAGATGTGGACACTATTGGATAACTCTAAACCTCTAAAGTGAGGCTTAGCACCCCGAATTTGCGGTAGACACTCATATCCTGTTTTAACTCAATTTGCTGAGAGTTTTGTGTCTTAACTATGACAAGTCATATTGTACTGGATCTAGGCACTGGAGAATGAGGGCAGTATGTGGGAGATGTGATGTGTGGAGTTCTGGTTTACCTTAGTGGGGCTGAACATCATAATTATATAACTTTCTTTATATGACACCATTCCCCTTTACCTTACCTATGGTGCTAAGGCTTGGGCATATGAAATAGACCTGATCTTATGCAGGGACCAGTTGGGAAGTTGTGATCCATAGCCAGGTCTCTGTGGGTTCTGTTTCTTGACCTAATTGTGAATGAAGAACTCATTTTCTATGAGTGCTCAGACAAGTGTTTCTCAGGTTATACCTATGGTTTGAGGGTCTTTTTATAGACTTCAAGAGAATGCAACCAGTGGTTGTGTTTTTGTTGTTGTTGTTTTTGTTTTGTTTTGTTTTTCTGAAATGGTGTCATAAAAACTAAGAGCGACTCATTACTTTCAACCCTCTGTGATTATCCCCATCATCCCTTCCTCTTACGTGCTGGGTCCTGAGGACATCTAATTTTCCTAAATCTGCTTGATGCTTCCTGATCAAGATGGTCCTTGACCAACTAGGTTGTGATGTGCTGTGTACTTGTAACTGCCCAGAAGGATGTCGTGATGATTCACAGCCCAGTAAAAACACTAGACTTTTCTGCAGGTGAAAACAGCAACAAAAATTTCCCTGGTTTATATTTGCCTTAACTACTGTTTCTTGAAATTGTTTGATCACAAACCTCATTTTTCTCTATAGAATACTTACACAATCCTGTGGGGTATAACTGCCCGTTAAGGCGTAATTTAAAGCATTGGCTGTTTGCTCTTATGATCTAGAGTTGAAAGAAAGAGTGAACTCTAGACCCCAGATTCAATAAATATAAAGAAAAGGGTCTGACACATTTGACAACATGTGAATTTAGAATATCATTGTTAAGTAAAGGATATGATAAACAAGGCTAAAATATAATCTCAGACAACAGGAAAAGCAACAGAAAACTGCAAAACATGTTACTGTGAAAAGACTTACTGTTGATGCATAGAGAATTCTGCAATCAAGGAAGAAAAGGGATCACCTGAAAGAATGGAAGAAAAGATATGAACGAGCAAGTTAGTAAATACGGATATTTATTAAGTGTAGGGAAGATGGTTGACAGTGCTAGTAACCAAACACAAAATTTCAGTGATAAATCGCTCATCACATTGACAAAAATTAAAAAGACTACAAATTCTGTGTTAGCAAGGACTTGGGGAACTGGGTAGTAGTAAGGAGAAAGTGCTTACTGCTTCTTTCAAGATCATTTGGCAACATCTAAAATTTATATGTATATGTATTTTTTGATGCTCTAATTTGTCTTCAAGCAATTTGTTCTGTAGGGATCCTTGCAGGGTTGTGTACATATTTTTAAAATATGAACTGTCTCCTGAGTGTGCTTTTTATAATTAGGAAAATGGAAATTGCCGAGGGCCCACGAGCAGGGGAAGGTGAAGGAGGCATGGTATACCCATCGGGTATTGCTGAGCGGGGGTCAGAAGTGAAGAGAATGTGCTTTAGGGGATAGCATGCTAAGGGTTTAATGGAAAATACTTACCTGCAAAACCAAGTGTAATTGAATACATACACACATATGTGTATGAAGAAGCACATGCCTATGTACATATGTCTAGAAGTGCAAAAGAAAACGCACCATGACATGAACAGTGTTTTCTTCTGGGGAATTGAGACCAAACATGAGATGAAGATAAGGGATTTGAGGGCCATTTTCACCCTTATTTTGTGTGATTTTCTTTTACTGTAAAGCTATAGTATTGATATCTAAAAATCATAATCATGGAGAAAAGAATGATGGGCTGGAGAAGAGTTATTGTGTGAATAAGGTGGCCATGCTGTGCCTGAATCGAAACCCTGACTCTTCAACTCACAGGGCATTAATGAATCCTGATGCAACTGACCATCCTTGTCTTTGAAAATCCCATAACCCCCACCTGACTGTGATTAAGAAGATAATATATTTACAGTGTTTTGTACCCTAAATTCCCCATTATAAATTCTCAGAGAAGAGTCAACCATTATTTAAGAAACTCATTTTATATAGCTAGGGGTAAGATATTTTTAAATCATATTTTTACTTATTTTGTGTGCGTGTGCACATGTGTGTGTGTGTGTGTGTGTGTGTGTGTGTGTGTATGCATGCATGTGTCATGGCGCAAGCATGAATGTCAGAACAACTTGTAGGAGTCAGTTCCTTTTTCCCTCTGTGTAGATCTGGGGGATGGAACTCAGTCATCAGGCATAGTGGTGTACCTTCCCAACCATTTCACCCAACCCACAGTATTCTTGAAAAAAGTATTATTCACTATGTTTATTCTAGACTGATCACTCAAGGACAATATATACTACTATCATGGAAAGCATGAAGAAAATAAGATAAAAACACACGCTTCAATTAGACCCTTAGTCATTATATTCCCTCCCTGTGAATTATGGCTCCTGCTGAAATGGTAGTTTGCCCATTGCTAAGCAAACTGTATTTTTTCCATGAGACTGGGAGTGGTTCATACCACTGGATAAAGAGAGGAAAGGGAAAATCTATCTTAAAACAGTTTTCTTCATATAGCCACTGGATCAAAACATATGGACTTGTACACTATTTTCTGTCCACTATAGTGACCACAAACAGAAAATCAGTTCAGATTACCCTAGCTATCAGCAAATCAATTCAAGGACAGCACCTAGCAATAATAGAGGTGTCCGTTATTAAGCACCCAAACATTCTTTAAGCCCTGCTTTGATGCCTCATATATATGCATGTCTGCCGGGGGATGTCTTGATTGTTAATTGATGCAGTGGGCCTAGCCCACCGTGGGTGGTACCATTCTGTGGGCAGGTGGTCCTGGGCTGTGTAAGAAAGCTCGCTATTTGTGAGTCTGTGAATGAGCCAACAAACATAATTTTTCCATGGCTTCTGCTTCAAATTCCTGCTTGAGGCCCCATCTTGAACTTCAACAATACACTGAAACTTGTAAGGTGAAATAAACTCTTTAAAGTCGTTTTTGGTTGGTGTTTTAGCACTAGAACAGTGCCTTAATGCTCACTGGTTGGCTAGACAGTGAGAATCTGGAGTCTCTTTGTTTCCATATTCTCAGAGCTAGGGCAGGTGTGCGCTGCCTTGCCTGGCTTTCACACAGGATGCTGAGGAACCTGTACTCGGGTCCTAATATTTGTGTAGCAAGTTGTTTACTGGCTGAGCCATCCTCCCTGATGTTTTCCAGTCTCCTCCTGAAGGCTTGACTGATTATGGCAGCGTCTGGGAGGCAGGGTCACTCTCTGATCTGTCACAAAGTGCCTCACCAGTACAGACATGTTGGATGTGAGCACAACTCATGTTTATTTCATGTTCCCCCCAGGTGGCGGCTTTGAAATACATCCCATCTGTCCTTCACGATGTGGAAACGGTCTTTGATGCAAAGTTGCTCAGGTGAGAGCTTGGAGGGAACGCGGTAGGAGCGTTGTTCAGGGGCCTTAGGGTGAGAGTTTCTGGGCCCGTGTGCCAGGTTTCAGTGATAACCTGTATGTAATGAAAGCATCATCCTTCTCTGAAGATACAGCCTGTTAGCTGAACATGCAGGTTTGTTTGAGGCAGAACATGTCACAGCACATGGCCTATGCGTTGTTTGTTTGTTATAGGTCTCGTCATTTGCCTAGTAAATCCCATAGCTGCAAATTGGAAAGAGACCTTGGGAGACTGGCTTCGTTTTGCTCTCTCTTTCTTAGCTCCATTCCTGTCAGGGATGAACAAATGATTTTAATGTGATTATGCTGTGGGAATGGGCCATCCGAGGCTGACACATACCCTTTACTTTTTTCCATAAATTCACTAAAGTTCCCAGATAGTATAAAAGATGATTCAAAACAAAACAAAACAAACAGACAAACAAACAAAAAAACAACAAAAAACCTTTCTACATGGAAACATGCTCAGCTTTAAGACCATTTCTGTGTAGCTTTCCTATGGCTTACTACCAGCACTGTAACAAATGATTGAGATTAAGAAATTGCCATAGGTGCTGTTCTTTGAATTGCATTCAGGCCCTGGCTGGGACAGCACCAGCAGGTATCTTTTTGTTGTTATAGTTGTTTGTTTGTTTGGTTTGGTTTGTTTTGTTGTTTTTTGGTTTTTTGAGACAGGGTTTCTGTTGTAGCCTTGGCTGTCCTGGACTTGCTTTGTAAACCAGGCTGACCTCAAACTCACAGCGATCTGCCTGCCTCTGCCTCCGAGTGCTGGGATTATAGGTGTGCACTACTACACCCAGCTTGTTCTTGTTCTTTTTAATTACCTTTTCCTTCTCCTGTTGTAATAAACAAAAAATGAGTATTTTGGGGCTATATAAAGTTATTATTTGCCCTAAGATTATCATGGTGATATTAGTTAACCCGATATCACAAATAATAAGACACAGACACATGTTAGATTTATAATTGCCTTATTTACCTTGAGCCCGGCAAATATTTCACTTATATGGTTTTAATAACCTCACCATCCTTCTCCTAGCCCCCATCCAATGCCATCTGCCTTAATCATCCTCATCTGGTCTACCTTTCGTACAGAATCCCATTATACTTGCTTATATTCTTCATCTGTGTTTTTTTATGCCATTATTGGAGTCCTTTTTTTTTTTTTTTTTTTTTTTTAGCCCAGGTGGTTTCTTCTCCACTCTTAACCCATTATGGCGTCCTCCTTCCTCCTCTCTTCCCTTCCTTTTGTCTCCAATGATTCTCACGTGAACCCAAAAGCCTGGGAACCTTACCCACACCTACCCCATTCTGCCCTGCCAAGGTATAGGTTATTTAATCAACCAATCAGATATAAAGACTTAGGCACATTTGTACAACAAGAATAGGTTTACGTGAGAATGTGCTCTTCTGAACAGGAACAAGATCTTGGGGTCCAGTAACACTCTTGAGACCAACCTCCAACATTCTCCTTTCTATGCAATGCGGCTCCTCCTCATTCTTTAGTCTTCAAGTGTTTCCTGTTCAGGGAAACAGCCTCTGTCTATTGCAAATAAATTCCTCCCACCCCATACATTTTTATTATACCCCTTGCCATTTTTGCTTGAAACTCTCTACACCCGTGGTATCTATTGCATTAGTGTTGATTTATTTGTTTTGTGTTATATGCTGAACGTTAGGCTAACAGTCACCAGGTCTGGCTCATTATATTCCCACTTCTCTGCATATCGCCCATTGCATACTACATGAATGTTTACTTATTAGGGGGTGGATCACTACAATGAACTGATAGAAACTATAACGGGAGGGGGCATGTTAAATTGGAACTTTAGTGAGAAAGAGCTTCTTTCTGACATCCTGTACCAGTTCTAACCCGACACCTTTTTTTTGTAGCCTTCTGAAAAATACTAAGGACCCCTTTTTGGTCTTGAGATTTACTATAAAGGATTAACAGATATAAGCCATTTTAAAATAATTTAGTGACATAGCTTAGTAGCTATTTGGCTGAAGTGGCATGAGGCTTGGGTCTAACCTCTGGCAACTCCTGTTTTGTCTTGCCTTCAGTCAGCTCCTGTATGAGTTCTACACCTGCATCCCTCCCGTGAAGCTGCAGAAGCAGAAGATTCAGTCGATGAATGAGATCGTGCAGAGCAACCTCTTCAAAAAGCAAGGTGAGCGTGGGCCTCCAGCTGGGTGGGGTTCCTCTGAGAAGCTGGAACAAAGAGCCAGCCTGTCAGGCATCACAGTGCCTCTTTGCTCGCAGTGTTCTTCCTCCGCAGGCGTAAAAAGCGGCGAGCAGTTTAGATATTAGACTCCGCATTGATTTTAAGAAAGCTTAAGCTGCATTGTTCATTTTTCTCGAGACAGTTTAATGAGTTGGGAAGTTTGGCATTTTCTGCAGAGTGCTGGTTCTCCCCCCCACCCCCCGTATCATCGGCTATCATCTGCATCACTGCTGTCTTTCACTTGGAGGGAGGTGGGCAAAGTTTCTTTAAATAGAAAGAACCTTTTGCTGAGCAGCTCTCCAGATCTTGCGTGTGTCAGAATAAACTGGAGAGCTTGTTGAAATGCAAATTTCTGGGCCCATCTTAGCGAGTTTGATTAAGTGGAAATTAGCAGGATTTTTGAGCTTTTAGAAGAAGTGCAAATTGTTCTTGAATAGGTAATACATCTACATGATCAAATGTGAAGCATGAAATGTGCCACATAAAAAGGGGCCTTCAGGCCCTGGACAGTTCTAGCTTCTTGCATTTGCTCATTGGATTGTAAAATGGAATCCATCAGCACATGGACACTCTCTCTCTCTCCTTTAATATATATAAAACCTCATCTCATGTAACATATCGTTTGCCTTTTTTGTTTAATGATAATTTTGGGAGATTGAGGAATGAGAAAAAATTTGGGCAAAGTTGTGGTCAGTGATTCCACTCCACCATGCTCCCAATAGTCACTGTGAAGAAACAGAGGCTCCCTGTTTTGTAGTTGGTGAAACAGGGTCCACAGCCCTTCCCAGAGATCAGAGAGTGAGGTTTAGACATTCACATTTGTCTTCCATCTTTTTTTCCAGCAGCTTTGCATTTCTGGAGCACACTAAACCAATCATGCATTTGCTACACATAAATTCTTTGTCTGTCTAGAAACTCTGCATTTCTTCACTCTTTCCATGAGAAAGAAAAACAAAACAAAACAACAACCAAAAATACTTCAGAGGTCAGCATTGTTTTTCCTGCCCTAAGACCTTCCTGCTTTTAAATTTCTCTGTTTACACTGATGTCAAATCTAAAACCAGAAGCAAACTGTGAAAGACACAAGAGGTTCTTAGAATACAGGGCATCAGCTGTTACCCAACTGGAATTTATTCAAGGAGCAAAGCTTGAATATTTATGCAAATTACTCCATAATCACAGAAATATTCAGGAACCGCTTCACTGTAAAGATGATTTTCCCCCCAGTGCCTGGTTAACATGGTGCATGCACAGTTGCTATCGGAATCACCTGCCTGGAGAAGAAAGCGTGTCCATGTGTATCGCCTTCCTGACATTTAGACAGATGTGTGGCCACAGAGTAAATCAAGACATACATAGCTTATGCAGTGAAGAGAGATAAATTCTCATAGTTGTGTTTTTTGTGTTGTTGGCTTTTCAAAGGGAGGCTCCTGTGTTCTTAAAAGCCCCAACTCCATATCCACATGTGTTGGTTGCCCTCACTCTGAAGGTTTTGAGACCCTTCCTGTCCTGGCAGCCACTAGGACTGTGGAGGGTGTCATTGTGAAGAGAACTTGAATCCAGACTGAGAGACATGTCCAGGACAGCACTCACTGCCATAGAGAGTCCTGCACGGGCACTAGAAAGTGGGCTACTTGACTCTTCTGTGCTGCTCAGAGCTTCCATCACTGCTCAGCGCTTCCATCACTGTCTGGGGCCCGGCTCAGCACAGAGGACAGATGGAGTGCTAGCAAGGGCCTAAGCTAGGCATGTGGCATTATCAATAGCAGCCTTGTGGAAGGAGGCTAATTCTTTTACGGGAGCCCCATCTCCTGGACCAGGAGGGGGCTCCTAAGGGTTCAGAGAATCACAAGGCAGCCTGGATGGCTCCTTCTATCTCTCCTGCTGTGTGTCTAAGGTTTAGATTCAGTAAAAGCGCTCTGATTAATGCCAACTGACACAATGCCAGCCATGGAATTGCACACAGTTACAAAAGAGATACAAAAGTCTACCTTCAAAAGCAAAGTGTCCTTTGGGGGATCCATTTTCCAGAGTATGCAAAGAATGATTTAGTCATTCCACCCTTGGTTCACAAATGAAAACAGTAGGCTCTTACACCTGGCTTCCTGCTACCTCTCCCAGGATGCATTTGGCTAAGTGAACCCTCTTAACAAAAGAAGCCAGGAGGGAAGCTTCGCCTCCTAAGCTTCTCATGTCCTCAAGTTCAAAATGCATCAAGTGTGATACATGGGAACATCCTGGGGTCCATTGCTCTTGGGTGAGCATCTCTCTTTCAACCCCTACATAAGGTGAGTTTGATTTTCTGCCTTTTGAGTTGTAATGAAATCCCTGGTATTCACCCTGTGGAGTGTCCTGTGCCTCCGGATGTAATTTGCTTTGAGCTTCACTCATTTAACTGCCAGATGTACAAAATTGCCTGGAGTATTATCAATGGCGTTAACTTGTATCTGCAGTCTGCAACATTTGTATCACCACCAAGCAGAGGAGCTGGAAGACTTTTAAGCCCTTTGCTGAGCTTTTGATATATCACTTTATTGGATCCTGTGGAGAATTGGTAGACTATAGGGTGGACAAAACTGGTTCAGGTGCCATACTAGACCATAGTTTTATTCCTGGCTCAGTCTCTTGTCAGCTGTGTGACTATGGGTGATTTTCTTAACCTCTCTGGTCCTCAGTAAGCTTATCTGTGACTTGGAAATAATAAAAATAGTGCCTATCTCAAAAACTTGTCTTGTAAGGTACTGACATGGACAAGCCATTTAAAGGACTCAGCACAGGATCAGGCTGAGCAGGGTTGGTTGGAGTGTGGGTATTTTTCCTTCTCCTGGCATTATCCCAGCTTCTGCCCTGACTTTCAGATTTTTTTTGCAATAAGGACGTCTCTTTGCATTTTATACTTGTCGAGACTCCGGGTTCACTGTTTCTCAAGAAACAGAAGAGTTAGTGAACAGAAGCTGTGGGTCTGTATGTTCTCTCATTCTGGATTTTGGATGTCTTCTCCCCCCTTTTTTGTTTGTGTAGCTTTCTTTTGTTGCTTGTTTGTTTGTTTTGTTTTTCTGGAGTATTTTTGCAAAAGGTCCCTGTGCTGTGCACATAGGAGGCCAGGTCTAGGTCAGATGCAGTGTCCGAGGTTCTCCTTCTCTCTCCCCTCACATCTTATGGCCACGTGGTTTAGTTCATTCGGCAGTCATCCTGTCTGCATCTGGTAGGATGCTTTAAAATGTACATCAGTGTACAAAATAATAGGCTTCATTATGACCTTTTCATAGTTGAATATAACCTATTTGGATCCTCCACTGGCCTTTCCTGTACCTCAAGCTTCCTTTAAAATATATGCATAAGATACCCCCTACCCCCAACATATGCTTTGTTCTATGGAAATATTTAATCTCCATTAGCATCAATTTACTTGACCCATGACCTTGAGAAACTCAATTTTAGTGGGCTTAATCTCCTCACCTGTAAAGTAGGACTTCACTCCTAGGCCTACTGAGTTGTTGTAGAGATTAGGTAGCATCTTGCGGCTTGTTATCCTGGGCATGATGAATGTAGAGTCCCATAGCTATGGCCCACTGTGCATGGCCGTCTCCTGTTTTAGAGGCTTTACTGCCACAGGACAACCCAGAATACTGATTTGGATCTTCTTCAGCACAAGCTCAGACTTGCCTGGGGATATGAGGGGAGGAGAAGTAGTCAGATCTACCTGGACAGCTTGCAAGGGTCTGTGGGAAAGCCAGCCATCTGTACTGGTGGAATGGCTCTGTCTATGCAGAACTAACTTCTCAGGCAGGCTGCCATTCAGTCTGAGGCCAATCACATGCTCCATCTGGTCAGTGTAAGTTGCCTGAGTATCCACGCTGCTCACTTCTCCAAAACAGAGGAGGGAGTGGGAGGGAACAGATGGGTCAGGAGTTGGAAGCTCTTTATAATCTAGCTTCAGTCTTTAGGTCTTTTCCTGGGAACTTTCTGGAGAGACAGAATGTAGAAAACAAGACGCCTGGTTGTCCATTGTGGAGCAGCTGCCTTTGAGTCCCATCCCTGTCCTTTGTCAAGTGTCTAGGGCTGTCATAATTTCAAGTGACAATGCACACCTCATGCCATAGGTATTTCCTTTTCTCTCTTCTTTCTTCTTTCCTTCCTTCCTTCCTTCCTTCCTTCCTTCCTTCCTTTCTTTCTTTCTTTCTTTCTTTCTTCCTTTCTTCCTTTCTTCCTTTCTTCCTTTCTTTCTCTGTTTTGTTTTGTTGTTTTTTGAGACCAGGTTTCTCCATGTAGTCCTGGCTGTCCTGGAATTCACTCTACGGACCAGGCTACCCTCAAACTCACAGAAATCAATCTGCCTTTGCAAGTCCTGGATTAAAAGTGTGTGGCACTATCTGGCTTTCTAACCATCACTCCCCCGTAGCTTTGGCAGAGCAGAAGGAGTACCAGGTCTCTTACTCAGCTTTTACAACTTGCTTGCTGAACTTAGGAACACCTGTGAGCCTCCAGTTTCAGGTCTGAAGAGTATGACTATAAATATCATTGAGCATAAAGGACTTCGATCTAGAACACCCTCATATCCGAGTTCTGGCTAGAAAACTTACTTGCTGTGTTGCTTTAAATGAGCTGCCTCTCTCAGTTTCTTCAGCGGCAAAACTGCACAAACGTATATGAGATAATGAGCAGGAAACCTAAGATGAGCTAGCCGCATATTAAAAAGCACTTGCTGCATCTGTTGTGCGATTGTAATGACCCTAGCATAAAAACAACATCCTGCTTGAGCACAGTACCAATTCAATGCCAGCCATGGACACTGGAGAGATAGCTCACCAGTCAACTGTGCTTACGGCTCTTCCGCAGGACTCAGGTTTGGTTCCCAAGACTCACAGCTGATGGCTCACCACCAACTATGACCCCAGTTTAGGGGCTGCAATGTCTCCCAGCCTCCACAGGTGCCTACACACTTTTAGTGCTCATAAATCCATCCAGGTACACACCACACACACATAAAAAAAAAAAAAAAAAAAAAAAAAAACAGCAGCAGTTTTTTTTTTTTTTTTTAAGTCAATGATGCTTAGAACAGAAACATCTATCAAATTCTTGTAACTTGATTTATGCATTATCATTCTTGTCTTACATTTGGGATAACTGAAGCCTAGAAAGTCAGGACATGTTTAAGACAATGACACCAAAGGATGCACAATATATATTGGTGTTTTAGAATGTGGGTCTGGGATAACAAATCTCCCTTCAAACCCCAGGGGTATGAACACTCTGAAGTTGCATTTCTCTAATGAAGGTCATAGGCTTTTTGTCCCCGCAGAAGTTAAATCAGTTGGTACATGATGCTTCACAGGAGGAAGACGGTAAAAGGACAGAGCAGAGTGGCACTTACATCTGCCCGTTCCACCTACAGTCTGCTGGGCAAAGCCACATTAGGAAGGGCACTCAAGGAGCCTTTTTTTGAGCTCATCCTTGCCTCTTCCTGCTACTATGTTTTAAAACTGGATTCAGAGCACAAGTCATCCAAAAATCAAAATCCATCTTTTATTCCTACTTTGCTGTGTTTTGTCTTAATATTTTATTTGGTTATACGTTCTTCCTTTTTTACTTGAAACCATGTCTCACCAGTTCCCCTGAGGGACTTTGTTCTCCTCCACTGCCCCCTAGCCAGCCCTGTTCAAAGTACTGGGCATCTCACTCTGATAGAAGAGGGCATGTGCGGGGGGGGGGGGAGGTTTGGAGGATGGGCTTGTAAGACTGAGCCTGCAGCTCATCTGCAGCAGACACTCTGAAGAGGCTGCTGACATCAGGCTTGATCATGAGGAAAATGTGTGCGTGGGAGATCCCATCCCACACCTAGGACAGGCTCTAGCTTTATGGCAGGCCTCCTTTCTCATCTGCCTCATACACATTTGCATACTTCTCCTCTTTGTCTACTGCCTGGAGTTCTTCAGCCTTCCTATTCCCTCCTGTCAAGGCCTGTCCACTCAGTGTCTCTACAGAGTTCCCTGATGGCTCATGCAATTCAGGTTGGTCCCATTCAACACTTTCCCTGTCCCTACGGCAGGCCAGATGCAGGGCTGCGCTGGGGGGACAACTCTCATAATTATGCACCTAGTGCCCCCGTGCCCATCTGCATAGAAGATGAAACGGCTCGCTTTAATTTCGGTGGTTTTCCTCTTCCTTTGGTCTTGCCTTGTCTTTGTACAATGGCAACTTAAAATTACAATGAGAAATGCCTTATGGCTCTAGGTTTAGCAAAGTAGTCCACTCCATCTCCCCCAAATGACATCTGAGCCATGCCATGGGTATTCATTTAGGACAGAGAAGAAAGACTGCCTTTGGCATTTCCTTTAAATTTTATTTATAACAGCTTCCCCTGAGGATTTCGCCTAAGAAAGGATTTTAGATACACACATGTCTGTGGCTCTGGCTCTCCATGCCAGATGAAACAGCAGCTGGTCTGTCCCTTCTGTCTTATCCCCTTCCTTAGCCCTTTCCCTTGGAGCTATAATAGTAGACCAGAATGGAGGGGAGGCTTGACAATAGAAAGTTTAATAGGCTCAGAAATGCATCTTGGATTCAAAAAAGGGAGCAAAGCGAGATGCTTGGTCTTTGAGGCGGAGTCTTCAGAGCTTCCATACGGCTGAAACCTTTGCCTGAATGAGCAGGGACCCTGTACCAGGCTCTAAAAGTCTACGGAGGGATTCGCGTGATGCCAGTCCCCAGCGTTCTCACAGAGGTCGGGCCCCTATCCAGGGTGAGGTACACATGGTCAGCACCTGCAGACGAGCCAAGAAAAGCTTCTGGTCATTCCTTTGGGCCTGCTTTAAAGAAGCCATTATCATTACTCTGTATCTGAGGTAGCGGGTCCTAGAGGCGACCAAGCTCATATCAACAACACACATTCGCTCATGGCTTCACCTGCTCTGCACCCTACATACTCAGTTTGTTTCCACTAATAAGGCCATGAGCACCCGTCCATCCCATACTCCCAGCAAAAACCAGAAAGTTAGCAGTTGCTTCCCGATAGCCATGACCCTCCACTTCCTAGGGAGCAGCCAGATTCTTGAATCCATCCATCACCTTGCCGCTTTCCTTCTCGTGCAATTATACTGAATTTATAGCTATTGCTAGTGTTTTAGTTATTTGAACTTTTGAACTATTGGTAATTGGGAAATTTTTCCATTTAATATCTCCCGAGATCCACCCCTTTCATAGGCTGCTGTAGTTTATTGTTTGATACTGGAAAGATCTGTTGTGTGAGGAAATCAAATTTATTCACTCACGCATTCCATTGTAAGCACTGGGTTTTAAACATTTGTTGCCATTTTTTTTTCTTTCTTGTAAGGTTTCCTGGTATGAAAAGTCTTATTCAACTATTTTGTAAATGCTGAAGAATTTCTCTGGGGGTTATAAATACTGGGTGATTTATTTGATCTTGGGCAGGGGGGGTCTGAACATTTTGCTTCAGCAGATGGTGCCAAACTATTTGCTAAAGGTGGCTGTATGCCCATTTACAAATCATGTCCATTTTCTTACTGGGTTAATTGTTGCATTATTAGTTATTTTTCTTTCTGCTGTGACCAGATATCTGGCAAGAAACAACTTATGTGAGGGGAGTTTATTTTGGCTTACAGTTTGGATGGTCGCAGTCCATCATGGTGGGGAAGGGATGGATGGTGGCAGGAGGGTGAAATGTGTTTCATCACATTTAATCAGCAGTTGGGAGGCAGAAAATGAATTGAAAGTGAGGACATACCCTAAAAACCCAGTGACCCAAACCTCCAGCAAGGCCCTGCCAAAAAAAAATTTCCTCCATCTTCCACGATAGGGCCACCAGCTGGGGATCAAGAGTTCAAATACATGAACCTATGTGTTTGAACCTGTGGACTTCACATCCAAAGCCTAAGATTTATATTTCTCTTACTGATCCTGGTCTATTTTATATATTCTTCACACTCTTGTTTTGCTGACTTATAAATATCCTATTCCTAACCATTCTCTTCATTTTGAAATACAGTTTTAGGAAGAGAAATTATTACTTCATCAATCATTTTAATAGCCAAATTTCTTTATTTCACGCTTCAGAAATCTTTCTCAATTACAAAGTCAAAAATGTATTTACATATATTTTATTAAGAGTTTTATAGTTTTATTTATGACATCTAGATTCTTAACCCAGTCTATACTTGAGGAAAATCTCACACACAAATATGGTTTCTTTTTCTTTCTACCCATCCATGTTTTCCCATTTCTCCTTTTGGGAAGTCTCTCCTTTTCAGTGCTAAAATAATTTTATGTTTTGGAGCCATTGTCCTACTTAGAGGCTAAGAGCAGGGTTTTCCACAGATGGGACTTAATCCCCTGTCCACAGTATGCTAGCTGCCCTGGTCCTTGGCACTATGGTTTGTTGAGCACTAAAGGGTCAGAAAGTTCAGAAAAAAGGGACAGTTTCTTCCCACCAAGAAGTATTAGGCTCTGGAGTGATACGAGCACCATGGGAATTATGTACCAAGACATAACACTTAACTTTCTGGAGGCTTAGACTTGTTCAGTTATGAGAGAAATAATTTTCCTTATGCCAAAAAGCTAGCTGGAGCCCAATAGGGTCAGCTTCATCGAATTTCTTTACAACATTGGACTGGGACTAGGGAAACCTCTGTTGTGATAGCAACAATTTCATCAGCATCAGCAGCTGAGATTTACTGAGTGCTTACTATGCAGCAGGCATTGTGTCCCACAGTCATATGTGTTAGCCCAACTAAGCTCCTGTGTGAGCTTCAGATCACATGACCCATTAAATGATGAACTTTGACAAGGTCTTCTAGAACAACTCCAACAATGAAAATCTGTCTAAGCTATCATTCTGTAACTCACAATAATATCCCCAAATTTCTTTCACCATTTAAGGAATAGGACCATTTCACAGAAGCTGCTTCCCCTGAAGAGAGATTATATAATGTCTTTAGTTACCAAAGCCCATCTCAGGACCCTGGAAAAGTTCAAAGGCTTTAAGTATTAGAGCCAATTTTGTTTCTTCAAGAAGGTGTCCTTGAGTTTTGAGGATTTAAGCTTCTCATCAGAACGTTTAAAGACATCAAAGATCTTCAAATAGGGAGGCCATTTTGCCTATCTGTACTGCTGTTAAGAGTCATGTCCAGCTCCAGGTGCCCCCATCCCTCTGCAGATCTGAGAACTCTCCCTCCCATCTTTTCTTCCCATTTGTGACTGATTGCAGAGAATCTCACAGAGAAGCCTTCAGATCCAGAATCAGAGATGAGAATGGTTTAATAAGCAGTAGAACAAATCCAGGAGACATTTATAAAAGTGTCTTTTGGGGGAATGGCAGGGGCTGAAGTTAAAAAATATATCGGAGTTAAATCAAAGACAAAAATCCCTCTTGAACTCATAAAAATACTTAGAATGGCATATTCTAATGACACTGTGAAGCACAATTAACTTAGGGAAGAAAAATATCCCAGGTCATGTCTTTAATGGCAGTCAGGCTACCTCTTTTAGGGTGGTTATGCCTTTCTATCCATATAACACAAGAGTCTTTTTTAATGTTGAAATGATTCTGTTAATGGAAGCATGATGTGGGAGTTTACATAAATGCTCATGAGATTTTGTGTTTACCCCAACATCCTGGTTTTGGTTTTTACTGTAAAATTCTACTCATGAACAGTTTGAATGATAGTGAGGCAGGTTTTAGAACATTCTGAGACTTTTAAATTGACCATTAATGTTTGCTATTGCTATTTTTAATCCCTGATATTTTTCTAAATAGAAGAGTTCTTAAGACTACAGTATGATTGAATTGAAATCCAGCAACTGCTTCATTTGATTTGAAGTAATATTTATTTAAAAGCCTGACTTTTTTTTTAATATGTGGAACATGTAAATACAATAGAAATACAGAGACAAATGATTTTATGGCTATCATTTATTTGATTATTATTTTGTGACATGTTCTGCATAGCTTTCCACACATCATCTCATTTAACAACCTTGGTGGGAAGTCACAGCACAGGGAAGTAGGATTTTGTTGTCATTGTGTTGTTATTGTTGTCGCTTATATTTTCCTCTAAGACACTGTACCATATGGCCTTCCTTTGATCCTTTCCTGTATGTCACAAATGTCAGTTTATAGAGGAATATTTCTCTAAGGGAACAAGAGTAGAAATGGCCAATGATGCTTAGCTAGAGGAGAGTGATAGGGAGAGATGAGGACTGGGGTGAGGAGGGTAGGGGACAGTTAGTACCTGTTACTTGTTGTCTTGTTCACACATTTTTTTTTGGGGGGGGAGAGTAGTTCCATGTGAGTTTTTAATTGAAATCTACTGATTTGCTTTTTTAAAAATTAATTAATTAATTTACTTTACCTCTGGATCACAGCTTCCCTTCCCTCCTCTCCTCCCAGTCCCTTCCACTCACCTTCTTTCCCCACTTCCCCACTCCTTCCTTTCTCTTCAGAAAAAGGGGAGACATCCAATGGATATAAATCACCTTGGCATATCAAGTTACAGGTGTGTCTTCTTCTATTGAGGTTAGACAAGGCAGCCCAGTTAGGAGAAAGGGGTCCAAAGGCAGGAAACAGAGTCAGAGACAGCCTCTGCACCTGCTGTTAGGGTTCCCACATGAAGACCAAGCTACACATCTGTTACATATGTGTAGGGGGCCTAGGTCTGTCCCATGTATGCTCTCTGATTAGTGGTTCAGATTCAGTGATCCCCTATGGGCCCACGTCAGTTGATTCTGTAGGTTTTCCTGTGGTGTTCTTGACCTCTCTGGCTCCTTCAAGCCTTCCTTCCTTAACCCCTTTCACAGGATTCCCCAAGCTCCACCTAATGTTTGGTTGTGGGTCTCTGCAGTTGTTACCATCATTTGCTGAGTAAAGCCTCTCAGATGATAGCTATGCTAGGCTCCTCTTTGCAAGCGTAACATAATATCACTAATAGTGTCAGGAATGGGCTCTCTGTCATGGCATGGGTTCTCAAGCTGGGCCGTTCATTGGTTGGTCATTCCCTCAATTTCTGCTCCATCTTTACCCTTGTGCATCTTGTAGGCAGGACAAATTGTGGGTCAAAGTTTTTATGACTGGGCTGGCGTCTCAGTTTCTTCATTAGAAGTATTTTCTGGTTATAGGAGATGATCATTGCAGCTTCTATATCCCCCAGTGATTGCTAGGAGTCTTAGCTAGCTAGGGTCACCTCATAGATTCCTGGGAAGTTTCATTGTCCCAGGTTTCTAGCTCCTCCCAGAGACACCTCCTACCATGAATTTCATATCTCCCAGTCATCTCTCCCTCCAGCCTCCCCCAATGATATCCCTCCTATTCCCCTCTCCCCAAGCCCCCCACCCAGTCCCCCCAATGTCTATTGTCTGTCTCCTCCTCACTAAGATCCAAGTGTCCCCACCTTGGGCCTTCCTTGTTTCTTAGCTTTTGGGGGTCTGTAGATTGTAGCATGGTTATCCTGCACATTAGGATAATATCTACTTATAAGTGAATACATTCCATGTTTGTCTTCCTGGGTTTGAGTTTCCTCTATCAGGATGCTATTTTCTAGTTCCATCCATTTGTCTGCAAATTTCATGATGTTATTGTTTTTAATAGCTAAGTAATATTCCATTGTGTAAATGTGCCACATTTCCTTCTATTTATTCTTTGGTTGAAGGACATCTAAGTTGTTTCCAATTTCTGGCTATTATGAATAAAGCTGTTATGAGCATAGTTAAGCAAGTGTCCTTGGGGTATGGTGGAGCACCTTTTGGGTTTATGCCCAGGAGTGCTATAAAGCTATTCCCAATTTTATGAGAAACCACTAAATTGATTTCCAAAGTTGTTGTATAAGTTTGCACTCCTTGCAATGGAGGAGTGTCCCTGCTCCACATCCTCGCCAGCATGAGCTCTCCCTTGAGTTTTTGATCTTAGCCATTCTGAGGGGTGTCTGATGGAATCTCAAAATCATTTTGATTTGCATTTCCCTGGTGACTAAGGATGTTGAACATTTTTAAAAGTACTTCTCGACCTTTGGAGATTCCTTTGTCAAAAATCTCTGTTCAGGTAAGTACTCCATTTTAAAAATTGGATTATTTGGTTTGTTGCTATCTAGTTTCTTGAGTTCTGTATATATTTTCTATATTACCCTTCTGTTTGTCACCAAGGGTTGGTGAAGATGTTTTCCCATTCTGATGGCTTCCTTTTCTTTATTTTTATTTTTGATAGTGTCCTTTGTGTTATAGAAGTCTTTAAGTTTCATGAGGCCCCACTTATTAATTGTTGATCTTAGTGCCTGAGGTGTTTGTGTTCAGAAAGTTGTTTCCTGTGCCAATGAGTTTAAGGATGTTCCCCACTTTCTCTTCTATCAGAGTTAATGTTTCTGATTTCATGTTGAGGTCTTTGATCCACTTTGACTTGAGTTTTGTTAAGGGTGATAGATATGGATCTATTTGCATACTTCTGCATGCAGACATCAGTTAAACTAGCACCATTTGTTGAACATGCTTTCTTTGTTTCATTTTACAGTTTTGGCTTTTTTGTCAAAAATCAAATGTCCATAGGTGTGTGGGTTTACTTCAGGGTCTTTGACTCAGTTACGTTGATCAGCCTGTCTGTTTTTTATGCCAATACCATGGTTTTTGTTTGTTTGTTTGTTTGTTTGTTTTTGTGTGTGTGTATGTTGTGGGTTTTCTTTTTTTTCTTTTTTTCTTTTTTACCATTGCTCTATAGTGCAGTTTGAAGTCAGGGATGGAGATGCTTTCAGAAGTTCTTTTATTGTACAGGATTGTTTTATCTATTATGAGTTTTTGGTTTTTCCATATGAAGTATAGAATTCTTTTAAAGTCTGTAAAGAATTGCATTGGTATTTTGATGGGAATTGCACTGACTCTGTAGATTGCTTTTGGTAAGTTGGCCATTTTTCCTATGTTAATCCTACCAATCCATGAGCATGGGACATCGATCTTCTGATGTGTTCTTCAAGTTTTTTTTCAAAGACTTAAAGTTCTTGCAATATAGGTCTTTCACTTGCTTTGTTAGAGTGTCACCAAGATATTATATATTATTTATGCCTGTTGTGAAGGGTGTTGTTTCCCTAATTTCTTTCTCAGATTATTTGTCGTTTGTATACAGGAGAGCTACTGATTTTTTTTAAGTTGATTTTGTACCCAGCCACTTTACTGAAGGTGTTTATCAGCTCTAGGATTTCCCTAGTAGAGTTTTAGGGGTCACTTATGTATACTATCATATCATCTACAAATAGAAATACTTTGACTTCTTCCTTTCCAATTTGTATTTCCTTGATCTCCTTTAGCTGTTTTATTGTTGTAGCTAAAACTTCGATACTAGATACTAGTATGCATAGATACTAATGGAATGGACAGCCTTGTCTTGTCCCTTATTTTAGTGGAATTGCTTTGAATTTCTCTCCATTTAATTTGATGATGGCTATAGACTTGCTGTACATTGCCTGTATTGTGCTTAGATATATGCCTTGTGTCCCTGATCACTCCAAGACTTTTATCATGAAAGAGTGATTGATTTTGTCAAAGGCATTTTCAGCATCTAATTAGATGATCATGTGGTATTTTTCATTCAGTTTATATGGTGGATTACATTGATGGATTTTCATATGTTGAACCATCCCTGAATCTTTGGGATGAAGCCTACTTGATCAAGGTGGATGAGGTTTTTGATGTGTTATTGGATTCCGTTTGTGAGTATTAAGTATTTTTGCATCAATGTTCATAAGGAAAATTGGTCTGAAATTTTCTGGTCCAATCTATTTGGGGTTCTGTAAATTTCTTTTACATTTATAGGCATCTCTTTCTTTAGGTAGGGGAAAATTTCTTCTATGCATTTGTTGAAAATATTTTCTGGACCTTTGGGGGGGGGAATTGCCTTTTTCTATTCCTATTATTCACAGGCTTCATTTTTTCATAGTGTCTCAGATTTCCCAGATATTTTATGTCAGAAACTTTGTAGATTTAACATTTTCTTTCACCAATCTATTGATTTCTTTGCTTGTATCTTCTAAGCCTGAGATTCTCCCTTCCATCTCTTCTATTCAGTTGGTGATGCTGAAATCTGTAGTTCCTGTTCTTTTACCTAAGTTTTCCATCTCCAGAATTTCTTCACTTTGTCTTTTCTTTATTGCTTCTGTTTCCATTTTCAGTTGTTAAACTGTTTTGTTTGTTTTCTTTACCTGTTTGATGATAGTTACCTGTATTTCTTTAAGGGGTTTATTCATTTCCTCTTTAAAGACCTCTATCATCTTTGTAAGATTGGATTTAAGATAATTTTCTTGTGCTTCTCAGTTGTGTTAGGATATTCAGGGCTTGATACTATAGTAGGATGGCTGTGTTCTGTTGGTGCCATATTGCCTTGGCTGTTGTTGACTGTGTTGTGCTGGCATTTAGTCAATCTGGGTTTTGTGGTTCTTACAGATTCAGGTGCTGATTTCTGAGTTTATCTTTTTTGGATAGGTATATTTTTTATTTTTTTCCCTTTGGTTTCTGCTTCCTCTCAGTCTTTTGACCTGAGTGGCCTGAAGTTCTGGTGACCAGCGAGTCTTCAGGTCCAACAGGGTGTCTCTGCTGAGATTTTTGTGGCCTGTGTGGTTTCTGGAATTTGGTGTGCTAAAGTTGAGTCTGGGGTCCCTATTACTAATATGGCCTGGGATCTCTGGTGCCTGTATGGCCTCTGGGAAATCAGGCAGAGTTGTGGGGTAGAAAATGGAACACAGAGTAACGGGTTCAGTTTATAGCTGTTAGGTATGTTTTCAGGGGATTCATGGGCACAGTCTTGGGGCGTGTTCCTACCTGGTGTATATGGTGCTGGCAGGTTGCAGGAACAGCAGGCATAGTTGTTGGATGGGAAATGGAGCACAAGATATGGGGTACAGTTTACAGCTGTTCAGTGTGCTTTCAGGGGATTGGCGAGCAAGGCTTGAGGTAGGTGTCCCTGGTGCTGGCAGATCTCCAGGAAAGCAGGTAGGGTTGTCCTGTTGATTTACTTTCGAATGCTATACACTGAGCGAGACCCACATAGATTCAGGATATCAGCTGCCTGGGTAAATTTATAATCATTGTTTATAAGGCTTTGATAAATGTGTGGAATTTTTTATACATTTATTATGCATTCATTTTGAATGTAATTTTACAAATTATGTTTATCCTCTAAGAATGACTATCAGCAGAATTCAGTGAGAACAGGGATTTGTCATGTTGGAGACAGGTTTACAAAGGAGGTAGGGTGATGCCCAGACCTAGGGAGACATGAAGAATGTGAGATGGGTGCCATCTGGACAACAGTCTGGAGGACCCTGGAAGGTCAGAGCTGCAGACAGCCTCCTCTCAAATCTCAGGAGAATTCAGGGTTTTTTCTTGCTTGGCAAGGACCCTTAATGCTGGGCCTCAGACCACAGGCTGGCTCTGTCAGGCATCTCTGAGATGTTCTGAGCTAGAAAAATGACAATTAATAGAAGGTAGTGTTGTTACCCAAACATTGTAAAATTCATATAGACTATTTGGAGACGTATTAATGCATCTATGGTATCATGGTTTGTAACTAACCTCTGTTTTATTTATCTTGAATATTATGCATAACTGAGGCATAGTTTGATAGTCTTGTCCTTATCTGGGAACTACAGGGAATGCGTTCCCATTATAGCAGTGGCCCATAAGTGATAACATATTTTGTTATTAATAAACACATAAATTCCTTATATCATATGCTAGAAACTTACCAGCATGCCTACCTTTAACAGATAGGTCATCATCCTGTTTGCTCATTGGTCATAAATGTTACCCAGATTTCTCTGGAACATCTGGGGTTTTGAGTCTTCCTTATTCCACCTTGTTAGAAATTTTCTCTCACACACACAACCTGAAACTTTCTCACACTTGTGCATATAGCTATGTATTTGTGCGTTGTGTGTCAAGTGCACACACACCATCACGGAGGCTTTTCTCTTCTCGCTCTTTCTATCATAAACTCAGCACAAAGCAGGCTGTGGTTTTCTTGAGGTGGAACTAAAGAACTCCAACATGGAAGGGCACTGAGAGTCCTCAGTAGTCCCGGGCAGCCAAAGGAGGTTTGCTGTGTGGCACTAGCCAGACTGGAAAGATTGCCGAGTGGAATCAGACAGCAGAGGAAAGAGGAAAGCCAATTACCCAAAGGCAAAAGAGACTCTAATTACAGCTGAAGAGGGAAAATTTTGAAAGAGACGCTTTCCATTCTCCAGTTAGGCGCAGTCCAGAATGGTTGTTCAAAACAAAGGCCAGTATCAGGACCTGATGTTTCCACCTCCACCAGGACCCTTTACCTCTAGCGGCATCTGGCTCTCATCTATCAGAGGCAAAGGCAGCATGGATTCCTCACTGCTTTGCTGCGCATATTAAGTGGAACAGTTCACACATGAGGCAGAGGGCCTGGCAGTTAGTAAGGCTCTCAGAGGTGGAATGTCATTATCCTCACCATCAATAACTGTTTCCTGTTGTGCTCATTTTTAAACTCTATTTTACTTGGGATATTTATACCTCTACCTCCCTTCCACAAACCCTTTAAACCTAGGTAAGAGAGAGGCGGTTAGTGGGGAGAGGGTCTGCAGACCCGTTTACTTCTCCCAGGTGTTTAGGGGCTGTACTATACCAATCTCTGTCAATAGCGAACACAGCAGTGTCCTCCTTCTATCGCCTCCAAGCTGCTGCTCCACAAAGTGTTTCTCCCATGTCTCTCCACGCCTTGCACACCGTCAGTCTCTGGTCTCTCCAAACTGCCACCTGCCCCCTCTCTCTCTCTGGGATCTCCTAGTTATCTTCCTCATAAGTCCTAGGCCACTTCCCTCTCCGTGCTGCATGAGGCAGGCCGTTATCAGCTGGCAAAGACCACGCCCCGCAGGAGGCAGTTATCAGCTGTGGACAAACTAAAGCTCAAACTAAAACCCCACACTCGGGATTAAAACAAAAACGTATTTACATGACGTAACTGAATTTTTAAAGAAAGCAAAACTTCCATAACAGCTTCCAGCACAGCTATTACCTGTATCAACAGGCTGTGTGAAAAGGTGGGGCTGGAAGTCAGTAGCACTGTTTTCTATCTTGGCCATTCCTACGTGTCACGATTCATTGAAGTCATCCCTGATACTCAAGTGAGAAAACTGATTGAGGAACGAACGCCTCAGCCTACTTTTTTTTTTTTAAGATTTATTTATTATTTATACAGCATTTTGCATGCTTGTGTGTCTGCGTACCAGAAGAGGGCACCAGATTTTGCTCTAGATGGTTGTGAGCCACCCTTGTGGTTGCTGGGAATTGAACTCAGGACCCTTGGAAGAACAGCTAGTGTTCTTAACCTCTGAGCCATCTCCAGACTCAGCCCACTTTTACCCCAGGGTCTGTGGACTGAGCTGACCACCCAGAGGTTCAGCTTCACGTGACTACGTGAACAGCACATAGCATGTGTCTCACGGTAAGTCCTTCTTGATGGTGGGAGCCAGATGTCTTAGCTCCCTTTGTTTGGTGTTTCCTAACCTGTCAGAGTACACTGTGCTGAAAACCATGGGGCATCATCTTTATCCTCACACAATCCCTATGTATTCAGGGCCTTGTTGCCTTGCGGAAGCTGAAGAAATTGAAACTTAAGAAGTGGGATGTGAACACAGCCTCTCACTGTCCACACTACACCTAATTGTCCCTGAGTCATCAGCATTTGCTACAGCAACTGGAAATACACTGTGCCTGTACAAACTCACAGTCTATACTCGAGGCATTGGGAGAGAGAGCTGGGATGCCGAGGAAGCCCAGACACTTGCCTTTGTTGTATACTTCCTGTTTCTGGCATTTATTCCATCTCCCCAAAGCCATAGGCATGGAGAATAAAAGGGGACCTGTCAAACTTTGGGGAAATCTTCTGATACTCAAGCTCTGCCTAACTTTCACAGTAAAATGAGTCCAATAAACAAGGGCCTACCTGCCTGCGGGGGTTATTTTGCAGAGAGAGAGATGGGAGGAAGGGAGAAGCAGAGGAAGAAGAAGAGGTAGAGGGAGAGGAAGAATATGAATTAAAGAGGTTAGCACACTGGCCATGTCAGTGTCTGAGGTAGAAGGATCCCACAGACAGCTGATGAAAGATACAAGCCAGCAGTTCAGAGAAACTTTAAAGGGGCTTCAATGCACATAACAGTCTAGTTGCTCCTGGTATCTCTGGTTGAACAGCTCTCTCCATCCCAAGAAAGCTCAAACAAAATAAAGGTCTTAAATCTAAACCAACATATGACATGCATTTCCTGTGCCTGGCTCAGCTGACTTAGCACAGTGTAGAAATGAAAGTGATTCTGATGGGAACTGGGGGTTGGGCAGGTTCTGTGCATGAAAACAGGGGGCATAGGGGGTACTTTGCTTTGAGAACACACAGTCCAGTCTGTTTCACCAGCCTCCTTCCATTTGGTCCATGTTCAAGTTGCCTTGAAAGATTTGGTACTCTGTGGTCATAATATGAGAGGCTCTACTGCATAATTATGGGCCACAGCATCTCTCTCTCTCTTAGACACACACACACACACACACACACACACACACACACACACACATCCTGGATTTAAGGACATCTCAGTACACTAGGGAAGTGCCGGGAGACTTCGTTTTCACTGCCTATGGCAGCCTGTGCCAGTGAGGGGATGATGTCCAGCATGGTTGGCTTGGCTTTGGGGTAGCATGACTCTGCATAGCAGTGGCAGCAATGGTAAATTCCCATGGTAGAGCTTATGTTCAGGTTTCCTGCTGTACTGGCTACCAGCTGTATATGCCTTTCTCCTTCCTGTCTCTCATTTACTCTGTCATTTCCTCCAGCCCCATATCATCTCCTATAGTCCCCTCTGTAAACTTGCTGCCTTCAGTCACCACCCAAAAATCTTCTACCTGACCCTTGCTCTCATCTTAAGTCACAACCCATTGTACCTGCTTCAGATGTCAGCCAGGTCTCACTCAGCAGGGCTCTCTGCTGTCCTGGCTCTTCAGCTCTAGGATGTGGGGCATATCAGGTGACTTCCTGTGGCCCCCGCAGAGAGAATGTGGGCTGGAGCTATTCATCTCATTACACTTTACCTCCTAGAGAGTGCTCCCAGCAATTTTCTTTCTGGGTCATCTAAGAAGGCACACCTAGCCAAGGTGAGCTTGTTTTTCTCAGACACAGCACAGGCTAATCTCATTTGGATATGCATATTTTTCCTTTAATGTGGCTTTGGCCTTGATTCTTTTGTATCTAGGGACCCTACTGCCTTATTTTCATCAAGCTTGGACCCAGCTTGCCTGAGAATTGCTACATCTCTCTAGCTGGAGATGGCCCTTTTATCTATAGGAGATTGTATTGAGTGTGATGAGAGGTTTTTTTTAGTCTTAAGCCTTCAATAAAAATGAGCATCTGTGTGTCTGGCTGTGTGCATGTTTAATGTGTATTTACACGGATATGCCCTTCTCTGGCGACATCTGTGAGGAAGGAAGCTGGTTGGAAAATTGGTCAGTTTTTCTTCGGTGATGAATTAAGAAATTCTGGTGCCCATTACAGTACCTGCAAACCCCAATCCGCACTGGGCTAGAAACTTTTTGTTGTTAATGCTTTGTTTATTACAATTCAGACAAATGCAACAAAAATGGGCATATTCTGGACCTAAGGAGCTCTGGTGTTTCTTGGATATACTCACCGTATTCAGCTCTGACATCTACCCTTCTAGTCAGGTACCTGCGCCTCTCTGTGTATCTAATAACTGGCACTGAGTAGGTGGTCAGGAAAGGGATGACCGTCTTAACAAAGGAGATTTCTCTAGGAGGAAATGCTGTCTTGAAGATTCAAAAGATTTAAGCTCTATTTCAAGAAAGTTACCGGTCAGTAGTGTGACCTCAGACAAGCCACTTTTCCGGGCTCTGCTCTGCTCACCATGTTTATGACTGGAGTTGGATCTCTAAGGTCCCGTCAGAAGGTCTGTGTTGCCAGGACAACAAAGAAAGGCAGAAGTTTCATGCGCTATACAAACTCCTTGGAAAGCATTGTTATCCCAGCACTTTGAGGGCACTGGTGTCACAAGGGACACCAAAATACTGTGTTCAGAAATACTATATGGCTTCACAGCCATGGTGTTTGGCTCTATGCCTTGCTGGAAGAGGGGCCCAGCAGGTTGTGCTCTCTGCAGGGGACCTTATTGGAAACCTGAGATCATCAAGCTGCTAGCCCTCTTAGAGAGGAAACAGAATAGCTGTCAGGACAGCATTGTCCTCTCCAGGGAGCGATTCCTTCCATACAAACGCCCGTGTGGGTCTTGAAAAGGCACCTTCCATCAGGTTCATGCTGCCTGTAGCCCAGATTTACCTATGTGAACAGCAGGAATGCCTTGTTGAGCTTGGGAGGTTTATGTGGATTCTGGGTTTCATCTGTGGTTGCATTGGAAGGTTTATAATCAATTGCAATCCTGGTAATAGGAGATTCACCACAGCACTCTGCTGCCTGTTCGAGGGCTATGCAGAAAATCAAATAGGCTCCAGTTACTGCTCGGGAAAATTTGTTGTATTTCAGGGGCCTGCTGTGAACTACAAATCTTGGTAAGTGGTGGGACCTGTTTATGCACCATAGAGTAGTTTGTATTGTGGGTCTGTGGGAAGAGGAGAAAGGAGTTCTCTGAACTCCAGATGTGTAGCTCCCTCTTCTTGTTTACCATGAGATTGTAGTCACATCCATCCAGAGACATATCCAGGGTTTGAGGATGAGCAGAAGAGGTGGCTGTTTCCTGCTTCTGTTCCTGAAAGGGCAGCAGTGGGTACGAAGGGGCCTCTTCCTTGTAACAAAGCCCTTCTTTAGGTCTCCACCTGGTTGCCTGCCCCTTTCTGCCTCGGCCATCCTAGAGGGAAACCCTGGATGGTCCTCAGAAGAGCCCTTGCATTTGATCTTGCTAGATGGAAACTATGTGCCTTCAGAATACACCATGTGCCTGCAAACCTCTAGATCTTTGTTTCTACAGGGGTCAGGAAAAGAATGAGGTACACTGAGGAGAAAGGAGCAGTTACCATGTGGGAAAAGTCAGTCACTCAGCAGCCTTGTGCAGCTCCATCCCCACAGCCTCCAACTTCGTTCTTTCTGTTCTTGACCAGTGAAAATGTCTACGCAGTGGTTCAGCCCAGCCAGGTTATTCAGTCATAAACTTAACCTCACCCTCACTATTTGTCTTTACCTTAAAACAGCTACCTGCCACATCACATTTCCCACAGAATAGATACTAAATGGAGAAGTGACTTTAGAATGGAGAACACACACACACACACACACACACACACACACACACACACACAACTAAGAAGCAGTATAGTGCTGTCACAAGGAGACTGCCTGTGTTTGCAAGGTGGTTGAACACTCTGGTTGGTAGAGGTCTAAGCAAAGTGCCCTGGAACTCCAGGGGATTTTGAAGTCACCTGCTGCTTACAATACATTAAAAATTATTTAAGGAGCTGGAGAGAGTGCTAGGCGGTTAAGAACACTTGCTGCTCTATGACTGAGGCTCAATTCCTCGCACTCAAACCAGGTGGCGAGGCAGCTGTAGTGTGTCCCACAGTTCACCTCTCTGTCCACACATCCTCACTTTCCAATGTTGATTGCAATGAGTCATTATTCTGGTTTGAGGCCTCTGGCTTCTGCCCTCTATCAATATTAGATCCTCACTGGGACTCCTCTTGGTTATCCTGTTGGTGCCCTGTGTCATTAAGATCCTGCTGCTTTGGAACAGCAGGACTACCCCTTTCATGTGCTCCAACAGTTCACAGATGATGCATTTGGGGGTAGACCACGTCAAAGCCCTAGATCTGACTAGCTGAGTTAGTCCGCCTGCCAGTGCTCGCTTATCCGCACCGCCAGGGTGAGCTCTCCAGCACTGATCTGGCTAGCCCACCCAATGCCACCATGGGCAAGTGGCAGAGCCAGCTCTCCTGCTCTTATGCCCCCGGGGCTGGCTCACCTGCACCCTCATCTCCAGAGCCAGTTCCACTGTGCCATCTAGCCAAGGTACAGGGCCCATTCTCTCGAATGCTTTAGCCAGCAAGGTGCTTAATTGCCATCAGGACCAGCTCCACTGTGTTTCCCAGGAGAGGTACAGGGCCTGCCCTCCTGAGTGCCACAGCCAGTTAGGGGTAGGGCTAGCTCTGCATAACCCTTACCGACCCTAGCTGCTTGCATGGCCATGAACCCAGATGTGGCCCTTAGCAGCAGCACAGTACTGATACTGCCCCATGGCCTCAGGCGGCAGGGCAGGCTATTCCTCTCCACCCCTGTGTTTCTGTTTATAGTGCTCCAACTGCTCATCTTCTCTTTCTCTCCCGTCTGCCCACCCCATACTTGCACATTGTACTGGCTTCCACTGCAGGTGGGACACATGTGGCGCATCAGCAAGCCAGCTTCTAGGTGTCTACAGCCTGCCCTTGGGGTGTGGTGGCAGATGGCCTCTGTGCATCTCCCGATTTTCTTTATCATCTTGACTTAACCCCAAATGTGTAAAGAAGCCTTCCCCAGCAGTCTCCTTTAGAAGGTTTTTTTGGGGACCAGGAAGCTTTGCCACTGTTTTTTCTGTTGTTCTGTAATTTCTTTGTGACTTTGGAAAAGTCATGTCACTTTTTTTTTTCTTAAAAATCTTAAAAATGGAAGTAGCAATGGGGTTAATGTGAGCATTAAACACAATGACAGTATAATTCCTGTACAATGAAGGGAAGTTTCATTGAAATGAACATGATTATTAGTTCTACCTTAATTATTCATTTACCATTACTAGGCTCACTTTTATCATCAGTTCAGGGTTGGAGCCAAGTAGTATATTAAAATAAAATATTGTTTAAAACAACATTTTTCAAAATACCCTGGAATGACTGGAAAAGAGAAACTGCATGAGAGGAGACATGCATGTCTAGCACAATGATTATGATAACAGCTTTCTTTTTTATTGTTATTTAATTCTTTTTTATCTGTTTATTTATTTATTATTTTATTTTTATTAATTACAGTTTATTCACTTTGTATCCCAGCTATAGCCCCTTCCCCCATCCCCTCTCAATCCCATCATCCCTCCCTCTTCTTCTCCAATGCCCCTCCCCAAGTCTAATGACAGGGGAGGTCCTCCTCCCCTTCCATCTGACCCTAGTCTATCAGGTCTCATCAGAACTGGCTTCACTGTCTTCCTCTGTGGCCTGGTAAGGCTGCTCCCCCCTCAGGTGGAGGTGATCAAAGAGCCAGCCCATGAGTTCATGTCAGAGATGGTCCCCGTTCCTATTACTAGCGATCCATTTCGAGACTGAGCTGCCATGGGCTACATCTGTGCTGGGGTTCTAGGTTATCTCCATGCATGGTCCTTGTTTGGAGTATCAGTCTCACAAAAGACCCCTGTGCCCAGACTTTTTAGTTCTGATAACAGCTTTCTTATAGGAGCTTTATAAAGTAAGTTATTGTCATCACTAGGCAGGGAATCTTTATGACAGATACTGTAAGCATGCTTGTATATCCATAGCTAATTTTAAACCACTGACTTTTGTTTTGGTTTCAATTTCCCTTTTACCATTCATTTTTGTCATAGTAAGAGGGAGATAGAATTGACCATTTGAACACCATATCCTCTCTCATAGACTACTGTTTGGTTCCAGCATGTAATAAGGGAGATTTTGTCATAGCTGTTTGAAGCGGTGCCCTACTTCTGTCCATAGATGCATCAGCCTACACCCTAGAAGGTCACCTTCCATTGTATGTAGACTGCAGTCAATTGCATTGATGCATTGCTTTTTTTTTTCTTCCCCAGCACTGCAGTTTTAAGAGCCACCGCCCCCCTCCCCCCCCCCCCCAGTTGCTGATCTTTTCAAAGCTGTGCTATTTCTTCCCAGTCAGACTGTGAGCTAACAGGGTAAATTGCAATTCACAGTCACGCACTGAGGTGTTGGGAAGAGGTTATTGAAGGCATTTGGATAGTCCACACAACACACTGCAGGTGTAGTTGGGGCTCTTCTCGGAGAGACTAGAATGGCTGATCTCAGGAGCTGTCCAAGGTCACAACATGAATCCACCAGCAGAGCTGGGATCAGAGGCCAAGAATGCCAAAAATTCTTTTCTTTTCCTAGTGTTTCTTGAAGTACAGACCTGCCCACTAGGTGAGCAATTTTCCTGGTGCATGCAGAACCTCAGGCGTGCACAGGAGAAGTGATAGGTCCTGGAAGTGCAGCCCTTTCATGCTGTTTTAACCCCCTTCCTGGTGGTAGTAGGCTCTGGATAGTCTGTTCTTAGTCCATTCCCACTAATCAGGCAGCATTTCTGGCTTACCCTCTTCTTGGTATTTCATAAAATTATTTTGTCTCCATTGTACTAGTTGTCATCCTTACATTCAGTTGTAGGAAGTGCTGCTTGCTTGCTTTCTGAGATAGAAAAATGCTCTAAAGCAAATATGAGCCAATTAAAATGAACCTACGTTTAAAAAAATACCCGTAATAGTAGGTTGTAAGCTAGGATGGGCAGCCAGTGGGTTTCCTGTTGATAAAAGTGGTGAGTAGCTAAAGCTTGGGAAATGCTTTATTCGTCTCTGCCCTCTAGAATATTCAATATCCTTAGGGAAGAATATGTAGGTGAATCTCAGCTTTCTTCTTATCCATAAAATAGGTAGCCAGAAAAGCAACCAGTAACCAAAACATGAAAACAAAGACCTAGCCATGTACCAAAGATCAGTGTGTCAATAGTCTCATTATTGACGGCATATAAAATTGACCAGAGAAGCCAGGGAGTTTGATCAGTAACTGCTTTTAAGTGTTTTCGTTGTTGTTGTCTTCCTGTTTTGTTTTTCTGCCTTGTTTGTTTTTGTTTTGCTTGTATCCTGAATCATAAGCCAGGCCCTGTTGCAGCTGTGGAGAACAAGAACTAGTTTTATGCTTTAGGCACTGTTGCTCTATTTGAAGATTATATTTTAGTCCTTATTCTCCTCTTTCTGATCTCCCCCTAAGAAGTTCTCTGATTACCTTATTATTCAATTAGAGGAAGTACATAGAAGAAAAAGATGGCAAGATGCAATTTATCAAGCATTTCCCTACTGTTACTACATTTTAAAGATTAGCATGTATGGCTAAGTGAAATGGAATATTAAAGCTATTTATCAAAACGGGATATAGAACTTACCACACTTTAAACCTGTAATTTCCCTATTTCAAGTGAACACGGGGACAGAAAGATGTACTACATCACAAGATTTGGATGGTTTCCTTACTACCTTTTACTGTCAACCTCCAAGTATCACTTAATTTGTTTTCCTGCTCCTTGAAGCAGGCTTTTCCTCACAGCTGTGTAATCCAGGGTTCCTGAGTTCAGAAGACCAGTTCCTAATGGCCTGAGGTGAACCTGCTTCTCAGGAACATCTCCCTGATCTTGCTCATGTCCCTTTTCTCTGTGGCCCTCCCACTGGTCAATACGTGTCCTGTGGAGGGCTCCTTTTGTAGAGAATGTATTCTCATTTAGAGGAAAAGTGGGGAGAGAGAGGGAGGGGCGCTCAGTTTCTGGTTACTTAAGGGCAGTTAGAGTCAAATGTTTGAAAAATGGGCCTCTGAATCAGCAGAGGCTTTACAGAGCGACTGGAAAGACTGCATACTGATAGGTACAAGTATCGAGAAACCAAAAAATAATGCTGATGAGATACCTGCTAATAAAAAGACTGCATTGCTAAATGCAGGGCAGCAAGGTTAATGATGATACATTTTTTAGTACCAAAGATTAACATGATAACTTGCATATTAAAGTTAATTCAGATACACTGCTAATGGAGGAGGCATACAAAATTAATTTCTACAACACCCCATAAATTATCAGCCCTCTATCTTTTTTTGGCTTATGCTTTGTCTATGCAAGCATTGTATACATGCCCTAGGTGGGCATGTTTCAGCCACAGGGCATCCTTGGTCCCTGAGCAACGTGGGAAGCTTGAGTATATTCCTTTCACTGCTAGCCTTCTGCTGAGTGTTTTCCTGCTGAGGTGTGTGTACTTCATCACCTTCCAGGTTCCAGTTTGGCAGGGATCTTGGTGTTAATCATTAATGAGATGGTGAGGCTGAGCAGAGATGAGAAAAAAGTAGAAGGTAGGCCAGAGGAGGGAAGAGCCTCTTCCTCTTTCCATGGGAAAGAACTCTCCAAATGTTATTTGGGAAAGCATCTTTGGGTAACTGAGTGCTGTCTTCCTCCATCTTGAGTACCAAGGTTCAGGGGAAGCCAGACTTTAAAAGGGTAGAATCTGAAAGATGAATGCAAATGTGTCAGTTCTGGCACTGTACCCTGGGTAACTTTCTTGACTTCCTGAATCACTTTGTGCACCTGTTAAACAGGGAGGATTAAAACATGTAATATAAAACAGTTATATTATATATATATATATATATATATATATATACATATATATGTTACTATATATGCAACATTTATATGTATCCTTAGTAATGCACTTATATATTACCATATAATATATACATTTGTTTTATTATATAATTAGAGATACTTAATCTTAATGTCATTTATGTACAAGAACATCTTAAGTATATAGTCCTGTGCTTTTATGCATACGTATTTATTTACCCATTGCACATATCAGTATAATTTCGATTACTTAGACAGTGAGGTACTAGTATCTTAAAAATTAAGCAATACTAATTCCGGTACTTTTTAGTGCTTATGGGTCAGCCAGGCATGTGGCACTAAGTTCTTGGTGAGCAGGATTAGTGATGGCAAGCCCTGACTGCCAACTTGATTAACTAGAAAAGCACCTAAAAAATTTGGAGAGCACAACTCCCCAGTGAGAGAGACGTGACCACATCAAGATTTTAGTGGGTTATTAGACAGTGGTGGAACTTTGGTGGGTGTGGTCTAGTTGCTGGTTGAGCCCTTAGGGTTGAAGCTGGTGCCTGGTGGCATTTTGATACTCTTTGCTTCCTGGCTGTCACATCAAAGCTTTCCTTGTCATGCCCTTCTGCCATGGTCCTTTCTCACCACAGACCTAAAAGTAACGGTGTCAGCTCTCTAAGGGCTATAAACCAAAATGAGTCCTTTCTGCATATGTTGTTCTTTCTTGGTATTTGTTAGCAGTGCTGAAAAGCCTGCTTAGCTCACTGTTGTATTTCATTGCTCAGACTTGTGTTGGGCGTGCTGATTTTATCCCACAGATGAGGAAACAGATGTATAGAGGACTTAAGAAGCTTGCCCGGGATCAGACAGATGGTAACTGAGACCCTGTGCTTACACTCTTCTTGAATACAGAGTATTTCTCACGTGTCACGTGGCCCGTTATTAAGAATGTTAGAGGAACGCAAGTACAGTCTGCTTGATGGCTGGCATTTCTCTTCATGTCTTGACATATCTATCTTCCTGTATGTGTGGGCAAGCAGGTGATGCTGAGACACTCACCAAGTGTCCTCGAGAGAGCAGGCTGTTCTCTCCCTGCCCTCCTGTTGGAGGCGCACAGAAAGAATTTCAGCAATGGCCGGTGACGGGTCTGTCCAGTTCCCAGCTAGCATTACTTGGGGACACGAAAATGTTTAAGTCTTGTGCGAGCCTAAGCACCTCAAGTGAGAATCTCCCATATTTCTGAGCACCTGTTGCTAAAAAACCCCTGTACATTCATCTGTACATGGTGCTTCAAGTGCTGCTTCTTTTTCCTTCCCTCTCTCTCTCTCTCTCTTTTTCTTTGTGTCTTCTTTTACCTACCTTCTTATTTCCTCTCTTCCTTTTCCTTCAGTTTCATTTCATGTTCATCCTTTTCTACCTCCTCCTTCCCTCTCTTTTCTTCTGTTCATTTCATTATGGTCACCACCAAATAAACCTAGGCAGCTGTTCTGCTAAGAGTCTCATGGTTTCCTGCTATGAATTATTGTTGGTGGGAAACGACCACATTCGCTGTGTCTTTCATGTAATTAAACATAATTAAACTGGTGTCTGCCCATTACACTTAGATGCATTTAGCCAGTGGGGCCTTTGGCATGCCTGTCAGGATATTTTATAGGTCCTCAAGCTATTTCCATAGCAGCATTTGTTCTGTTCTCTTCACTGCTATTTCTGCTATTAGCCAGAGCCCTCCCTCCCACTTTCTTGCATTTCCCACTCTCCTCTCAGACCATCACTGAAGCCTTGGCATCACATTTGCTTCAACTCTGGTCACATCTGTCCTTATCACCTGTGTCCTGGTCCTGTGCCTTAAAATTTATAGATGTTTAGTATATAATGGTTCACCATAGTAGTTGAAGCGCCAAGGATGAGTGCTCACTCATGAAACCATTTCCCTTTGTTTTGTACTTTATTTAACTCTCTACATCTCTCATAGAAGCAGATGGCACAACTGAACAAGCTGCCAGCACTTGCCTCTCTCTGGTTCTTTTCAGAATGAACATTGTACTGTCTGATGTCAAAGGCAGCTAATGACTACGTGACTCAACATAGAGCAGTTAGCATTCAAATTCAGTATGAAGAATTTTCTTTTAAAACCTTAATGTAAAAAACAAACAAACAAAAACAACTGTGTTTACGGGGGTGGGTGGTGTGGGGAGGGTGGGATGTCTTCTTTTGCTTTCAACGACCTCAAAAGTTTAGCTTATTATTTTTTTTTCATTGCCTCTCAGAGGGCATTTGGAGCCTGTGTGTTGACCTTCACTTCTCTGACATTGTCTCTCCTTTTTTATTCTGTTGGACTAAGGTAGCATATGAAGAAGTACACTTAGCTAATAATGAATATATGAACAAGTAATGCCCCCAAATAAAATATTAATATCAATTTCATAGAAGTACAATTTGAGATTCATCCTCAGGGGCTGGGCATAATTGGAAATGCACTGTGTTTCATTGTGTGTGGTTTTTATACTGTTCCTGTCAATTGACTGCTTCTTTCTTTATTATGCTCGGACTGCCCTCCGGGTGAGGACCGTATATCCTTGTTGCTTTGTGCAGAGAGCTCATTACATGTCATTGTGGGATATTTATTCTCCTCACTTCCTTCTGTCTCACACTTTCCCTAGTTGCTCTTCTATTGCTTAACCGTCCAAGCAGTGTCTCTTTGATTTTCTTATTTAAATATTGGGCCTAAGTGTGTGGTTCATTAAATCACTCTCTGCTTTGGGCTATCTGGGGCAGGATACACAGGAGCTGGTGGCTCTGTTGCTCAAATACAGACAATGAGAGGCCCTGCCCCTCGGGGAGCTCTGCTCTCCACCTTCTTAGCCCACACTTAGAAAAGAAAAGCTGAAGGATAAATGCTCCCGTTTCCATTTTTATTTCTAGGGAGGAAAGTGGTACAGATTTTAGACCCTCCTTTTTGAAGTTCTAACTTGTTTGTAGCATGTGACATGTCTCTGATTTCTTTTCATAATAAACAATGGTGGGAATAAAAGTGTGGAGCTGTAAGTGCAGAAGTCCCAGCTTCCCTCCTTTGCAGCTGAGGTGGGGAAGAGGGGAGAGGAGGGCCAAAGGATGATTGAAAACAATTACCATTCTATTTCACCAATGCTTAAATCCAGGCGCATTTTCTCATTTAATTCTCTGAAATGAAGAGCCCCTCTGTTAGCCTTAAAATGCAAGCAAGAGGCTTTTTTAATGTGCGATTTTCCCAGAAATGGAATCCTAGTGCTCCTATTGATCTGAAACATCGCTGTTGGCTTTTGTTCTTTTTTTGATATTTGTAAGTTTGTGATGGCAGTAGCAGAAGGCTCCTGTGTGGCTAGAGGATTGCCTGTAAGTGGCATTATTACTCTAAGTTGCAAAGAGCAATGTAAGAGGTACTCAGAGAGAGCACGCCTGAGCCCTATGCAGTCTGTTCCCATGGTGGGGGGGGAAGGGGAGGATAAAAATGCAAGGCACACATTGCAATCATTTTGCTTTATTCCCACCTTTCAGAAATCAGTTTTCTAGTTTTGGTATTTTTCCCCTACACACACACACACACACACACACACACACACACACACACACAGCTGAAGGGCCGTCACACTCTACCATGGATCTAGAACTTCTTAGACTCAGCATCTGATCTGGATGGAATGTGGAACATGTTGCATTCTGATCATCTCATGAATGAGGCATTTGAATCCCCATCTATGGAGGAAGAGATGGGTCCTCTCCAAGGTCACACAGTGGGGCAGTAGCAAGGGTGTTCAAGCCTATGTCTTCCAACCCTAGCTCCCGAGCTCCTAGCTCACTTCTTCATACCTCCCTTTGCAACAAGGTAAAGCCTCAAAAGGGTGAGATATTACCAGAAGGGCTGACCCCGGGCTGTCCTGGAGGGTGAGGAAGATGGTATAAAATTCTCGTTCATTGCACAGTCCCCAGATGGGACCACCTTGTTTCCTTTAGGAAATAAATAATATGTGATACCCCAACATGAGACAGTGTTTTGGCTCTGAGAGTAGCCCTAGATTCAGATAGACAAGACCACTCTGCTGTTAGCAGACACTCGTATGTTCACTTCATACTTCACACACCTCGTACTGTGTGATCAAGGTTGTGCAGTAACTGTGGGAAACGTGACTCGACTGAGATTGGATATTTTCATGTGAGCTTCTCAAGTCTACCCGGGAAAGGGTGCCAAACTACACAAAGGTCACAGCTGCTGCCCACTAGCTGAATGAGATGAGAGAGGATGACTCAAAGTCAACATTTCATTCTCTCTTCTCCTATCTCCTGATAGCTCTGTCCCTTATTAAGATATCTCTGCCGCAATGCCTCTGCCTGCTGAGGGAGCCCTCTTCAGGTATATTACTAAGGACTAACTTACAGGAGGTTGCAGAGTTGAGATCCCTGGTTAAGGAGAGTTTGGGAGTCATGGAAGCAGAGGTACAGGTATGTCCAGAGGGGACATGATGTGGAGAGGGGTGTTTGGAACTCTGTGTAGAAAGGAGGCAGAGTGTCAAGAAGACTTAGCTCTGGAGGAATGTGGAGGTTGCTGACTGAATGTTCCAGAAGTATCCCACATGCTTCTAAATGGGGCTGAGCTGTGTGTGCTGCTGCTTTGGAGCCAACTGTGGTAGAAGAATGCCAGAGCCAGCTCCAGCTCATGGCATCCAAGGGGCTACTGAGCACACTGCTCTCATGTGTGTTTGAGGTGCTGCACATTGTTTCCTTAGTATCCAGAATTACCTAGGACAGAATCACTTCAGTTCAGCTCTAAGCTCTCCTATTGGCTCCTCCTAGTTTGGCAGCGTGTGGGACAGGGTCTTTTACGGCCTGGGGCTGCTTCCAGCCAGTGTAGCATGGCACATGTGATTGTTCTGAGCATAAGGGGCATAGCAAGTCGTGGAATAAGCTCATCTTGCCCAGGTTATGTGTTTATTTTCCTAAAACCATCTTCTGTGGAGCTGTGTGGCTTCAGAGAAGGGACAGTTTAGCATTTGCAGTGGGTTAGGTCAAACTAAAAGCACAAGAACGTGTTAGAACATGACTGTCCTAACAGCTTCGGAAGGTGTGAGGAGAGGCAGCCTCTGTAGCAGCCACTTCACACCTCCTGCGAGGCGTTTGCAGGAGCCTTTCATTACCTGCTAGCTGAAGCAAGAGGCTTCATGATTAGATTTTAATTTGATAAGCTCTACAAGGAATCTGTTCCCTGGTATCCAACACTCAAAGATGCTTAGGTTCACCACTTACTGTACTGGTCCATCTGCATGTCTTGATCCAGCTTCTAAAACTTAGCTTAAGTAAGTCCATTTTTTTGTCTGCTACCATTGCTATAAAAACAAACAAAGAAACAAAACAGACAAGCTTTCCACCTTCTTTCATCTACACTGCTCTAACAAGGTAGGCAGAGTTCACGAGTTGTGAACATTGGCTCTTGAGCCCTGTTTTCTGGGTTTATATCGGCTCTGCCACTGCTCGCTGTTTAGTTTTAATCAAAATACTGAATGTCACTGAACCCTTGTCCACAGAAGAGATATGAGATTCTCCACTTTAGAAAGAATGGCCATGAGAGAGTGTGGGCTCAATACCCTTTCCTTTCCTCTCTACAAAGCCCCTTCTGCCTATTGCCTTTCTTTCCAGGGCCAACCCCCAGGTTCCCAGAGAAACCTTGCTTATTTCGACATACTATCAAATCTTTATCATAGCCCGGATGAGCTCTGACCTCCTCCCCACCTGTCCAAATTTCCAATCCCACTGTACAGTCTGCTGCCTCCAACACTACCTACACTCCTCTCCAGGAACATTTCCAATGTCAAACCTGCGCACAAGGCCATGCCCTCCTATTTCCTCTGCTCCCGAATGTTCTGCCCTGAGATCTTTGTGCTCTCTTCCCCATGTAGTGTTTTCATGTCAGCTCTGGTCTCGGTCTCAGAGAGACACCTCTTTGACTGCATTCAGGAAATGGTCCTTCCATAGCACATTCTCTCTATTGTGTTTGACAGAGCCTGTGTCCCCACCTCACCCCCATCCTCTGCCTGGGAGCACAACCAGAGTCCGTTCCTAATGCTACAGAGCCCCCGTCAGGAACCTGCTTTACCTGTGGACTGGGAACAGAAAAAGGCCCTTGGGCTGTCCACTCCTGGGTTTGAATGCCCTGGGTCAGTGGTTTTTAACCTGTGGGATGTAATCTTTTCGGGGGAAGGTTGAACAACCCTTTCACAGGGGTTGCCTAATACCATTGGAAAACACAGATATTTACATGATGATTCGTAACAGTAGCAAGATTATAGTGATGTAGTAGCAATGAAAAAATTTTATGGCTGGGGGTCACCACAACACGAGGAGCTGTGTTAAGGGGTCCCAGCACTAGCAAGGCTGGAATAACTGGCCTAGCCTCTCAAGGGCTGACCCCTGAGAGGTTATAAGAAGTCTGGATTGTGCCCTCTTCCTCTTGTTCCCCTCTTGTCCTCATTTCCCATCTCCCTCTCTAGGGGTTGCCAGGACTTGCAAACTTTATCTTGGAGCTGCCCCGGTGGAAGCCAGTCTGGAAAAGCCAACTGATATTTTCTTTCTTTGTTTATGGCAAACTATAGAATGGAATGTCTGTGAGAAGAATGCTGGTCGCAATATGTATCCGTCAGCTATGTGTTTCTGTATGTGGATACACACAGCACATAGTAAACAATGTCAGGCATACACTTTGCGTACAAAGGACACATACATATTACAGGCATATATATTTTTGCAATATAGATTTCAAGTGTATCTACAATCAGTGTGAATTAGGGATGCATTCGTATCACCTCCTCTTAAAAGTTCCTGCAACTTGGAGCTCAGAAGATGGTTCAGAGGGAAAAAATGTCTGCGGCAAAAGCTGTAGGACCTGAGTTAGAACCCTCAGCATGCACGCAAAGCAGTGAGAGTGACGGTGTATGCTTTAACCCCATGCTACCCAGCCTAGCCAAACTGGAATCCGAGCTCCAGGGGAAGAACGATAAAGACACGTGACATTAACCTGGCAAGGGCACCTGTGCCCACGTGCATGCACATGCACACTGACCCCTTCCACACAGAGAGGCAGGGGAGGAAGAGAGGTGGAAGAGAGGGAGAAGGAAGGAGAAAAGGATCGGGGAGGAAGGAGTAAAAAAATTTCTGTAATTTCTGTCAGTCTATTTTGTGGGCTATCCAGTCATTATATGGCTTTTGCTTGTATTAAAAAAAGTCCCATTTTATGTTAACTATAAAATATATGTGATAGACAGTTACAAGCCTTGAATGTTAAATATATGCGATCAAAGTGGTAGCTTGTTTGGGAATTTCAGTGGGTGTCCAGACTGAAGCCGGAGAATCATGACTCTTCTGGAGTCTGTACTACTGACTAATTAGGGCCGCTTCGACTGAGATTCCTAAAGCCATGTCAGTCGTTGCTGAGTTGTATGATCTCTACAAAGCCTTGTTGTCTGGCTGGGGTTGGGGGAGGCACACTTTGGCCTGTAAGTTCAAAGTGGGGATATGTACATCATAGTGAGGGCTGGAGTGGGGCGTGATGATGTAGATGTTGTAATTAGGTATGTTTTCTGGGAGTGATTGATGAGCTGCCACTAAAAAAAAAAAAAAAAAAAAAATGAGTTGGAGAAGATGTTAGCAGAACCACATAAGGCTCATAACCCGATCTGGAATATGATGTTTGTGGGTAGGAATTGATTTCCCTCGGTGGGTGGAATGTGTTTGCTTTGTGACACGCTGGCTGGAGGAGGGAGGTTAGGAGCGAGTTGCTGACTGTCGGAGTCGTGTCTATGGAGAGCCTCCTCTTAGTCTAGCTGATCTAGCCGAGTGGCCTTTCACATCTATAGATGGTCCGTGATCCCAAGGGGAAAAGGCAGCTAAGGGAAGCTGAACTGCACTTACTACATTCAGCCCTGCCTGATAGAGCTGGAGTTTTAATCACGGGCTTTCCCAGTATGCCATGACACACCAGGGAGGCAGAGTGAGCCTTGACAGCCATAAGCTCTTTGGTTCCCCAAGAGGGTTAAACTGAGCTGAATTCGCCTCACAGTCAATAGAAACTTGGCCAAAGCCCAATGAGTTTCACCTTCAAGTCTGTGAAATATTGAGCCGGATTGAACAGGTGATTAACTAGTGTGGTGACAAAGTGAATGGCTGGCTTGGAATAAAATCACGGGTACAGTCGCCACAGTAAGGCTTGCAAAGATGGGCAGAAGATGCAACGGACAACACACAGCCCTGTGCTGTGTCTGAACCCCTTCTCTGAGTTCACCGTCTTCTAGACTGTTCCACATCATTCCCACATGACGTACCAAAGTGGTACCTGACATCAGAGACTGGCAAACATTTCTCCATCAGGGACATGAGCTGCCAGTCTTCTTTTATGAGAGATTTGTTTGCTTTTCCTTTCTCTCAACCTTAGTTTCCGAGAGAAGGGTTGAATTTCTTATTTGTGTGCACTGCAGTGTATCCAAGGGCTCCTAAAGGTACTCACTCTGTCCTACAGTGAGTGCATTGCCATGTATTGTGCTGGCATAGAACTGGTTCCTGCCACAAATCTGAAAAAAAGATGAGGCACCCCATCCAATAGGAAGAGGTTTAGAATGAGTGATGATTAAGCATCTGTTGTCCTCATTAGGGCCTCAGCTTCATTTCTGGGGTGATCAGTAAGACTCTCATTGGCCATCCAGTTCCAAAGATAATGATGACATCATGTGATTTGTGACAAGATAGAAACACATTCTGGGTACTACAGGGACACAGGAGACAGTCACCCCAGTCAGAACTAGAGCACCAGGAAAGCTGTACTAGAGGATTTGACCTCTAACTTCAGACCTAGGAGGCAAGAGTCTATCAAGTGAAGAGCACTCCTGCCAAAGAAAGCCATGTGTGGAACATTTCAGAAGCAGAGTGACAGTGATGGGCGGGGTGGAGTGGAAGGGGGAGGAGCATCAAGGCATGGATCCAGAGAAGTAAAGAAAGGGTCTAACAAGGGGCCTGTAGCTGTACCCTGGGGGGCTATAACACTCAACCAGGGAGCAATCAGAAGTCACTGAAGAATTTCCAGACTGCAGTGATTGTTTATAAATAATAGAAGGGAGGTAATTTAGGACATGTGACCCAGAACATGGAAGACGCTGATTCATGTCAGGTTGGATGTTGATCTTGAGAAAGTATAAAGTACAAGATGATACCCCAACTGGCTTGTTTGACTGTGATGGGTGTTTTCACTCTGAGAGGAAGCAGGAGAGAACAGACGTGCAGGAAGCTGTCACGCGCAGATGTGGTTCATGGTAATGCTTTCCTCTGAAGCTCAGGCTGTGGCTCTGGTCACAGATGCAATTTTGGCTCAATGTTCTTCAAGGTGGCTTTTCAACAAAGAGAGACTCTTCTTTTTTTTTTTTTTCACTGGCTGATATGAGGAACAGGTAAAGAAAAAGATGATTTTTTTGAAGTGTCCTTGGGTAATAACATCACTGAAAAGGCACATCACACTTCAAAAAGGCTATGAGATCAGGTAGGCAACACCACCCACCACAGATCAAACTTTCTTAAGGAAAAAAAAAGCTGAACCCAGGAATGGTGCATTTTCCTCTGCAGTCCTTTGGACAAAAGGAACTTTCGATTAAAACACAGAGAATTGAATAACTATGCAGAGTCCTTAGCAGTGGTCTGAATTATAATTTGGACTTGACACCTGATGGCAGATCGCCCAGCCTTTGTCAGTGTAAGTACCTGAGGCAAAAAAATCTCACATAGGGATGCAGGTTTGTGGTACCCATTATCTCTGTCTACAAAGATTCAGTGAAGGTTTTGCGAGATCTGTCTTTTTAAACCATTTGCGTCTGTTTTCTTGACAATCAAGCAACAATTAAGGAATGCTGCTTTCTGAAGCTTTACTGGCTAATGTAATTTCACAGTTCCAATTACAAACCAGAAAAATTATTTCATCCCCAAAACAAGGGAGCCAGACATTTCTGAGAAATCAGAATTAACAAGAAGACAGAGTCCTTTCTGCAAAAACAGGCCACAGTATTGATAGCTTCCTCATTGAGAATCTTGCCGAATCTCAACATGAGCAGCCTGCATCATCCAGGGAGGCTGGTCCTGCCAATACATAAAACCAACTCCTTTCAGCTTGAAGGAGTGCTGCTTCTGCAGGAGTCTGGTCTAGTCTAGTACAAACATGTCCACTTGTCCATCCTTCCTCCCGACACTCCTGTGAATCTCTAGTTTATGTGGCTATAGAATTTTGAATGAGGCCTTAACAATGATTCAGTTTGACCCTTTGCCTGACCCTTCACCTCACTTTCCCAGTGTGTAGACAGCCACCTGGTGTTTAAACACTGCTAGGAGTGGGGAGCTCATCACCAGACTTTCTAAGAGAATGTACTACTTTAGCGCAGTTTTAAGGAGGAGTTGAAGTCTAATTTCTTCTCATGATCCTTGTTAGTGTTTAGCATCACTCACCAGGCTTGTCCCTTGCATCCATATCTCCACAACAGGACCAGATGGAGATACTATAGAGGACAAATAGGATGAAATTTAAAGGCAACACCCTAACACACACACGCACACATCTGTGCTATGGCTACTCCTAATACACCACCATACAAGTCTCAGTGTTTGTATCTTCTTTGTTTTTCTTGTCTTCCACACAAGTCTTACCTCCTTTGGCTTGAGTGCTGATAGGTGGTTGGCTGTGGTTATCCATTTCCACTTCAGAGCAGTGGCTGCACATAGAGAACCCCAATCAATGGGGTTGCATGACTGACTAAATGAATGTGTGAGTGAGTTAGCTAAATTGCACAAATGGGTTAGTCCTTTATCTGACTTGACATCTTCCTGCAGGTCCTATTGATCTCACTCTACAAATGATTTTAAATTTTAAGTCACAAAAGTGCTTACACGTTGGTTTCCTAACCTTCTCTTGTCTCGATCCTGGGACTGAGCCAAACCCCTTGTGTATGCTAAGCACAAGTTCCAGCCAGCGCTACATTCCCAGTTCTGGTCATATTTTAAACTCAAGGTAACTGACTATTCTTAATCTGTCTTTTCCTTCCTTTGAGGTCTTTGGAGACCTTTAACCTCACAGAATAATACGAGTGTTTTAAGTCAGAAGTGAGAATCTGCTGTAACAATGCAGGACCAACGAACACTTCTGTTCTTTTTCTCCCAGCTGACTCACTGGCAGTTCTGTGTTCTTCAGCTCTTGGACTTCAATTGCTCCTGCAATCTAAACATTGCAGTGACAATGACTCTCCTGAAGGGGTATTTTCAGTGACTCTTTTTTAAATAGATGTAGAGGAGGAAGGCATTTAGCTGTGTTGTAGGTTTCCTTTGTTATTTCACGGGCAAAATTAAACTTTTTTCCACAGAAATATTTGAATTAATTTACTTATTCACTTTATGTTCTGATCATAGTCCCCTCTTCTCCTCCTGGTCCCATACTCCCTCTCTCTTTTCCCCTTCCCTATTCCTCAGAAAAGGGGAGCCCCCCAACCCACCACAGCTTGTCAAGTTGCATCAGGACTGAGTGTGTCCTCTTTCTCTGTGGCCTGGTAAGGCAGCCCCACCAGGGGGAAGTGATCATAAAGCAGGCAACAGAGTCCATGTCACAGAAAGCCTGCGAGCTGCTCATAGGCTATATCTGCGTAGGTGGCCTAGGTCCAGTCCATGCATGGTTCTTGGTCAGTCTCTGCACCTCCTTTGGGCCCTGGATCAGAACTGGGGAGAGTGGGGGCAGGAAGACAGAGGGCCTGCAGAGAGAAGAGAAACCGTGGGCGGGGCATCTTTACAACAAGCTGGAGACCTCCTTCTGGAAGATTTGGGGGTGACGCTAGCTGAGACTCCTACTAGCAGGAGTCATGAAGACTAAAGAGGACACTCTCTAACTAGACAGGACTCCTAGTAGAGGGAGGGGAATACCAATCTGCCCACAAAAACCTCGACCCAAAATTTATCCTGTCTACAAGATGTGCAAAGATGGAGAGAGAGCAGAGATTGAGGGAATGTCCAACCAATGCCTGGCCCAACCTGAGACTCACTCCATGGGAGAGAGCCAGCCCTTGACACTATTAACAATACTCTGCTATACTCACAGATAGGAGGCTAGCATAGCTGTCTTTTGAGAGGCTCCACCCAGAAGCAGATAAAAATACATGTTGAGACTTGCAGCCAAACATTAAGTGATTTGTAGTGAGTCTTATGGAAAGGGAGGGGGGGGGAGAATAGAAGGACCTGGAGGTGGCAGGACCAACAGAACAAAATTAACTTTTGAAGAGAAAGATTGTTCTTATCTTTCTGGGGTTTAAAGATGGGAGCCACAGTGAGGCATAACTGGGACATGAAGCATCCTGATATTGAAATTACCCATACTCTAAGGAAGAACTTCCTTCCTTCTTACTTGGTTTTCCTGTCCCTGACACCTGTGATTTCCTTGGACAAATAGGAAGTTTCAAAGTTATAAGTTGATACTCCTTTTAAAAATGCATTTTGAAACAAACTTCTAAACAAATATGAGGATGTTTCTTCTCTAGCTCTGCAAGCAAGAGAAACCTACTTTGGAAAAGCTACGTCTAAACAGATGTATTGAAAAGATGGACCCTGGAAAAGCTGTAGAACTAGTCATCAGAAGGGGCAGAGCCAGGATAGTTCTCTGAGAGGGAACAGAGACCAGCATATATGGCCTTCTCTATGCAGATGACAGCTGAACTCCATGAGGTCTGGACTCTCCATAGGATGGTTCAGAGTATAGGCTGTGATGCCTCTGGATCATCACTTCCTTACCTATATGCACACACCATCAGCAGAATGGTGAGATAATACCACCTTCTCCCCGCCCCAGGAAGAATAACCGAGTTATCTCTTGCCAAATGCTTCTAATGATTAATTTGATCCTAGCATACTATAAGCACTCACTATATGTTAGTAGTTATGGTATTGTCATCTGTCACCATTATAAATGTCCCCTTGAGATTCTGATGTCATGGCACCACCTTGTTTGGTGCTCAGTCCTTATCCTAAGGAGTGCAGGCACCTTCTAACGGTTTCTCCAGTTTAGTGCCCATGGTGGGATGTCTTCCCAGAGTCAGTCAGGATGCTGGCCAGAAGATAGGAATGTAGATGTTGGGATGGAGAACAAGAGCTGTGCTTGGCCTCTTTCACTTTTACCTTGATTTAGTCTCTGCCCTTTCTTACTGTTCATTACCTAATGGGAAAGAGCCATCCCTGTACCTTTAGAATCTAGTGTCTCAAAAGATAAAGGAAACATTCAACATCTAGTTGTTGGATTGAATTTAAGTGACATTCTGGCATGTGGGATTCATGTCTTAGCTCAAGCGGCATTTGGTTGTGGATGGTTTAAAACAGTTTTAGAATTTTTTTTTCTTTTCCTTAAAGGATTTTTTTTAAGGGAAATGTAGAGATAAAATTGTGTGAGCCTTTAGAACACTCCTGAAATGTCCTGAGACAGCCCTGTCAGAAAAGATTCTCTCCTCTGAGAAAGTTCTAATTTATTTCAATATGAAAGCAACGTGCACAGGAATGAGCAGAAGGTTGTTCAAAGCCTGTATAGTTTTGTGATTTGTAAATTGTCCAACAATAGGATTATGGCCAAATAAGAAATACATCCATGATTTGCGAATGCTTTAGTAGTTAAATAATTAAGTTAGTTGTTATATGTAATATTATATAATTTGCTCCAAGGAATATTGGCAAGTGAATGGTACCAAGGAAGTAGGCCTCATATGTAACTAAGCCTCATTTTGAAAAAGCAGATATGGGCAATGACACTGTAGGATTTATTCTGCTTATATACAGAGTCATGCATAACAATCATGATAGTTTATAATACTCTGATATGAATTAAAGTAAACATAAAATACAGATGAGACTAGGAAAATTTATACTGCAATATTTGAATATATGCATACGTCTATATTCATTTACATGTTTAAACATATAAAATAAAATGTCTAGCTTATTCTAGAAAATGAGTGTCTGGGGAAAAACCAGAATTGTGAATTATATTCTAAATAAATCTTTTTTTCTTTCTAAAGAAATCTTTTTTTTAATATTTTTTTATTTTTAAATAATTTTATACATTCACTTATATTCCAGCTGTAGCCCTCTCCCTCTTTCCCTCCCTCAGCTCCTCCCTGCCCCCTTCCGAGTCCACTGAGAGGGGTGTCCTCCTCTCCTTCCATCTTGCCCTAGCTTATCAGGTATCTTCAGGATGGTTGCAATTTCCTTATCTGTGGCCTAGCAAGGCTGCTCCTCCCTCGGGGGGAAGGGGAAGCTCAATGAGCCAGACATTGAGTTCATGTCAGAAACAATTCCTGTCCCCCTTATTAGGGAACCCACTTGGATACTGAGCTACCATGGGCTATGTCTGAGAGGGGTTGTAGGTTATATCCATGCATGGTCCTTGATTGGATAAATAGTCTCAGAGAAGAACCCTGTGCCCAGATATATTTGGACCTTGTGGGGCTCCCTGTCCCCTCTAGGTTGTACTAATTCCTCCTTCCTTCATATGATTCCTTACACTCTGCCGAAGGCTTGGTTATGGGTCTCAGCATCTGCTTTGATACACTACTAGGTAGAGTCTTTCAGGTGCCTTCTGTGGTAGGCTACTGTCCTGTAACTTGTTTTCTCCTACTTCCAATGTCCATCCCCTTTGCTTTCTAGATGATGATTGATCATCTTACCCCTGGTCCTCTTTCTTGGTTTATCTTCTTTAGGTGTACATAGTTAAGTATGTTTATCCTATCTTATAGGTCTAGTACCCACTTATAAGTGAGTATATACCATGTGTGTCTTTCTGCTCCTGGGATATCTCACTAGGGATGATTTTTTCTAGATCCCACCATCTGCCTGTAAAATTCATGATTTCCTTGTTTTTAATTGCTGAGTAGTATTCCATTGTGTAAAAGTACCACAATTTCTTTATCCATTCCTCCATTGATGGACATCTGGGTTGTTTCCAGCTTCTGGCTATTATGAATAAAGCTGCTACAAACATGGTTGAGCAAATGTCCTTGTTGTGTACTTGAACATCTTTTGGATATATGCCTAGGAGTGGTATAGCTGGATCTTGAGGTACACTATTCCTAATTGTCTGAGAAAGTGCCAGATTGATTTCCATAGTGGTTGTACCAGTTTACATTCCCACCAGCAATGGAGGAAGGTTCCCCCTTTCTCAACAACCTCTCCAGCATGCGTTGTCTCTTGAGTTTTTGATCTTAGCCATTCTGATGGGTGTAAGGTGAAATCTCAGGGTAGTTTTGGTTTGCATCTCTCTGATGGCTAGGGATGTTGAACATCTTTTTATGTGTTTCTCTGCCATTCTATATTCTTCTGCAGAGAATTCTCTGTTTAGCTCCATATCCCATTTTTTAATCGGGTTGCTTGAATTATTGCCTTTTAACTTCTGTAGTTCTTTATATATTCCAGATATTAGCCCTCTGTCAGATGTTGGGTTGGTGAAGATACTTTCCCAATTTGTAGGCTGTTGTTTTGTTCTGATAACAGCGTCCTTTGCTTTACAAAAGCTTCTAAAGAAATCTTAACCTAACCTTCAATACTTAATCTTTTTACAAAGAAAATATATTTGTTAATTATGACCTGAAGAAAAAAAATCATATAAGTTGTTAAATTCTGAAACAATATAATTATAAATCTATCATGGAGTAGATATATTATAAATAGATAGAACACACTATTTATTTACAACTGTAATGTAATATAAAGGTGAATGTTCTCATGAGAAAAGATAGAATAATATGTTTTCTATATGTTCGGTACATATATAATACACATACACACATATATAACATATCTGTTATATATAAATATACCCATGTGCACATGCGTGTGTGCGTGTGTGCGTGTGTGTGTGTGTGTGTGTTTTGTGTGTATGTAAGGAAACTCAACAATAAGCCCACATGTCTGTCACTGGTTTGCTTCCAGAATGCCGGGACATTCTGCTTCCTGTCATCACCAAAGAGCTGAAGGAGCTGCTGGAGCAGAGGGATGATGGTCAACACCAGAGCTTGGAGAAGAAGTACTGTGTGGAACTGCTCAACAGCATCTTGGAGGTCCTCAGCCATCAGGACGCGGTGAGTCCTCAGGATGACGTTCCTGCCCTATGCTCAGATCCAGGCTCAGCTGATTAAGCTGTAAAATATTGATGCTGATGAAGAGCATCTGAAATCTGAAGAGAGAAATCAACACCTGCTTAGCAGGCTAGCTCTTCCAGTGATGTATTCCTCGTGGTTATGAAGGATGAAGCTGTTAGGGTTGCAGCATGTGGCATTTTGTCATCCTGTGTCCTGGTGGACAGGTTTCCCCCAGGTCAGGAATGGATATCATTATACTCTTTCTAGGTGGTTTTCACATGGATTTTCTGTTTTTGCCTCCCTGTTTTGCATGGCTGCTAAGGGGAGCATCTTAATGTCCACATGTTCAAGAGAACAAGCTCAGGGACTTCATGCTGAAGGGCTTAGGTCTGTTATCTCTAGAGACCTCTTATAATGATAGGAATGATTAAGACTCTTCCTGCCTCAGGCAATTTCCCAGGCTCATGCTCTAGAGAAAAGGTGTGGAGTATGACTGTGGGAAGGACAAGGCTAACTGTGAAGCCAATGAACATTTGCCTGTCATTGTTCAGTCATTTAGGGACAGATGTGGAACCTAAAGGAAATATCTCAGTGAGGGGGGGGAGGCTTTCTGAAGGACAGACCCTAGAAAGAATCATGCAGGCTGAGAGACAGTGCTGAGCCACAACCCAGATCTGCTGAGAACCTCAAGAGCAAAGAAAGGGCTCTTGGTTTGGCTTGAGGTTTTGTGGAAAGATCGCACAATACTTTGCCCTTATATGGGGCTGGACACAGAAGACTTAGACCCAAGTAATCAAAAAGTCTTTGCAGAGTATTTGTATAAATGCTCCCCCTCAACACTTTCTCTTCCTGCAAAGTTCTCAGAGAAGAGCTTTCTGAACAAACTCTCTGTGGTTTCAACATCACAAAGTGGTACTCCTGTCCTGCTTATAGCTCATAGTCAGCCATGATTCTCCACCTCCCGACATGTAATTTCCCTTAGTTCTTCCTTCTGTTCTTACCATCCTAATTAGCAGTCTTCTTGGGTGAAAACAGAGGCTTGTTTCACTCATTCACTCACTCACTCACTCTTCATTCATTCATTCATTCATTCATTCATTCATTCATTCATTCATTCATACATACATAAAAGGTACTACGCATGTGCCAAGCATTAGAGATACAAAGCATGAAATAGTTATTCAAGAACGTCATTACAGAAATGTAAATAAGCAACTGGAATATGGAGACTTAGTCTCTGTAATCTGGATTCCAAACTCTGAAATGCTCCCAAACTCAAAACTTTAAAGCATCATGTGTTAAGGTCACAGGTGGGAAGTTCTAGTCCTTGAAATCTTGTTTTGTGCACAAATTATTATTAGTAGTATTACTAATTGTTTATTAATTATATAATCAATAGGTGATCCTTAAGTTATGACTATTTTGGTTAAACATCTTACTAGTTGGTTAACAAAATTGTCTAAAATAATTTTTATTATATATATATATATATATATATATATATATATATATATATATATATATAATGTGAAAAGTAAATGAATTGTGTGTTAAGACATGGGTCCTAAACACAGGAGATTTCATTTCATATATGGAATAAAGATATCTTAAAATCTAGAAAAATTTTAATATCATAAAGTGCTAGACCTACCAAGGAGAGACTAAGTGTATGTGGGAACGTTAGGAGGGGGCTCATCAAGGAAACATTCACAAAGGAAGTGAAACTTCAGCTGATGGTCAAAGGTTAAAATAATTATGATGCAAGCTAGTTACTGTCTTCTAAGCACTGTACAAGATGCAGTCTATGCATTCTTATTACTTTGCCCCTAAGTAGTAAGGTTTATTATTCTCACTTCATGAAAAGTATTGAGATTCATATTCATTTATTATTTAAGACCAGATGAAGTCATTCAGGCTGAGGTTCATCAGACTGTGTCTTTGTGTAGTTGTGAACATGAAAATACAAGGGCATGGCTATTTCCTTCCTTTCTGCATCCTTGTTGTGCATAGAAGCTTGAATACTCAATAGTCCTTCCAGTGTTGAGATTGGGATGCTGGTGTCTATAGGCACATCTGCTTTCCAGCTGTTCAGTAGGCACTGGGCTTTGCTATTTGATCTCTCTTTATTGTGATTTTTAACCAGGGAGGGGGTTTGGTCTTGCAATGTAAGAAGAGTATGGGATCTGGCTCTTCCTTTCTTCAGAAATATCTTAATGTTTCCTTTCTGTTGATTAGCAATTTGTCACAGTTCTTTACATTTTATTATGAAAAATGCCGTAGCTGCTTGGGAAATCATGGTTTGGGGAAGCACAGTTGTAATAAGCATACTTGCTACTCCTATTCCTGATGGTAGGTAGTACCCAGTGCTTTGTATAGAGCTGCCGAAGAAGCTCTGTCCATCTCACAGGAGTGGCACTTCCAACTCTGCTCAGCATACTGGCATCATTTTGCAGCTTCAGTAACATTGCAGACCCTGCCTCCCACCTGTGAGAGACAGCTGCTTGTGTCACTGAGCCTCAGGACTCAAGGCTTCAAAGCATACAGGGAGTAGGAGGCGCTGAGTAACTCCTGAACACAGTGCGTAGGAGGCGTGGTGTCACCTTCACAGTCTAAGTTTCTTTTGTAATGAGTTCCAACTAGAGACTTGGCCCACTCCTCTCTCAGGATGAGCAGGTGTCTACTGGATGAGTTATCAAATGACATTATCATCACTGAGTTGGTACAAGATTCTGATCTGGTGAGCTCCACACCACACTTCCAGTTCATGAGGGTGGAAATGTGTCTCTGCCGAACAGTTTCTTCTATGACTCTGTGGACATGAGCACACTGAACCAAACTGCAAATCAGAAATCCCAAACTACCTTATCAGAGTCACTCTTGTTCTAGTTGCTCTGACTCTCTGGGCCAACTTTGCCTGGGGAGTTTTTGAAAGATGACAATGCTGAGCCTCCTCACCCCCTCCACGGCATTGTGATTTCATTGCTAGGGGACTGGTGGAGGCTTTGCAGCGAGAAGTTGCTGGGTAATGAAGGGCAGGCCAAGGGCTTCAGTGCAGCAGGGCCCAATCTTAAGCCTGCACTCTGGTGATCTGTGGGAACACTGAAGCATAGTTTGATCATCAGTTCTAGAGGAGGGGATCTGACGCCTGATGGTTTGTTCTTCTCATCAAGTGCGCAGTTGACTTCTGTGCTGCTCAGCTGACAACCTTACTGGAATGTGACCCATTTTATTTTTCTGCAGTATTTTCTTGAACCACAGCAGTGCTTCTCAACCTTCCTAAAGCTGCCACCCTTTAATACAGTTCCTAATGTTGTGATGACCTCCAACCACAAAATTATTTTTAATGCTACTTCGTAACTGTAACTTTGCTCCTGTTATGAATCATAGTGTAAATATCTGATGGGCAACCTCAAAGGGGAAATGACCCACAGGTTAAGAAATGCTTAACTAAGTTCATTCTCACTTCTTTACCTCCTTAATTCAAGGGCCCTGTCCAATCTGCATTTAGTAACCACAGGATAACAAAGACTTCCCACCCATTCACTCTACTCCAGAATTCATTTTGGTAGGATAACAGTGACATGGAGCGTGCGGAGACCCGACTTTGAAAATCCAGACGAATGAACAACAGGATTTCATGAAGTCATTACAAAAAATGAAATCCTGACATTTGGAGGAAAATGAATACAACTGGAAATCATTGTCAGACAAAATAAGCCAGACTCGGGAAGATGAGTGCCGTATGTGCTCTCACATGTGGAAACTAAATTTAAAATTATGTATACACATATGTACTACTTTATATTTATGCTTATATATGTGCTTGTAGGTTACAAAGCTAAAAAGGAAACCGCGATGAGGGAGGAAAAGGTCTTTAGGGAAGTAGGAAATAGAGAAGGTAATGGAATGTATGCAATGGGAAAGCAGAAGGCATGATTAACTGGATACGGAAGGAAGCTGGAGGGCAGTAGATGAGTGGAGTGAATGGGAACAATGTATAATAACACATATATTTGAAGGTGAGTCCCATTACTTCGTATGCTTATCTACAAACTCATTTTTAAAAAGAGGGGGAAGGTACCCAGATCACGGGATATCATGTTTGGTTTGCATAGGTGTCTCCTTCTCAACACATGGACTTCGAGAGGCCACCCAGACCACCCTCTTGAATTTTTCTTCTGTTTGTTTAGACCCTTCCTGATAAGATTGACTAGCCAGTTCTTATAGATTCCTAGTTGATGCTATGCAGCAATTCCTTGTCCCAGCCCAGGCTTAGATAACAATGGCCACTGACTGGAACTATTCCTGGTGAAAAACCATGTGTGGAAGTGCAGCAGTTAGTGTCCTGTGGGATACCAGATTTCTGTTGGTGTTGAGGTGGGGAAGGATACTTATATTCAGTTGTCGCTGTTGGAGTAATTACAGCTCTACCCCGGGGAGCTACCATGCTCTCTGTAAACTTATGACTGTCTGCCTTAGCCTGGGTATGAATCAACTCCTTTTTTAATTATTATTTATTTAAATGATAGTGTTAAATTTTCTCACACAGCTGCCATACTTGCACTTAGCATATGAAAGGTGCCAGCTCAGGAGAGGAATGAGCAGTCTGGCTTCTATTTCTCTTAGCTCCATTTTCTCTTTGTCACTGAGCAAAGTTGGGCTGTCAGCTCCACTGAACCCCAAAGGTGGCTTCCCAGGGATCTTATTCTGTATTTTATAACCTTCTGAGAAATTTATACAATTTAATTTTGCAGCTAAACTGATTGGAGTTATATTTTTCTCTCCTATACCAGGGCATCCATTTTTATGTTCTATTCCATGAGGAGGAAGGGTGAGCGTTATATGCCCCGTATAGCAATCATGTGGGTAAAAATGAGTTTGCATTCTCAAAAGGGAAAAGGATCATTCATACCTGAATCATGGATCTAGAGGTGCTTAGAATCACCATTTTTTTTTTTAATGAAAGGTGTGGTGACCTGCACCTTTAATCCAAACACTGGGCAGAGGTAGGAGGATCACTTGCAAGTTCAAGATCTGCCTAGGATATGGGCTGAAGCCCTGTCTCAAAGAGGAGATGAGGAAGATGCTTTATAATCCCATACATCTTGAGCCTTTGGTCCTGCATCAGCTTCAACACTGGAAGAAATTCTGCACATGTAGCTTCTCTTGCCTGGAGCATTCTTCCAAGTCCCATTTCTTCTCGGTAGGGAAGACCTCAAATTTCTGTTAGCCATCGAGAGTTTTCAGAGATTTCTCAATTTCATCCCCTCCCCACTTCCTTCTATCCCCAGAGAGAATGAAAAACTTTCTTATCTCCAATTCTGCATTTTTCTTTCCTGTGTGTCACCTGAGATATTCCCGTACTAACTCTTTTGTGTTACTTCTTCTGCATCAACCCAGCCAGGCTTGGAACACAAGCCTCACTCTCCAAGTCACAAAGCAGAGCTCGGGCCAGTCCCACTCACACTCCATCCTTCTGCAGCAGCCCTCAGCTTCCCAAGCTCTGCTGCACTCCTTTCTCAGCTCCTGTACCCTCCTGGCTTTGCTTGAACATAACCGCTGCTCTTTGCCTAGCTAAATCCTACCTAAGGCTAGTTCTGAAGTCACATGAATGTCACTGACCTTGGGGAACCTTCTCTCATCCTCCTTCCCTTCTCTGCTGTGGTTCTGGGAGCCACTTACTTGCTGTATTGTATACTTGCATGGTCATACTCTGAGGACTAGCCTGTCTGCTTCAGGGCTGAAGTGCCCTGAGATAGAGATCAGCTATGCTTGCCTCTACTCTTGCCATCCAAGCAGCAAATATTTCCTGACGCTGCCTAGGAGAATGGTGTGCTCAGTGCACTGGTCCTCTTCAAACAACAAATAGCAGGCCCAGGGCTTTCTGTTCTGGTGCTGGAGGAATTTTTTTTTTCTCTCTTTGGCCATCATTTGCAAAGGGGTCCAATTAATACCACCTCCCCCCTGGTATGCAGGAGACCTCTTGTTTTGTCAAAAGCAAAACTGTATGCAGTTGATTTTAGAGAACTGAATTGGTTTTTATTAGTGACTAGTGAGCCAGACAGTGCTCTTTCTGAACAGTAGAAGGAATCCCATGGGGTGTGGCTGAACAGCTGGTTTGTGCAGAGTAGGCTGAGCTGCCTTGAAACAGAACAATGCAGAATACTGGTTGGTTATTATGACACTTCTTCAGGTTACTCCCTATTAGGATTAAAATGGGGGTGGGTGGAGTTTTGTTTTTATGGTTTTTACAAAAGCTCATTCTAGTTGAGCTTTTTCCAATTGGTTGTTCTGACTCTCTTGTCTTCCTTCTTCCTTCCTTCTTTCTTTCTTTTCTTCTTCTTCTTAATGGTCTCTTTAGGCATTGTTGTTGTTTTTAATGACGATGTTACAGGGCACTTAGTATTGACTGGTCTGCATTTTTGTGCTTCATACAGAATCCCAGTTCTGACAAGTGTCCTCCTTACTTTCACCCAATGATTTCTTATATTTTTATCCTCATCTTCCACTCCCATTTCTCAGAGAGCCCAGAGCTATGGGCAACCTGCCTGGAAGAGGGTCAAAGGAGGCTATTGCTGCCTCTTGTCATTACCATCTACTTCCCAGGAATCAATACCACCCTGCCAAAGCAGCAGGGGTTTCTTCTAACCTACCTGGGCCCCTTCCCAGTAGTCAGATAAAAGGCATCTCATGGAGCAGCTCACAGTGGCCAGACTTAAAGTTGGGAACCCTAAACCCTTTGCTTCTGTGGTATGAAATGTGCCCTCCCCAGGCTGCTGCAATGGCTTTTCAGAAAGGGTGACACAGTTATCGTTGGTGTGTATCCATCATATGCTGAGATGGGGTTCATGATCTTCCTTATGCTACTGAGGAAGCTAGGTCCCCAAAATCAGTGAGTTAACATTACAACTCCAACACAAGAACAATTCTATCTCAGTCCACATTTCCAACCTCTCCTTCTGCCTCCCACCACGATATACTTGTATGCTATTTCTCTAGCATTCTTGCCCTAGATCACACTTTGGAGCCAGGCTACACTCGTGGCTTATTCCACTGGTGCCTCTGGTGTTTGGAGAGTTCTCAGCACGTGTAGTAATCTACATACGGTGCCACAAGTGACCAAAGGAGGGAAGAAATCCTAGCTTTGCTTCTCTTTCACTCTGGAATCCTGGAAAATCATCATTAAAATGAGACACACTCCCCAGCAGTGTGAGAATTTCAGTAATGAATGCTTGTGGAAAGGTCCAGCACATTCCAGGCCTGTAACCCGTGATGTTTACCATCTTCCGTAGTGTTCCCTGCCTCTCCTGTGCTCCCTACACTATTACAGGCTGAAAACAAACACATAAGCCTTTTAAAGACAATCCAGGGCCAAGTGGTCTGCTGTGGAAGTGACAGACAGGAACCGAGCCCAGAGAAAACAGTAGCCTGATTGACCTGGAAGAAGAGCTCCAGGCCGGGATTAGCGGTGGCAGGTGTTTTGTTCCCTCTCTGGCCAGTGGGAAGGCTTTCCAAGGAGCAGGGAATGTTGTTCTGGGTACATAGCACCAGGGCACAGTCCCTTAGGGGAATCCTAAAGGAAAGCGTCATGCTGCTATTTCAAGGGTTCCTTTGGAGAATTCCAGAACCTCTGGACTTGTGAAAGCCATTTTACCAATTGTAGTATCTTGGAATTACCTTATAACAATTCCTGGGTGCCATATGTTGATTTCCTAGGAATTTTGTGAGACAATTGCTAAGAAACTACCTTGATTAAACATTTATTTATGTCTGTAATTAAGTGGACCACTTTACAATCAAAAGTAGTAGATACTCAACACATCCTAATTAGCTTGTAAGGTTTTATTTTTACCTATGCACTTAAGGTTATTTATACCTATTGTGTCTGAGTGGCAGGAATTCAATGGAATGTTTGGTTATTGTGCCTAGAAATCAACCAGGAAGAAAGTATTTAAAGGAAAAATACAGTGGGTAAACATTATATATCATGGTCAGTGTTTAAAAATTGATTTCCCAGGAACCTGTTCACAAAAGTCTACTTGCGTACCACTGACAAGGATCCAGTAGGATTACCCCAAATCAGGAAAACCCCAAAGCCTGTGGGTACTGCCTAGGTATACTTTTCTTGTCTGGATCTGTGGATGTGCATTGGTCCTCATACGACAGCTGGAAGAGATTACCTTCCAGAGATGTATTGATTTGGAGACAAACTGAACATCCAACCTTAGGCCAGGGAGGGCAGATGTGGCTCATTTCTTGTGACAGTGCTTATTGATCTGTGAAGGCCTTTTCCCTAAGAGTGCTGAAGATTTTGAAGTTCTGTGTAGGTCACTGAAAAAAAAAAAAAAGAGCCTAGAAAGCAGGGAAGGAGTGGAGATGGCAGATTTGCTGTGTCTCCCCTCGCTGCTGTTTTATCCTAAAGATATGGAAAAGTCAAATTTGATGTGGGAATTATCTTTACCCTTAGTGGCAATATAAAAGTTGATATTTTAATTAAATGAGCACCAGTGTATTCACTGTTAATGGGAAGAACAAATTATGAGAAGCAGAATGTTTGAGGAGTCTTAAAAGTATTTTCGTTATGTATCTTATTTTTTTGATTGAAAATAAGCTTTTTCTTTCATACAACACATCCTGACCACAGTTTCCCCTCCCTATACTGCACTCTTAGCTCTGCCTCCAGTCCTCTCTTCCCCAGATCTAGTCTCCCTCCATTTCCTTTCAGGAAGGCGCAGGTCTCCAAAATAAAACAACCAAACATGACAAGACAAGATACAATAAGACAATGAATGCAAAAGCCCTTATCCTGAGGCTGGACAAGGCAAACCAATAGGAAAGAAAGGGTCCCAAGAGCAGGCAAAAGAGTCAAAGACACACCTGCTCCCACTGTTAGGAGTCCCACAAAAACACCAAGTTAACAGCCACAACATATGCAGAGGACTGGTGCAGACCCATGCAGCCCTGTGTTTGCCAATTCAGTCTCTGTAAGCCCACATTTGCCATTTTGTTAAATTAGTAGGCTGTGTTCTCCTGCTGTCCTTGACCCCTCTCAACACTACAATCTCTCCTTCTCCTCTTCCTCAGGCTTCCCTGAGCTCCAAGGGGAGAGACCCAATGGAAACATCCAGTTCAGGCACTCTCTCCACATAATGTCTAGCAGTGGGTCTCTGCACCTACTCCCATCTGCTGCCTGAGGAAGTCTCTATGACGATGAGTGGATAAGGCACTGATCTATGATAAAGCTTATTTATTTATTTATTTATTTATTTATTTATTTATTTATTTATTTATTTATTTAATTTGCATCCCAATTGTAGCCCTCTCCCTCCTTTTCTCCAGGTCCCACCCTTCTTCCCTCTTCTCCATATCTTCCTCCCCTTCCCCTCAGAAAAGGGGAACCCTCTTCCCCGCCTACCCATCCCAGCACATCAAGTCATATCAGGACTGAGGGCAACATCTAATGAGATAGCCTGGCCAGGCAGACCCTCCAGGAGGAAGTGATTGAAAAGTGGGCAGCAGAGTCCTTGTCAGAGACAGCTCCCCATCCCCACTCCCCTTGCTAGGGGAACCACATGAAGACCAAACTGTCCATCATGTACATATGTGTAGGGGGGCCTAGGTCTAGTCCATACATGGTCCTTGATGGGTGTTTCAGTCTCTGCAGGACCCCCTGGCCCCAGATTAGTTGGCTCTATTGGTCTCCTTGTAAAGATCCTGTTCCCTCCAGGTCCTTCTGTTCTTCCCACTCCTCTACAAGGCTCCATGTGCTCCGCCTAATGTTTGGCTGTGAGTCTCAGCATCTGTTTCAATCTGCTGCTGGGTGGAGCCTCTCAAAAGACAGCTATGCTAGGCTCCTGTCTTCGAGAATAGAGCAGAGTGTCATTAATAGTGTTAATGGTTGACTCTCGCCCATGGTGTGGCCAGGCATTGTTTGGACATTCCCTCAATCTCTGCTCTATCTTTATCTCTGCACATCTTATAGGCAGGGTAAATTTTGGGTCAAAGTTTTTGTAGATAGGTTGGTGTTTCTCTTTCTCTACTTGGTGTCCCATCTGGTTAGAAAGTGGCTTTTTCAGTCTCCATGTTCCCTGCTAGTAGGGGTCTCCAATAGAGTCACTCCCATATCCTCCCAGAAACCTAACCTGTTGTAGGTTTCCATCCTGTCTCTGAGATGTCCCAGGCCATGAGTTATCTTCTCTCTGCATGTAATCTGTCCTTCTTCCATGTACCCCTGGTCTCCCCACATCAAATCCCTTCCCTCATTTCCCTCAGCACTCCCTTTCCTATCCTTTTCCCTCTCTTCGAGCACTCTATCAGTTTTTTTTTATTTCACCTTCTCAGTGATATTCACCTCAGGATGTTCACCCTCCCTTGGGTCCTCCTTGTTACTTAGCTTCTTTGGGTCTGTGAATTATAGTATGGTTATACTGTACTATATTATATGGCTGATATCCTTTTATAAGTGAATACATAGCATATGTGTCTTTCTGGGTCTAGGTAACATCACTTAGACTGATCTTTTCTAGTTCCATCCATTTGCCTGCAAATTTCATGTTTTCCTTCTTTTTAATAACCGAGTATTATTCCCATTGTATGAATGTATCACAGTTTCTTTATCCATTCTTCAGCTGAGGGACATCTGGGATGTTTCCAATTTCTGGCCATTACAAATAAAGCTGCTATGGACATAGTTGAGAAAATGCCCTTGTTGTATGATAGAACATCTTTTGGGTATATGCCCAGGAGTGCTATAGCCAAGTCTTGAGGTAAAGCTATTCCCAATTTTCTGAGAAACCTCCAGATTAATTTCCAAAGTAGTTGTACAAGTTTTCACTCCCACCAGCAATGTACAAGTTTTCTCCACATCCTCACCAGCATGTGCTGTCATTTGAGTTTTTGATCTTAGCCATTCTGACAGATGTAAGATGACATCTCAGAGTCATTTTGATTTGCATTTCTCTGATGACTAATGGCATTGAGCATTTATTTAAGTGCTTCTCAGCCATTTGAGATTCCTCTGTAGAGAATTCTCTGTTTAGCTCTGTCTCCCATTTTTAATTGTATTAATTAGTTTGTTGATGTTTAATTTATTGAGGGTTTTTTTTTTTTTACATATTTTGGATATTAGCCCTTTGTCAGATATAGGGTTGGTGAAGATTTTTTTCCCAATCCATAGGGTTCTATTGACAGTGTCCTTTGCTTTGCAGAAGCTTTTCAGTTTCAAGAAGTCCCATTTATTAAAGTATCTATTTTTTAATGGTAGGGAAAAACAGTAACTTCTGAGTGGAAGGACAGATATGGTTAGTAGAAAGTAAACTATGGCTCTGGTACTTTAGATTCCATGTTTCGGGGATGGGTCCCCACTATGTAAGCAATAATTCATTCAACAAACACAAGGTGGGCATTCCCTAACTCTGTCCCTATCTGCCTGGGGGCAGAATGAGATCCTCCAGGTTTAAGGGCCAGTTCATGTTTGTCCCTACTTCTGAACCTAGTTGCAAGACTTAAATTTTTGTTGTTGCTCTTGTTGTTTGGAGACACAGTTTTTCTGTGTATCCCTGGCTGTCCTCGACTCACTTTGTAGACCAGGCTGGCCTCAAAATCACAGTGCTCTGCCTGCCTCTGCCTCCCTGAGTGCTAAAATTAAAGACATGTGCTACCAAACCTGCATGACTCAAATTGTTCTACTTGTGCTTCTGACTGACCCATATAAATTGGGGTTTCCCACCCTTCTTTGATTTAATTAATATGCTGAAGCAGCTCCTAGGACTCAGGGATACTCTTGTGTTTACTGGCTTACTAAGGGGATGAAGACATTAAGATCAATATAACAAGGCATGGGAGAATGGTCTCCAGCTGTCTGGGAATGGCACTCTCTAGAACATAGGTTCTCAACCTGTGGGTCATGACACATTTGGGAATGGTATATCAGATATCCTGCATATCAGATATTTACATTACAGTTCATAACAGCAGCAGAATTAAAAGTTATGAAGTATCGAAAAAGCAATTTTATGGTTGGGGGGGTCACTACAGCATGAGGGTCTCAGCATTAGATAGGGTGGAACCACAGATGTAGCATCTCGGCACCACAGGACGCTTTGGAGAATACTCTGAGAAGGACATACCACTTCTATGGGAACCTTGCCTAGAGGACAACCTTTATCTGGCCGTGTGCCGAGTAGGACAAAGAAGCACATGAGAGCCTTCAGAAGTTCAGTTTCTAAAGTCAGTGAAGGCTGAGGCACTGACGGAGGGGAGAGGCTTTAGGAAGCAGTCACCATGGGCCCTTAAGAGGCCTCACGGACCAGAAAATGGACAAAATTGACAATAATTGGAAAAAAAATTAGATAATAGTACTCTGTTTATAGAAAGTCTTAGAGGGAACACTGGGCCAAGGTGATAGAGAAACTCTATTACTTCTGTAACTTTTCTGTGAATCTAAAATTATTTCAAACTGCAAACATTTTAAAGTTCAAGGCATTTACATGGGGACTCATGACAAACAGGAAGCTCAGAGAGTGGGGAGTTTCTCCGGGTCACCTGTCCCAGTGTGAAGGATAAAGGCTTGCTCTGTTTATAAATTCAAAACAACAGAATCTGCTAACCAACGGCAAACCTTACGAGAGGACTGCAGTAGTAAAATGGCCATCAGCCGCTGAGCTCATGAAGAGGCCAGTGGACTTTTGTAACGATGAACAGTGGGATAATTGATTAGAGAACACTTACCCAAGACTGAACTGGGACTAGTGACTTGAGGAACATATGCCTATGGCCTGTTCCCAACTTCTCGTGCTGCAGCAGGTCACGTGGGCTGTTTGGCAGCTCCATCCTTGCTGCAGTCCCTGAAGCAAGAGTGTTCAGCTTGAATGTCTGTTACCTGATCTTTGCCTGACAGGCTCAGAAAATGGGGGATTTGCCTTCATTTCCCAGATGGCCATTGGGTCATTTGTTCCTAGGAGATCCATTTGGAAAATAAGAAGACAGCTTTGGGAGATGCTTGACTAGAACTCTCCAATAAAGTTAATAACCCAATGTCTTCTGTCCCATCCGTACCACCTCACTATGCTTCCTGAAGTGTTCAGGTTTTTTTTTTTTTTTTTAAATCTTCCATAACCAAAGTTTAAAGGTTTTTTTGCCTACAGCCAATTGGGCTCTCCACCCCTACTCCTCTCTTTCCTAAGTCCCTCTTCCTTCTTGTTTCTCTAGCATCAAGGACAGGGTGACAGGGGTAAGGCACACTTCTGGGGATAAGAACCAAGTGCAAGTAGGCACCATAAATCCAACCTAGAAGAAATTGCAGTGTGGTGACACACTCCTATAATCCCAGCACTTGGGAAACTGAGGCAGAAGAGTCACAAATTTCAAGCCAACCTGGGCTCATAGAGAGACCCTATTTCAAAAACACACAAAAATATTATCAAAAGGTAAAAAAAAAAACTTAAATATTGATGCAACCATTAAAATATCAGTATTAATAGTATTTTCTTCATCATGATTTTCTTATTTTTAAATTAAAAAAAAAAGCAGTGCATAGCATTTTGCTTTTCTTGACTATAGATTTTATTTAGGCACACTTCAATTTCTTCCAGTAGGTAGATGCCTCACTCATTCTTTCTTTTCTCACATTCTTGCAAAAAAGACAAAAGAATCTCTCTTCTACAATGCCAAAGTTGAGCTGTAACTTTAAACAATGAGTGTGGCAGTGTGAGTGGGCAGTGGAGAACCTGCCTCTTCCATCCCCCGAGACAGCGCTGCTTCTCTGGAAGAGGTCTATACTCAGGAAACCCTTGCACAAAGGCCCTGGTTGGAAAGAGCTGCCATTTATACTAAACCTTCACTGGCTGGCCACTGGCTTCCTAAAAAGTATATTTTGCACAATACTTGGATTACATCTCCCCTCAGCAGCAGAATAAATATTGGTTGTTCTTGGTCCCACTAGTTACCGTGGAAACCATGACATTGATTGCTCAGTGGGTATAAATGTAAATCTTTAAGTAAAGTGTGTGATGTGGGGAGGGGTGTGTGTGTGTGTGTGTGTGTCGGGGGGGAACTTTTGAGTCATCCCTCTGTCTGTATGTGTGTGTGTTTTGGAGGGGGGGACTTTTGAGTCATCCCTCTGTCTGCAAGGCCCCAGCTGTCACATCTCATCTGGGGACAGAAACCAGGGACTATACCAGGGAGCTTTTGACAAACAGTTCAAGAATTCTAGAATAGACATTTTCTCAGGGATTTATGGGGTAACTTTTGCCTTGGAGATAAACATAACTGATCGAGGAGCCCAAATTAGAAAGGAAGTTTAGTTCCTGAAGTTTTTCTGAGCAGCCTGGCATGCTAACCTCCTCTGCGATTCTCTGTTCTCATTTCTCCTGCCTGGAATCCAAGTTCTGCACACAGATTTTCTCTCTGACCCTCTTTCCTAAATTTTTAATTGGCATTTTACATCCCAGCAAATGATTCTCTTGCACCCCCACAAAGCTTGTATGGCTCTTCTCCTCCTGTCATTTATCCTGTGTTTTGCATTGCCTGAAAGGCATCTTGCTCTTTGTTTTGCCTGTCCTGAAAGCCTCCAGATGGTGATGCAACTCCTTGATTACACAAATATATTTTGTTTTGTTTGTAAATTTACTCAACAAAGGCCATAGTTCCACTTATTGCCATTGCTTCCTAGGTGACTGGATTCGCCCATTCTATTTTCTGCCATTCCCCTCTAGATATCTGAATTGTGACCCCTGAGCACTGGACCTCACCTTTCCTGACAGGACTAACCCAGTTTTCTTGTCCATTAAGAAACCATGTGATTCTTCTATCACCATTTTGGTGATCATCTCTACTGCCTTCTGATAACACTGGCTGAATGCTAGAATTCAGGAAGTGACCACATGTGGTTTCATACTTGTTCATGTGGCAAATTCCCCTTTCAACTAAAGCAGTGTCATTCTATATAACTGCTCACTGAGTGTTAACTGGGCAGCTACTGTTTCTCAGGCAGCAAGTTGGGAGTGAAAAGGCAAAGACAATGAGCTGCCCCAGAAACTGCATTTCCCAGCATCCTCCAGCTCCAGTCTCCAGCATCAAGTCTACTGAATATTCCCAGGAGGACTATATTGCAGGCCTAGAACCAGGGCTAGTACAGTGACTATAATAAATTATGCTCTGAGTATTTAACAATAGCATTCTTTTAAAGCCTGAGGTCAATTTCTTCACTGTCTGATCCATCCAGCTCATTCCCAACACTGGGATCTCCCATTGTCTCTTGAAAATGTGACATAGGCTTTCATTTATTAAAAGTACTCTTCTGAAAGGGTCATATATTAGGTCTATAGACTTTACAAGAGAAAGGCTAATCCTTCCCTATGTTTTGCCTACATGTTTACACTTCTTGGCATAGTTTCAAAATTTAAGCAGTCCTTCCATAATTAATCTCTGTGGTTTGATTGCTCTTTCTATCTTCAATTAGTCTGCTTCTTAGAAAGACATGCTGACACTAATTTTATATTTGATGCTCAGCAGAACCTACTGAGGAAGGCAAATCTGCTGCCATCGCATTAAACGCTATATAAAAAGCAGGTACCAACCTTGAGTGCTGTGGTGGCCCAAAAGCGGTTGAGGCATCAGTTTAGAGCACTGCATGCATTTCCCATCGAGATCATATGCCCGTGTATACTCAAGAGGGCTCTTTAAGCGCTCTTAACTTACTGAGTCACTATGCACTGGGATCAGAGGTTCCCAACCCTCCTCTTTACCTAAACAGCTTACGGATCCTGTGTGCACACTGCCATATGTGATGTGCACACCACATTTGGGTTGCCTTTACCACGTCTCTTTTTCCAACAGACAAAAAACCCAGGAGCATAAAGTCAGCATCTATCTTGTTCACCGTCACATCTTTACACAACACTAGACACATATTGATTAGTCAGTAAATACTTGGTTCGTATTGAGTTAAATTCTAGCTGAAAGATTAAGGACGTTGGGGATGCACTGACATGCATTTGAATACGGCATCACCACAAACCAGCTGTGGAGCCTTGAAGGAAATGTCACGATTCTCTGAATTTGTCAACAGAAACGTTGAAGTTTTTGGCAGTAGCATTAGTGTTCTTTATCTTTCCTTCACAACTTTAGTGCAGCTCCTCAAAAATGTCTTTGATGCTTCCCCAGGGAAGAGGCCCCCAATTGGTTATCAAATATTAAGTGGTCAACCTGAGATTGCATACATACAAGTAGCATTCTACATAGTAAATAGATTCCATGGATGGACTTAGGGACATATATGCAAATACACATATATATGTAACAACATTTGAAAGTCACAAATTTGAACAAGAGCAAGGGGTTGCATGGGAGGTGCTGGAGGGAGCAAAGTGGGTAAATTATATACACCTAGGTTCAAAAAAACTACTGTGACATAAATAAATGCATTTAAATAGTTAGTCAACAGTGTCTGAATAGTCTTGGTTGAGATTCTGGTATCAAAAAGAGTGATGTTTGGTATCAGGGCTTTCTAGCAGCTTTTGGAATATGTGGGTTTTGTTTCTAGTTTTATGTCCAATAGACTCTGATTGGACAATGTAGTTTGTCTTCCAACTTTTTCATTTAAATGCAGGTGAGTGAGAGTAAACACTCAATGTTCTTGGATGGCCCCCAAATTTGAGTTACATGCTTTATATTATATTTCACGATCGAGCCATGTATTAAAATATTAATATAGTATGTATAAGCCAAATATACAATCAAGAAATTTATGTACAAAAACATAACAAAGAGGTTTTACCACAATCCTATAGGTAAGTGTTACTGATGAACAAAATGGAGGCGTAAGTAGTTAAATTGTCTTGAGCTACAGGGAAATTTTGTGGTAGAGCCAGAACTTAATCTGCCTAACTCTAAGCTTTCTGTCATACCCATCTTCAAGAGCAAACAAAAACAAAGAGGTCCCTTATCTATCCAGTGTGTTCATAAAAACCCTTCTGGCATATTAACTGGAAAAGCAGAATACAAATGTCTACATGCTGCATGGAGAGTCCAAGCACATCACAGAAGAATGAGAAGCTGTGAATCCAGAGCTTTCATATGTATGACTTCATTTCATTTCTGGTAATGCTTGTACAGTAAATGATAGATGTTTTTCAAAAGAATACCCTGCATAATTCAGAGGTGTAATCTGAATAGATAAAGAGATGGCTGACTTTACTAGATATTGAAGTTTATATCACACATTCCCCCTGCCCCAGGGGGGATCAGAGATGTAGAAATGTTGCCAAGGCTGATACTGTTTATGTCTCTGAAGACGAGTCAGAAAACCAATCATTGCAGAAGTAAGATATTTTTTTTTCCTGTGGATAGAGCCAGTCCTTAGGGGAAAAAGAGGGTGCCTTCTTATCTGGGTGCAAGAATTACATGATCCAGTAAAGTTCAGAGAGAAATAAGTTTAATCTTCCTAAAGTATGCTCCGATTCTTACTATGTATATATTTGAAATCTGTCATGGAAGACAAGGTCCAATGCTACATCCTCATAGTTACATGGTAAAAGCTGAAAATGAGGTGGTACGTTAAAAAAAAAAAGGTTGCTTGCATCTTTAATCTTAACATATGTCTTTTGCATCAAACTCTAAATTGTTAAGCTATCAAGTAGACATGAGGAATTTCCTTTCACTTGTCTACTCGTTCTTTCATTGGCCCATCACTATCTGTTCATCACTGACAGGTGATGGTCATGTATTTAAGTATGTATTTGGTAATTACTAATGAATACCTGAAAGTGAAACTGAAGCACTTTTTGGGAGCTCTCCACATCAGTTCTGATAGGCGGATATGGTTGGCTCTTATGTCCCGCACTCTCATGCTGTGTCTAATGCTAGAGATTCTGAGACAGAGAAAAGCAACACCTTGATTCAGAGACCACACTATCTCAGCAATGTGGTTGGCTGGAGTGGCAGAAGCTGAAGAATGTTTCTTGAGGTGTTGTGCTATAAAAACATCCTGACCATCTCATTTTAGTGTGGGCGGGAGGTTCGGTATTATGATAGCTTTGAAAGGATCCCAAATCACCTCATATCTCAGAACACAGAAGGAAAATCACTGCTTCCAAACAATACATATTCCTTCCAAGAATGTTCTTAATGTTCTTCCAGGAATGAGCACAGAGGTTTTGTTGAGAAAGAAATTGATCATAGTCAATAATTAGGATGGCCTGATGCTGACTGAGCATTCAGAAGAAAAACCTTCCTGCCCCTGAGCTGGTCGGGGAAGGGCGCAAGCCATGGGTTACATGTAAGGGCATTGTCTTAAGCCTATGCGAGTCTTGTGGGTAAGGCCACGACCTCTATTTAATTGATCTTTTGCTTGATCATTTTGGTTTTAATTTTTGTGGGTTTTGGGGGGGTTGTTTATATGCTTCTTGTTTTTTTGTTGTTGTTTGCTTGCTTTTATATTTGTTTATTTTTGTTGGTTTTTAAAGAGGCAGAGAACATAAAATTGGGGAGGGTGTAGTGAGGTAAGGAGGATCTGGGATGAATTGGGGTAGAGTAAAACACGATAGTGTGGAAAAAAAAGGTTTCTATTAAAATCCCCAAAATGTTTTTAAGTAGAGACTTTGAATACATAGACTTAGAAATAAGGTAGTTAGCTCCTTTTTACAATTAAAAAAAAGGTCCAAGAAAATATAATAAAATTAGAAAATTGTCATTACACCAGGAAAAATAAAACTACGTCTACCTTTTCCTAATTTACCATAGGTGAATAAATTGATCATATAACAATAAATTGATCATATAACAAGGAAGAAGTAGAGGAAATGATGCATACTACCTAAATGTCGCAGAAGGAGCTGGGTGAGGGTGGTACAATTGGTAATATATCAAAAATCGAAAGATGATTTTTAAAAACTATACAGTAAAAATTTAAAGGTAGAGAAAAATAAAGCACATGGAACCAATATTAAAATGAAAACACCCTCTTTGTGCAGTTAGGAGGGAGAGACACTGAACCTCTGTAAACAAGGAGAAATGCCTTTTGTCGACAAGGCTTGTTTTTCAGCACCACGGACAGGGACACAGCAGCTCAGGGTGTTCTTTATAGACATGGCTTTCTGGGGAAGGCTTTAATTACATCCATTCTTGAACGATGGTGATGTGTTTGTGTAAGGGCAGAGGAAACACATTCGTTCTGCAGCTTTATTGGCCATTTCTGGCCACTTCTCATGCTCTTGAGATTGGCATCTTTCTTCAGTCCTGTCCTGGAGAAAGAAAAGTCATTCAGGGCTCTGATTCTAAAGCCTCTGTTGCTGGCAATTTCTCTGCAGTCACTGGCACAATCGATCCCTAAGTGGACTAGTTAGTGAGAGCCCTGAGTTCCACCTGGGTGTAGAGATGTCATGTCTGCTTGACTTGGAAAGAATTTGTGGGAAGAGCCTGTTGTAAAGTGTGAGAGCTATAGAGTTTTAATTTGTGGTGTTCCTGCTGTGGAAATTCTATCAGCCATCGCCAAATGAGTTGCTGATTCCTATGTTCTGTCTCTGGAGGATGGTGGGATGATTAGGGGTATTTTCACTGTAGGACAGAGAGAAGATGGTGTTGATTTTCATCTCCTCTGTTTTCCCCTCAGTCTTTTGTGTGAGGTCAAGCTGTGTTCCAAAAACCAGCTTTAAAAAAAAAAAGTCTGTTCCTGATTCTGTCTCCTCATTCAAAGAATCACTCCTCATTCTCTCAGCCATTACTACTTTTCTTCCAGTAGATCTTCCAATTAACTAAATAAGATCTGTATCGGCTTGATAAAATCCTAGCAATTACTTATTATGTATAAGCTATCCATGCTAGGTGTTGAACCTAAAATAATGACATAGACCCAATTCCTATTCTCCAAATGATTCTAGGATGACTCATGATCTACTTGTTCAGGAGCATGAGGGGGTAAGGAGGGATGGGTATCTTATAACCTGTGCCTCAGAAGCCTTGTTTTCTTAACACTCTCTCTATGGGCTACATTATAGCAGAAGAGTTACAGTGGGATCAAGAAAGGAGCACTTTCTATGGAATTTCAGGTATCAGAGTTACAAGTATGTTTGGAATATGGGAGAATGTTGGTGATGTTCACAGGCACCCACATGGGTACCACAGTATAACTCAGTCTGTACAAGAAGCAGAAATAAAAGCTGATGATAAAGTAGGCAAAAACAAAAACTCAGTGGAGATGAAACTCAGTAATCAGTGAGGGGACAGAAAGAAAGGATATAAGTCTTGAGGGGAGACAGGAGACTCATGGGAAGTGGGATGTGGAGGGATGGAAGCCCATCTTTGATAGCTTTCTGGATGAGGAGTTTCAAAGGTCTTCAGCATCATGAAGTTCTTTTGTTATCCTGTTTCCATGGATGCATGTTTTTTTTTCAACTATATCATCTACCAAACAAACAGCATGCATTACAGATTAAGTAATTTGTTTACTCATTAATAAAAATCAATGCAGCATAAGCATCATTCTGAATTTTCTGACCAAAAAAGTTAAGCAGGTTTCCTTGTTCATTCTGTTCTCTTTCCAACGAGTCTTGACATTTTCGGTAGCCTGTGCAAGAATATTGATGAGAGATGAGTATGCAATTTCTGTTAAGTTTCTGGAGCTATTACAAATAACCTACAGAGTCCCATTTTTATGGTAGAAAGCTCAGAGGAGCCCATGGCTGCAGGGCCATTTGCTGTTTTGATTCAGTTTGCACTTAAGCTTTGAGAGTTTACCTTTCAGAACAGCTTAAAGAAGCCCAGACGATTTGGAAATAAATGATGAATCAGCACCGAAATAGAAAACAAATAATTGAAACTAATAATTAAAATTAATAATTGCTTAAGTAATTATTTAAAGGTGAACAGTACATTAGCTAATAGCTAATACTCAATTACGACTCAATTCTTGTGTGATTGTATTGATTATCTTCTTGCTAGAAGGAATTTTCTTTTTAGTAGCCTTGATACATGTGAGATGGTCTTTCAAAAGTAAGTCTGTCTAAGCCTGTTGCCTTGCCCAAGGAACTCTGAAAAACAAAAAGCACAACCTCAGATTTGATGAATTCAGGCTGATACACCTGTTTTTAGGGTGGAACAATTGGACTTGCAGGTCCTCTGGGTCACATACACTTATTATTCTTTGTTGTGGATAAGCCATCAGTTTTGCAACAAGATGATGATGGTAACAACAATGTAAATTCCTCCTCCTCCTCCTCCTCCTCCTCCTCCTCCTCCTCCTCCTCTTCCTCCTCCTCTTCTTCTTCTTCTCCTTCTTCCTCTTCCTCTCCATCTTCTTTTCCTTCCTTCCTTCCTTCCTTCCTTCCTTCCTTCCTTCCTTCCTTCCTTCCTTCCTCTTCCTCCTTGTCATTTTATGTAGGGTCCTCACTATGTAGCTCTGTCTGTCCTGGAACTCACTATGTAGACCAGAATGGCTTTGAACTCACAGAGATCTGCCTGCCTGTGCATGCTGGGGTTAAAGGCGTGCACCACCACACACAAATGCAATTGGGCAGCTTAGTCCTCATGTGGGTCCTCTAGTAAGGGTGAAAGGGGATGTCTCTGACATGGACTCTGTCACCTGCTTTTCAATCATTTCTCTCTGGCAGGGCTGCCTTGCCCATCTCAGTGAAAGAGGATGTGCTCAGTCCTGATGTGACTTGATGTGCCAGAGTGGTTTGGTGGTGGTAGATCTCTCCTTTTCTGAGTAGGGGGAGTAGGAGGTAGGGAAAAGAAAGAAGGAGGATGGGACTACAATAAGGATGTAAAGTAAAATTTTAAAAGATTCTCAATTTGGGAACATTTACTTTGCTTGTTCATTTGGATATTATAAATTGTGAAGTGTTGCTATAATTAACTAGCACAGGAAGAAAAATATCCTTGCAACTAGAGAGACATGGATTCTCCTCCAGCTCTCTTACCTACCATGCCTGGACCAGTCATATACATTTCTCTGTTTCTTTGCTTGTACCACTGGAGCCAGTGCAGCAGATATGCAAGCTTTTTCTCAGAATCCTGAGAGATTCCTACACCGTCTGCTGTGTATCAAGTGCTTACTATAAACTGAATGATAATAACTAGAGCAGGTCCTATTTTACGCCTTAAAATAGGATAGTATTTAGCTCCAGCATGTCTGTCAAAATACATTGAGATAAATGTAGAACACACAGCCCATTGCCTGGAATGCGGTCAGAATTTAACAAATGTTAGCTGTGATCTTTATTCTTTCCCTCTTATTCACTCTCCATAAAGGACTCTTATTTTGAAGAACAGAGCACAAATTTTAGAGCATGTCAGATATGTGTGCTTATATACGTGGCTTTGTTCAGTATTCATTCATCAGCATTAAGATGCTGGAGTTACACTTGGAGAAAGGTTTGATTTTTTTTTCTCTCTAGGCTGCAGCTTAGAGATTCCAGTGTGTTTTAATAAAAGCCCTCAAAAAACAGTGCTCAGGATCTGCATAAAAGAAGCGCACAGTGAAATTTGCATTGTTTGTGGTTTTATTGATTTAATTTTTCTTTTGTTAATTTAAGTACTTTTTAAAAAAATATGTCAGGAAATGGAAGTTAAAAGCAATTTGTAAATGAAATAAAACATTTCATAGCTGCGCCATTTAGGAAAAAAAGTTAGCGCATGTTAGTTTGTATTTCTGTCAGATGATTGATGTTAACAGTAGCCACCAGTGTGTGAGACCAGGGTTATATCTCTGGCTATGGGGGAGGTCTCTGAGCAGGTACTGGTGGAGAGCGTTCCCACATCTCTTCATCACCCAGAAAGTGAGGCTGAGGGCTGCCATGGTGAACTGTAGTCCCTGAGATGAATCCACTCTATCTCTTGTGAGTTCACTCTATCTCTTGTGAGTTTCATTTACCTAACAGTACAGGTTGTCCTTTGTTACTCTATCACCGAGAAAGACTTATCTTTCTTCTGACGTCAATTATTGTGAATTTTTTTCAATGAATCATAGCGCATAAATTGTTCCCTAGAACTAGTCAGAATTTCTCAGAGAGCTCTGGCAGGGTGGCGGCATTGTATGTAACATATGGATGAAGACCCTGAGGCCCGGAGAGCCAAGGTTATTTAGGTCAGAGACAGACAAAGGGAGAGTATGGCTAGTGGTGACTCTGTAGTCTCTGCAGTGAGATACTGTTTTTTTGCACAGCACTGCTCATAGCACTGAAGACATCTGCAATAGAGTCTTGGAGGGCTGCAGACAGCATCACACTCTGAAACACTGAAAGAGCTTGAACCAGCTGGAAGGGAGCTTGGACAAGAAAGAATCATCCCCAGATAAGTCATTGAAATAGGTGCTGGTCCTGGTGGTTTATATTGGGATCAGAGTAGAGCCCTATATTAAGTAAAGTAAGATATTTAACAGGTTGCCAGATCCCCATGTATAGGCCTTGATATAGAGTGAGACCTCAAACCATGTTAGCTGACAACAATGTCAGAATTAAAACCCATACTTTTCCCCCTTTGACCATATCCTTTGCTGCTGCTGACTCGAGTTCTCCTTTCCCCTAACAGGATAATTCAGTCACAATTCTCAGGAAGTATTGCTCAAATTTTATACAGAAAATGGCAGTCACCCTGTGTTGTGTTAGAGGCAGAAGTGACAGGATCTGGCAGTACTTTATTCTTAAGCGCCACTGCGCTCAGTCCCCTCTATCACTGACTGTTTCTACAGTTTGCTTTCTGAAGCCAGGTGTTGAGCCAGCAAACTCTTCCAGGACAGCATCTAATCCAACTAGGAGGAAAAAGGATAGACTATCAAATTGAACCTCAAATTCATGAAAAAATCATATCTCTGGTGGCCAAAGCATCAGTTTCAGTAATAGCTAGATGATAGCTATTACTATCTCTTCAAAGTTAGGTATTGTGATTCTTCAAGATATGAATGAAAATTGGAAAAGCCTCTTATATAAGAACACAGCCAAGAAAAATGCTAGCCAGCCATATATTACAACTGTGTTTCTGGGCAGAGAATGAATTTATATTCTCTCTTTCCCTCCCTCTCCCTACTCTCTCAACGAGCCTTTAGATTCAATGCCATATATATGATCCTTTATCCTTAATTTTGTCTTTAACCCCAGCCTTTGAGGGTTGGATACAGGGGAGAGAGACAAATTCCTGAAACACTTTGGCCTGAATGAGTGAGCTTTGACTTCAGTGAGAGACTGTCCCAAATAATGAAGTCAAAAGTAAGTGAGGAAACCTCTGGCCTCTGTGGGTACAAGCACATATGTGCATGGGCGTATGCATACACCCATTCCAATGTATACACATAAATACACATTTATACACATCCATATGCATACACACACAAACATATATTTACATATTTATAGACAGACATAGCTAAACTCATACATGCATACACACACAAAGAAATGAGAATTTGTCATGGCTTGCAACTTGGATAAAGTATCATTTATATGTTTAAAATGTTTAAATATTAAGTGTTAACTCTAATGGTCAGAGGGAGCAATGGAAGTATATGTGGGCCTGAGGAGGGGGAGAGTGAAGTATTATTTATCTTTCTGTCCAGATAGTGAACACAAAGTGCCACTTGTCAGGTCCAAGAGAAAGTCTGTGGTGCTTGTTAGCATTCCAAAGTGCTTGCTGGCCTCTAGGCTCTCTCGGCATCCCAAATGCATGTTTCAGAGTCCATGCTGGCATCCTGGCTCTTCTCAGATCTTCTCACTCTGCCCTCTACCACCAAGTTCTCCAACTCACTAGCTCCCCTCTCCCCAGCTTCTCATTCCCTCATAATCTTGCCATTTCAGCAATGTCCTTTCTTGGTCCCTGCTCTCTTTTATCCTCCCTTCTTGGCCCCTCTCTCTCTCACCCTTCTCTCTCTGTCTCCTTTGCCTTCACTCTCTTGGCCTTTCCCGCACACTCTCCCCCATGCCCTGCCATGGCCTGATCCAGTCTGCAGGCCACGTTCAGTTTGCTACTTCTCTCTGTGTTGTGGTCTTTTACAGATGCCACCGGCATCTACCTCATATCGATAGTAAAATCCTTCCCCCTCAGCCATACATCAGACTGGTCATGTCCTCGGTTTATGTAGCCACCAAGTGAGGAAAAAAAGAAAACTATTTCACAATGGAATGGTGTAAGCTTATCATAGGTGACATGCTTGTAAATACTAGAGTCACAGCTAGGACACCTGAAAGAGTATAAAGATTCTGGGATGGAGGAGAGACTCAGGATTTTGTTGTTTTGCTTCAAATGAACTTTTTTTGGAAATTCTGAAAACTACATGCATTTATAGTTTTCCTAAAAATCAATAACAGTCTATAAAGCTATCCACTGTAAGTGTTCATTCAGCATCCCTTGTGTCAATGTAGGATTCTCTGTGTTAAAAAAATATCAGGTTATCTCATTACAAGCTGACATATGTCAGGGCTTTACTTCACTGATAAAACTGGAAACAAGGGGAATAGCAAATGAGCCACCTAAAAGTACATAGGCCTTAGTGCATGGAGAGGTGACTCAATGGTTAAGAGTGCTTCCTGCTTCCCCAGAGGTTCTGTTCCCAGGGTCCATATTGGGTAGATGACTCATGACTATTTGTTACTATAGCTCCAGGGGACCTACCACCCTCTCCTTCTTTCCAGTACACCTGCATACACATTCAGAGAGACACACATAAATAAAAAGAAAATAAATCTTTAGTAAAAGCATATGAGCCCTGATCTTTTGTGAGAGAAGAGACAGAAAATTGCCATCAGATCTCAGACAGGTGACGCTAGCACAGAACAATAAAGCCGTATCCTTTCCAAAGCAAAGAGCCAACACCAAATGCTATCGTTCACTCAGTGACCTCTCACCCCTGTAGAAATCTGTAGCTCTGCAGAGAGATAAACTCTTGGTGTCTAATCAGCTGTGGATGATCTATAAGAACTGCATTTCCCAAGAGAGGCCCATCAGTTATTTTATCAGAAATATTCGATTAAAATGTCATGTTGTCCTCGTTTTGCTTTCTTGTCAGGTTTTGGGGTGGTTTTTCTCTTGCACATTTGTCATAAAAAACAACTAACCTGACTAAACGCTGTTCACCTCCTGCCTGCTCTGACCCAACGGGACACCCCTCTTTAAAGGGGGTACTTACATGAATGAAAGAACAGAATTAAAAAGACACCAGAGGGAGATTTCCCAGTTAAGATTATCAGAGGGGTTGAAAGAAAGAGCAAAGGACACAACCATCCTGCAGCTGGGTTTGGGTTGCAATTCAGTGCCATGTCTGGTTCTCTTACTAAAACTCACCTCAGAGGTGATATAAAGCTCCTGTTGTTGTGGAGAGACTATTTCATGTTTGAAAACAACAAGGGTTTAGGGCGAATCAAAAAGATGGGTTGTCCCTACCTCAGCCCATCTACCTCCAGCTGTCTTTTTCTTCTCACTGGCCTCATACAAGAGAGATCAATTAAAGTCCCTTCCAGATATCATAATTATTAAAAGAAAAAATCACTGCAATTTGCAATGTGTTTATGTTGGGTGGATTAATTTCTTTGCCAGGACCATAATGGGAAGACTGATTTTGTCATTTCAATTACAAGCCAGCATTTAGTTTGGGCCTGGAAGACACTTCTGTTGGGTTAGCCTCCACTTGCCTGGCACTGGAGCAATTAAGAGCAGCTGATTTGTGGCTGCACTTTTACTGCTTAGCACAGGTTTATCATCTTGAAAGTTTTCCATTTGCATATAAGCTATACATTCTTTGGGTGACATTTCCATATCAGCCAGGGTTTATAGTATGCATCACCTCAGACTGCACTTTCTGCTACGTGCAGGGAATCTGCAAGCTTGGCCAGGATGCTGACGCAGACTAAAGGAACGTTGAATCTCAGGATCCACTCAGCACTTGTTGTAAGCGGATGCTTCAAAACTCTGGGGATGGAGTTTACCTCGGTCTCTAGCTGAAAAATCAAATAAGTAACTAAAGTTTTTTTATGTTGGCCATATTCATACATACAGAAGCTGCAACACAGAAGGGAAAAGTGGTTTCCCAAGGTCACCCAGTTCAAATTAGGAGAGGAAGGATACAAAGTCAAGTCCATCTGTTCTCAAAACACTCCCCTAGACAGTCTCCATAGTGTGGACTTTCAGAGCAAATGAATGGAATGTGACAGTTTTGCACTTTAAATACCAAACTTCCAAAAGAGTCTAATTGATGCTCTTTGGACTAAAAAAGAAATGGATATTTTAAAGAAGCCAGGGTCAGGAGTTCTAGAGGAAAGGAGTACTTTTAATATCTATTTTGGTAAGGCAAGAGATGTAGTCCTGAGGGAAAGTACACTGAGTGGAGGCCATTATATAAATTTGATGCAATTGTAAAGGAATGAAGAAAAGATAAAAGAGCAGTGAATACATAGCATTGAGGATATTCTAAAAGAGAAAAGATCAGAAGTCACAAAAGAAGCTAGAAGTTGGTCCATTTGAAAACAGAATATATTCATCTTGACATATGGGCAAGACTAATGAAGCCTCAGCAGCAAGTTGAGATCTGTCCCCCTGTCCTTGTTGCTCCAGGGAGTGTGAGAAAGGGGCAGACTCAGGAGTCAGACTCCTAGAGTCAACTCTCTCCCTGACTTCCTTGCTGGGTAACCCCAAACAAGTGGTTTCACTTTTCTGAGTTTCCATCTGTTCATCTGAATAGTGACGGTCATAATGTTGCTTATCTTGATGAGAAAATGGGTGAAGTGCTTAGCTGAGTACCAGGTGCTTAGTAAGTACTGTAACCATTTAGTGTTTATGTGATGCAAGCTATAGGAAGTGATAAGCCAACAAAAAAAATTGTAGAAATAAAGATGTCAAGAGAGAGCTTTCCTGTCCGTCCTTCCTTTGAGCCTTGGAAGGACATAGGGATGGAGAGTGGAGAACTGAAGTCCAGAGAAAGACTGAGGTCTGTCTGGGCTTGATGGAACCAGAAAATTTGTGAGGTGCATTAGCTATGTTTGGTTCCTACTGTCCATGTCTTTGGAAGGATGAACTGGTCTAGTGTCACAATGATAACAACGGTGTCTCTGGCTGCATTGTAGGCCTTCACCTACGACCACATCCAAGAGATCATGGTCCAGCTGCTTCGCACAGTGAACCGGACAGTCATCACGATGGGCCGTGATCACGCTTTGATTGTGAGTAAACCTTCCTTCCGGTCAAACAACCTTAAACTCTTCAAAGCCTCAGAGTGAAGGTCTTTGTTGAATGTCATCACTGCTTCATTTTAGAATGAAGGATTGTTCTTTTTTGTTTGTTTGTTTTTTGTTTGTTTGTTTGTTTGTTTTTTCCCCCTCATCTGAGTTGGAAGGTCATGAGAGCTAACTCAAGTTGTCAAAATAAAGTATGACATAGGCTGTGTTAGAGTATACCAGCAGGATGGGGGGTCGCTAGTCAACAGAGTAAAGGGAGAAGGTTTTTATAAGTGAATAAGGTAGAATGTTCCAGATACTTGTCTATGTTTTCTTCTGGCCTTGTTCATGTGGTGCTAAGGCCCAGGGTTTCATGGTTTTCTAAATGGCTTTATTGTGTGAGCTCTGCCTATGTTGGGTATCAGGTGGTGCAACCAGCAGTCCATACATCCAGAAATGAGGATTACAGGAGGATTTCTGGTGGTTAGACAAAAGCCAGCATTCCTGGGGAACTTGTAAAATGGGTTCATATCTGCCAAAAGGAGTTATTCCCCTTACCTCTGGCAGAAGGGACCTATGACTCCACTGGCATCCACCTTTGGTTGCAAACCAAACCCCATGCTGGTCTCCAGGCTACCTTTGAGCCTACCCACCAGGACTTGTTTTCCATTTCAAACCTCCTACCCTAGCTTTCTGGCCCTTGTCACTTCCCCAGACTTCCCTCCTCCCAAATACCCTTTATAATGACAAGGATTCCACCTCCCCACAGCTATCCTCCCTCATCTTGCAGATAGTCCTGGCCATGTCTGGTCTGTTTTTTTTTTGTTGTTGTTGTTTTGTTTTGTTTTTTTTTCTCTGCCTTGGACTCTTCCAGATGCTTCTGGATATTTTCTCTCTTTTATCTACAGTAAAAACCTTCCCCTTAACCAAGCCATGGAACAATCATGTCAGCATTTTCTTTGCTGTACTCACTCACATACAGAGGTCAGTGTTAGTATGGGGGTGATTTTTCTGCATAAACACTTTATTCTGAAGCAGGGAAGATTGCTGCTCTATGGTCTGACTGTCTCCCCTCCCAGACCAAGCTAGCAAGCAAGCAAGCAAGCAAACAAACAAACAAACAAAAAACCTATCACTAACACTGTAATCTCTCCCCATCTTGCTTAAATAAGAGCCTAAATTTTGATTCCTTACAGGGAAAGAAAAAAGTTACTAGCAGACAGTAGCACGTCCAGCCATGCTGTTCTTCTGCTCAAACCTATTGGCAGTTTCTCATCTCAGGCAGGAGAAAATTCAAACCACTGCTACCTCCAAGGGCTCACTGCCCCTTCTTCATTCCTTTATGGGTTCCTCCCACACATACACAGAATTCTACTCTATGTCTTCAGGCTGGTTCTCTCCCTAGAGTCAAACTGGCCAAAGGATCACCTAGCCAGAGAGGCTTCCTGGTCCTGATCCCAGTCTGCAGTGCCTAGATTCCTCCATCCACTTCAAATGCTATGACATGGTTCTTTACCTTTCTCAGCAAATCTCCCCTGTGCCTTACTTGGTTACAGTCTTGTTCTAATTGTGAGAATGGGAGTCCAGGAAAGCAATTAAAAAAAAAAAATCCCTGCTGTGTTTCTGAGTCCCACAATAGCACCCAACATAGCTTAATAAATATTGAAAAAGATGTGACTGAATACTTAATTAATTAATTAATTAATGAAATGCACCAAACAGAGATGCTAATGTGTAAAGACCAGTGCTACTCAGCTCAGATTAACGGGTGCCACGCTAGATGGGATCATGACAGTTCACAGAATTCATACTTCCTTGAGGTAAGATAAAAATCATTCCGTAAAGTTTGTGGTGGTTGACCACTCTTGGGCATGGGGCCTGCTTTGAGTGTGCTTGATATACACAGTGACTTTCCATTGGAGAAAACAGGTTTTCCCTTTCCTAGCAGGTATCACTTGCCAATAGTTTCCTGGGTCGGGGCAGGACTTTGTGTCTTTTTCTTCCTTTCAGTGCTGGGATCTGGCTGGCTTGACCGTGTGCTGCCACGGTCTCCATGAGTTCCTATGTGCTCCAGTCCTGTTTCATCCAGGGCACACTGTTTCCCTGCAGTCATCACTACTTCCGGCTCCTACACTCTTTCTACCTCCTCTTCTACACAGTTCTCTGAACCCTGAGGGGTGCGGTGTTGATGGAGACATCTCATTTAGGACCGGGAGCTCCAAAGTCGCTCACTCTCTGTTGGCCAACACAAAACAAACTCCATTGGTTTGGGGGGGAGGGAGGTGGTAGGGGTGGCTTTTGCTTCATTTTGTTTTGTTTCAGCATTTTTTTTTTTGGCTTACTGTTTTGTTTGTTTTGATTTTCTTTTTTTTTTTTTGCGGGGGGGGGGGGGGAGAGAAAGAACCTAAAATTGGGAGGTGGGGAGAATCGGGGAAGGATTGGAAGAGGAAAAAGCATGATCAAAATGTATTAAATGAAAAGCTTTAATTAAGAAATACTGTGTGTGAAACTTCCTAACATTTAAGTACTAACAGATTTTGATTCCCTGATAACTGGACTCAGCTGTCCAAAAGCACAATGGCATCTCTGTTTTACTGCGGTGCGATAGTAGCTGTGGTTGAAGATATTCAATGATAGCCCACTTCGTGGATACAGAGCCCAAGTTACTGACCACTGTTCTAATGGTGGCTGGGGAGACTGTGATCCTTAAAAGGAGCCTTAGTGCCACAGTCCTCCAGGAATTTGGCTCTGACCACACCTGTTTATTTACTCACTATGCCTGTTTACTTACTGTGTGTTAAATACATCTAAAGAAGCAAGGCTAGGCTTGGTGTGTGTGAGACCTGGGGTTCCATCCTCCATCATGCAAAGATAGATAGATGATAGATAGATAGATAGATAGATAGATAGATAGATAGATAGATAGATAGGTAGGTAGGTAGATAGATAGATGATAGATGCATAGCATATAGATGATTGATAGATAATGGATGGGTGGATGGATGGATGGATGGATGGATGGATGGATGGATGGATGGATGGATGGATAGATAGGTAGATAGTAGGTAGGTAGATGAAAACTAAAGATTTGGTGGCACCCACAGAATGCTGCAGTGCTGGGATCTCCTGCCTCCCTGGGCTGCACAGTCTTGTAAACACTCTGTCATTTTTCTCACTTACCATCCTCCTGGTGCCAAAGTACCACCATTTCTTACTGAGTTAGAAGCCTCCTATTCGTGGCTCCCTGAGCGCACCTTAGATAAGCATTTTATGACCTTCCTAATCTTTATTCCTTTTCTTTGGAATGAACCTGAAGGTGATCGTCAATCCATTTGGCTCATTCTGTATATAACAGGCTCTTAACTCCCTGCCTTTCCTTGAGAGCAGCAGTCTGTAGAACAGGCTATGAACTGCAGAAAGCACTAAGTAAGTGGTGTCCGTTGTTATTTTCCTTTCTATCTGATCTGATGTGTCTCTGTTCCCCACCACCCCGCCCTGCATTATCAGCTCTGGAGACTGATGGCAGAATGGGCCTCATTCACTCCTGCTTTTTTGTGGGTCTGTTCTTGGTTGCTTTAGCGTAATGACTGGCCTTTCCAATACATGTTCCTCTTGCTGCTTGGTATGCTCTGCCAGGACATGCCCCTACTCTTCGATGATCAGTGTTTTCCCACTGCCTATAAAGGGCTCATACATATATATTCACATTAGTCTCACCTTTCACAGTCTGCTGTGGCTTCAACTACTCCTTCTTCTAGCTTTCCATCTGACTTGCTGTCTAAATGTCCAGAAAGGTGTGTGGATGGGTATTGCCTGCACATACCCAGTGCTCTTGTCTCTGTTCTGCCTGTGCATCTTGTGTTATCTACCATGCCTTCCTGCGCCTTCTCAGCCTGGTGACCTCTCACCTACCTTTCAAGGTCCAGGATAGACACGTGCCCTTAGAAAGCTTTCCTGCCTGGAAAAAATACTTTACGATGTAACCATCAAACTCATTAGTTTTCATGAGACCTAGCATTTTAGTACAGTCATATGACCACCACAGCAACTCAGTCTGGATCACTTTCTTCCCTACCTCATTATTCATTTCTTGTGGTCATTATTCATTTCTTCCCTACCCGTAAGCAACTTTCTATACTCATTTGCCCCTTTGGGGGACTTCATAAAGTGAAATCATACAAGTTGATTTCTCATGCCTGACTTCTTTCCTGTGCGTGTTCTGCGGTCCATCCATAATTTGGAACATGCTATGCTTTGTCCCTTTTTATTGATGGATAACATTACATTGTATGGACATGATGTTTTCTTACTCATGTACTAGTTGGTGGGTTTGGGGGACTGTCTTCAACTTTGGGCTATTGTAGATTATGCTGCTATGGTATTTACTTATAGGTTTAGTGTAATCATACTGTAATTTCTCTTGAATAGAAATCTAGTAGTGGAATTTATAAGGCAATGGGTTTCTTTCTAGGAAATTGCCCAACTGTGCTTGAGTGGCTGTGCCATGCTACATTCTATAAGCCATGACTGAAGGGTCTGGTCCCTGCATTCTTGCATAGACAAGACTGCAGACTATCAATTCTAATGGATTTAGAACAGGTGTACAGAGACCTTTTCATGTCATCTGCCCTCTATGCTGTTGTTGTTTTGGTTTTGAGTCATATTTTGTTTTTGAGCTAGCCCTACCTTCTCTGTTTCACCATAAGATATTTGAGAGGTTGTGCCTGCCTGTCCAGCAGTTAGTACATCTTCACACAGTTGCTGTGAGACATTTGCTTATGTATCATCATGTTCACATACCCAGAGAGTACTCATGCATTTCTTTGGCTTCTTGTGAGAACCTGTGGTATCCTTAGAAGGGGCTCAGATGTTGCTTCTCTCCTGCATTGTAAGAGCCCTAAGGGAAGGGACTGTGCTGCACTTGTCCTTTTAGCCATAGCAGAATGCCTTGTAAAGAATAAGTATTCAGTACATACTCAGTCAGCAAATAAACTGACAAATGAATGAAATGTTCCCTGGAAAGGCAGGAGAGGCATACTATGTACTTCCCCAGACTGTCTTTTCTATTAGCCAAGTGTGCTCTTTCAATAACAAGTGCCCACATTTTAGGGAGTAAGGTATGGTGGTGTGAGGAACGTAAGGTTGACCCGTTCCAAATTTCTCTGTCCTTTGGTCTGGCCCCAGATCCTTGTGGAGGTGCTATTGCAAGCTAGTTTTAGTCTTCGTAACTCTCATTTGCTGATTTAACGACAATGAGGAGAGAATGGAATAGAGAACAATAAGAAATCGAAAGAAAACCCAAAAGGAGTTTGGTTATGACAGCTCCATTTTCACAAAAGGGCCTGTCTAGCAATTCCAAGAATAGAAAGACCTCCTTCAAAATAGAGAAAATGATGTTGGAAAGTAATTACTCAGGGGTCAGAGGTCCCTGTCTTAGTGCCCAAGGCCCCAATTTAATTTTAAATTGAGATTTGACAAGGAAGAAATATTCCCATTCCACCCTTCATTTTTAATTTTCCAGGCATGATTTTTATTGGTTAGTTTGCATTGCTTGGGAATATTAAACAATCAATATTTTTGACACACTCCATTCATGTCTAGGGCTTCTGAAATTCCAAACAAGACCTTGATTAGGGAGGGTAGGTGGCGAGGGCAGCATGCCTCTTTCCAGGGGTCAGACATTGGGTCCTTTGACTCAGCACATTGTAATTATCATTCGCTAGAGACGGCCACTCCTGATTTCTGTAAATCACCTACATGAACAATGGATTGTTGGCGATGACAAATGAACAAAGAAAAGTTTATAGAAATGACAGTCAAGGACTCAGAAGGCCTGATGCATCTGCATTTCTTTTTGCCACATTCTGATTTGACAGAAAATAGACTGTTGACATGAATTACCAAAGAGCTTGACTTTGATGGTGAGAGGGTGGCTTGGTTTGGAGAAAGGGACATTTGACTTAGGGAGACAAGGAAATGAGCTCCATACTCTCTCTGCAGAGTATTAGCAAATTGTAGCAGTATCTTCACATCTTTAAACCTTGGTTTTGTTTCCCTAGCCTCTGAATCAGGGTCTGTGCTGCCCATGCCTATTCTTGTTGGTTGGTAATGTCTGCCTGAAATACTGTCTTGAGAATTATAGGAGCTCCTTGTTGACTCAGTGGGAAGAACTAAATTGATTAGTGATGTCTGTCATAGCATGAAATTGGTAAACAGTGATATACAAATGATATTTGTAAATATATTCAGTCAGTGTGTACATTGGCCTCAACTATTGGTGTTTCTGTTCTGGCTAGTCGAAAAGTGTTTATGTAGCCAATATTCTCTTCTGTGTCTCTTCTATGAAGGCTGATGTAAGATAAATTGCAAAAACAAACAAACAAAAAAACCCCACATAATCTTGAAGACACATTTTACATAGTAACTATTCCTATGTGAAATGCGGTGTGTTTGTATCTAATATACAATAATACACAATGTGTATCTTGATTTTCTGTGGCCATACAACAGAGAAGACGCTACTGCCTGTATTGTGACATCAAGTGTTACCGTTCAGAGATCTTAGCACATACAAGAAAGTTTGACCCTGTGGTATATGAAACCTATCTTGAGTTCTCAGACACAGGTAATTACCATTCTTTTCAAGGTTAGAATAGCTACTGTGAGTCAGAGGATGGAAGTGACAGATTCCAAAGTCACATAGCTAGAGACAGTGAGACAGGATGTGACTAGTGTCACCAGAGTTTCTTTCCAAGGGAGACATTATCCCACCTGAGGGTTTCAGAGCAAGGTACACTTGCAGGCCTGTTTATTCCAGAGAGGGCTGATCCCTCTCCCTACCTCACCCAGGCTGGGAATAGTCATCCCACAGCAAGAAGCAAGCAGAGAACACGCTTGCTGCCAGGAGTTCTCAGAAGGAAAGCGATCTGGTAATTTTGTTGAAATTGGGATCTAGCTTTTTATTTCGGGTAGTTAAAATAAGCCTCTGGGTGATATATTTTGGGCCTAATTACCCCGCTTTTCACAGAGGAGTCTGTAGAGTGATTAAATAAAGGTAACTGCAGTTGGCATTCAGAGCGGTTTGTTAAAAGGGAACCAAAGGGGAAAATCTGGAAGTTACCCCCACTCTACTGCCTCATGTAACAGGATCCCCGGGAAACCTATGTCACGTCACCAGAGCCTAAGCTCTGGCTTCACATTCTATTCATTCTTATGGTGCTGTGTGGGAACTCCTCCCGCAGAAGATAAGCCAGGGACTCTGAGTCTTGCTCAGAGCCACAGTAAGACCCTTGGTGACACACGCTCCCACCTCCAGCCCATTGTCCTCGGAGAATATGTGTGTGACTCCCACCTAGACCTTCACTCAGCAACCCAGCACCTTGTTAAAATATAGTGTTTACAAAGCTTCGTCACTTACTGAGCAGAAAATCATATGGCAGGCAAACATCTCTCACTCCACCTGGCTGGCATCAGTTACTTCTGTTGTATAGTTGACAGTTGAAGCACAAAGAGGTTTTATAATTTGCCTGTAAGTGCACAGCATCCGAATAGTGGAGGAGCTAAAATCTGAAACCAGGAATGACTGTTTCAGAATCGCAGCTCGGAAATGGTGGGTTGTATCCTTACCCTGTTAGCCTCTCCAGGAATGTGTTAAAATGGCATCTGCCATTTTAAAGGTTCTTTATGAGCATTTTGAACTCACAGCTGCCATTCTGCCTCGACTGGAAACTAATGAGGTAGCCCCATGGGATGGCTTTTCAGAATCCTTCGGAAAGGCTTAGAATTTGGGGTAGATTTGGATGACAAAGACATACATAGAGATAGTCTCTGCAATTCTGGCAATTAAATCTCAGAACTAACACTAGGAAAAAAGACCGTTTTGTTTATTCAAATGTTTATTTTATTTACTGGGACAGAAAGGAATAGCCATCCAGCTTAGCAGTTAGAGGAAGTGGCTGGGGTGAGATTCTTAAGCACTGGTGGTGATGGTGGTAGAGGGGAGCTCTTCCTTCACTCACCAGCTGCCCATCCAGTCCTTGAAGACCTCCTCAATGGAAAATGTTTCTGAGCTGGGGTGGAATCACTGTCTTTCTCTTTGCTGCTTTTGCTACATCTCCCAAAAGCACACATGACCTCCCAGCTTGTCCTTTCCAGTTCTAGTCTTCATCCAAAGGGTTCCACCAAAGAACTTTCTAGATGAGAAAGTGTCTGTGACCCCACAACGATAACAAATGGAGGCCCAGCTGAGTAGACCCTCTGAAAACTCAGTGTCTATCTGAGCCAGTGTTTCCCCCTCCCCCTTCTATCAGTCCAGTGTAATATCTCCTCCATTACCCATAGATGCTCCCTTTCTTTGAGTTCTACTGGCCAGCCCTCCTCCCCCTTTTATTTGACAGACCATCTAGTTGTCTACCTAGAACTCTTCTTCTTCCTTTGTGTCTCTGCTAGAGAGAGAGATACCTTGACCTACATCCACTCACTCCATTTAGATACCCTGCTGATGCATCCATCACAGTGTTGTACGAGTATTCTCCCTGGTACCCTACAGCAAAGCTTACAATGTTCTCTACCCTATCTTTAGGAAATGCTTTGGCCCTGGCCTGTGGATACCAATAAGCATCCTTTCAATGAAAAAGAAAAATTCTCTGGTTTGTTTTCATGTACATACAAGCTACCATTCTTTTACCTGGTACTCCAGTGTCACTGTTTTTCCCTTATGGTATGGTTAGGCCAGGAGACTCGGGATAGAATGGGCAATGCTCTGAAGTAAGGACTTTATGGGAGAGGAATGAGAAGGGAGACGCACGTGTGGATGGGAATAGCCATGCACACTGATGGAACACTTGTATTGGACCATGCATGATGAGAAGATAATAAAATTTAATCAAAGTTGTCCGCTAAAAATGAATGTTCTCTCTTACAGAGGATACACTGCCTAGGCACTACAGGCCTAGCAAGGAGGAAATTGGAACGTATATTGTAGTCAGCTCTGCCAGCCTCAAAGCCCACAGTGGTAAACATTTCACTGTGTGTGTTTAAGAAATAGGTTTCCTGACTTAAAGTCCTCTAATTAAGAAGTTTCCTAAAATGCAGAATGTGAGCATATCCATTTATGTGTATGTATGTGTGTGTGTGTGTGTGTGTGTGTGTGTGTGTATAGGAATTTTTATGATTAGGTATGTATGTTTATTAGGCGGAGATGAGCAAGAAAGTTGTTATAAGAAAATACTAAAAATTATGCATGGGACCTGACTTCAGGTTGGTAACCCAAAGGTGGCTTCCTTAGCTCAGGGTAGTTCCGTTGGTGGTGTTGGGGAGTGGCACAGGTCCTATGCTGGGAACAGAGTGCTCTGATATGAAGTCTCATAATTGCATATTAGGGAATAATTGGGCCTATAGAAGCACTCATGCGCACACAGACATGCACAGAGACATACACAGACACATAATCTTTCAACTTTCAAGGGGGCCACTGCATATAGGACAGGAGTCATGTATCAAGGTTGACATCAAAGAACTGAGTTCGGGTCTTGAATACTATGAAAACTTTAGGTGGGTGGATTGGAAACAGCGGGGAACTCAAAGTGGGTGCTAGGTGGGCGTAGGACTCTTTGCCTTGTCTTGTCTTATGGTCTTCTGTTTTTCAAGCATCGTTTTTGGTGACCTGTAGTGTTGCAATTCCATTATTTTCACACCATACTGGGATTTTCTTTTTTCCTGTCTGTGCTTCCTCGTAGGCTGTGATTCCTGCGGGAAGGAATTGTGTCCTAGTATCTTTGGGGTTCCCACTGTCAAGGATTTTAAGTGTAGCAGATGCTCAGTCCAACCTCAGAGAGTGGATTAATGGAAAGAACAAACCTTTTCAAAGGACAAGCAGATGATGAATTTCTTTTTAAAGTTCTGATTTTAAAAATAGGTGAGAGAAGGCCTGTTTTATGCCAGGCTTCCCTTTAAGGATCTTCTATATATATAAAATTCCACAATTCTGCCTTAGCCCTGTGAAAGAATTCTTTTTGACAGATTGGAGAAGAGCCTGGTTCATCCTCAGAACCATCTTTCTGATCCCAAATCAGCCTCAAAGATGGGAAATCAATGGGAAAGGATTCATCAGCATGCCTTCTCCCTGGTCAGTCCACAGAGCTGCCCATGCAGGGACAATGCCCCTGTTTGGTAAACTGCTGCTGCTACTACCACCACCAAGGATCTTTCATATTTGATCAAGAACTGTTGCCTGAAGGTTTTGCAGAGCAGGTCAGCCTGGGATCTGGGGAAACCAGTATCCCAGTAGAATTATTGCTGGACACACCAGGGCTGCAGCTGTCAGCACCAGGAGAGAGAAATACACACAGAAAATTTGGGAATCATTCAGCAAATGCTGGGAAACATACCGTTACATCATCAAATTTTAACAAAATTACCTCCAAATAGCCTAGTGCCTTTTGGCTTCTGTGAGTGGAGCTATGCAAATCTGATTTGGGGCAAGTATTTTTAAGTGTGTTCTTAAAGATAAGATTCTGCAGAATCTCATGTCCTGTTTCCTGGCACTGGGGCCAGTCTTTAGAACAGAATGTCTGCCCTTGGCCTTGGCTGACCATCATCTTAGCCAGCATAGCTTTCAAAGGGCAGTGAAGCAAGCTGTGGAGTCTGAAGGGATCTGACAGGTAGGAAACTAACACCTTCCTTTCCCAAGGAATGAGGAGACTGTTTAATGATCCTGGGTCCTGAGTTTCTTCATTTGTAAAAATCAGCCATTTGTAAAAATCTTCTTCTTCTTCTTCTTCTTCTTCTTCTTCTTCTTCTTCTTCTTCCTCCTCCTCCTCCTCCTCCTCCTCCTCCTCCTCCTCCTCTTCTTCTTCCTCTTCTTCTTCATCGTCTTCATCTTTAAAATTACATTATGTATGTCTTGTATTTATATGTGTACATATGCATGAGCATATGCTATGCTACATGTGTAATCACAGAATCACATGTAGTAATCTATGTGAGTTCGAGTAAGACTCACAGCAGAAGAGATCCAGATGGGTAGACTTGGTGGCAAGCACCTTTAAACCCAGAGCCATTTTGCTGGTCCTCTTTTTGTTTTGTTTGTTTGTTTGTTTGTTTGTTTGTTTTGTTTTTTCATGCTTAAGTTCTTTTTCCTGACTTGAAATGGCAACAGGCTCAGGGGGTTTCCTAGCCCTTTTTTGGGATGTTCACTGGACATGTAAGTTGCAGGATGTGTCCATCAGCTCTGCATTACTATAACAAAGTGCCTTAAGCAGCATAACTATAAAATAAGAAAAGGTTTAAATAGCCTATGTTCTGAAGGATCTAAGGCCCAGCGCCCCTATTCTCTCACTCATTACATGAGACCTAAGGGCAATGGGTAGATGGCTCTGATAAGGACAAATGCTTCAGCAAGTGCCCATACCCCAAGCGAGAAAATACAGTTGGGAGGCACTGAACCCAAGACTTTAAAACAATCCTCTCATGAATGCTACTAAGGAAGCCATTAAGAACTACCTGCTAATGGCATGTCCCCAGTCACCTAAGGAGGACTCCCCATGGAGAAAGATCAGACTGTTGGAACAGCTCTGTCCCTGTTGCCCCTCCCAGGACATAGCTCTTCTTGAGTTACTTGAAGGAATTAATTCCCTCAAGTGGTCCTTTAAGATCAGGACACACTTTTCTAGACTTGTTGCCAAAATTATTCAGGGGTGCCATTTAGTCTTTAAGTGGCCTCTGCCAGGGTTTTCTCAAATAACCAATAATATTCTGTGACTCATTGAGGAGGGAGAACCATGGGATCAGAGCAATATGAAAGTCATCAAGGGGGCTGAGCTCAGGCAGAAAGAAATTCAGTCCCTCCCCAGACCCTATGGCCTCACAGAGGCTGGACCCAGGCACTAACCTGGTTATGTTCCACATTTTTTGGAGTTAGAAGCACTCTGAAATAACTTCATTTTCTTTTTATGATCAGAAAACCTCAAATACCATTTCCTTAAAAATAGAAATTACATAGAAAGCCCAGCTTCCTGAAGCCCCTTCTTGTGTATAATCTCCCATCTAAAAGCATTGCAAACCGGAGAGCCCAGGGCTTCATTTGAAAGGTAGGGGTGTGGGGTGGGCTGCAGGCAAGATCTGGCCCTGTCTGTCTATCTTCCCCGGCTTTTCCTCTCAGTCTTCTCATAGCCCATCTTCTCCTAATTCGCTCAACAAACCTTAGAACACATTTACGGCATCTTGTATGATGTGGGAAGCCAATGGAGGTTCCCAGAGATAGAGTGACAATTCCTATCTCCACGGACATTGCTTCCTGGTAGAGATGAGGGTGAGAGGTTGATGAAAGAAATCCCAATGTAACATGAAAGTGACAGCCCTGTGCAGTGCTGTGAGCACTTGGGATAGATTGACTAACACCAGAGCAGGGATGGGAGATGATGAGAAAGTTACAGGGAGGAGATGATGTTTAATTTGGTGCTTGCTGTTGTCAGGGAGGTTTTAAGAGCCCTGGCTCCCAAGTTTGTCAGACATAACAAGGACTTTATCCTCCAACCCCCACTCCCACCCTCCATATTTTGGACTTTGACAAATTGCTCCCTTCTCCTTAAGCCTCCATCCATTCTGCTGGAAAGTGGCAGTCGCCGTAAATCCCCTGTGGGAAATGTTTGAGGAGCGAATGCGGTGAGAGCGGTGAAGTGCTGGTAATCATGCACTGTCACTTCAAGGAAACAGAGAAGCGTATTATTACTGGGTTTTTGTTGTTGTCTGGTCAGTTAGTTTTGATTTCCTTTAATGTGGAGTCTCATTTTGTAGCCCAGACTGGCCTTGAACTTGTTCTCTTCCTGTCTTGGTCTCATAGTTCCTGAGATTTCAGGCGCCGACCCGTATCTACACTATTAATATGACACTGCAAACCCCATCTTTTGTTCTTCCTCAAAGTGCAAATTACTCCCTGTGATAGATGGGTGATGGATGGTGTCCCAGGCAGTGGGAAGAGAAGATGCAACCAGAGATATTTAGCATCCTCTGACTTCTTTCAGTGGTGATGAGATAGGAAGGGGCAAGGAGCTAACAAGAGGTTGGAGTTAGGGGGTAAAAGTTAGGGGGTGGTGGTTGAGGTTAGGGTTAGCTTAGAATCCAGTTATGAGCCTTGTTTGCCATGGAAGTGAGCATCTGTGCTCTGAGGTGATGGTGGGGTATAGTTAGGGAGACAAGAATCAAGGATGATTTGGCCAACCATCTATCTCAAAAGGCTCACTGAAGGAGTTTACCCCGTGGTGGAAGGAGGAGCAGGATGATGGACAGAATCCCAGGAGTGTTTACATCCTCCTCTTCAGATCAAAGGAGAGTGGTGTGACATCTAGATAGAGCAAACCTGGGAGGGACCTCTACTTCTGTGGAGCCGCCCTCATTAAACCATATGCCCTGTGAGATCAGGGTTGTATGTGTAGTTTCTCAGTGTCTTTGGCAGTAGGCAAGACACAGAAAAGAGGCTCAGAAACTATGCACGGATGATGGACTAAGGTTCATCTGTTTCTTCAGACCCCAGCGGTACCTATTAGTAGAGAACAGACGGAGATCTAACCCTGCATATCGTATTCAGGGCAGCAGTCTGAATTTATAATTGTTGACAGTTTGAGTTGCATTTTGATTTTACTCTCTTTAATCCTCAAATCTAAACCACTGAAGATATAATATTCTGTATCTGAAAAAAATGCAAACAGAAAACAATGACAACAAATAACTCCAAGACCCTTCTGCCATTTGTCTATGATTTCTGTCTAGGGTGGGGTGGGGTTCAATTATTTGGTGTGCTCAGTGGCGAGTCTGTGGTAAATATTCCAGCAATTGAAATACCTCATTGGGTTTGGTACCTGTGAGAGAAGGCTGCTTTGTTAGCATAACCAGATGTCATAATATTGAGTGTGCTGCCTGGGCAACCGGGCTGGTGCGCCAAGTAGAGGTCACTGGGCTAGAGAATGGTCTAAAAAATGTATATTCAGGTTCTGTCAGGAAGAAAAATAATGGGTTTCATTTGAATGAAATTTAACATACTTATGGATTTTGAAATTTTTTTGAAAGCCTTTTATGATAATAAAGCTTTTATTTGTTTGGGAGCAAATAATCCTTTGGTGTGATGTTATTATTGTCTTTTTACTTTAATCCTGGTTGAAGCCACAGCAAAAATTCTTCATTCAAAATGCTCCTTGAGTAGACAGCCCCTGTCTGTTTTAAATTGCATTGTGTCTGAAATGGGCTAGGTCACATGTAATAAATGCTGGCATTTTAATAGAAACATTACAGCAAAAATAGTTAACAATCTGCTTTAATTTCAAAACTCATTTTCTTCCTCACACAGTTGGGCAGTATCTTAGTAAAAATGTGCAGAATGCATTGGGATTTAATTATGATGGCAATTTGTTCTGAAACAAGGTTAAGTAGGGCTGTCAATAAAGGTGCAGGGTGAGGACAGTTGTGTCCTGAAAGCCAGGCTGACCAAAGAAGAGTTGAAGGCCTTGGGCAGTGTTTTGGGGTATTTTTTTTTTTCTGTCGTTGTTATTGTTGTTAAAGCTTCCAATTCTGTGGATGTTGATACAGAGGCTGGGTGCCAGCAGTGTGTCATCCCTTGCAAGTGCCCATCCCTCAGGCAGGGGGAAAACAGGGGTTGAGAGTGAGTATCTCCTTCACTTCCATTTACTGCTTAACTTATTCCTTCACCATCTAAGCCCCACTGTGCTGAGTGCTGGGCATACATAGGCAGCGGACAATAAGCAGGACTCCTGCCTCAGGAAAATTATAGAGACAAATACACTCACTATAGAATGATGGAAATATATGTTCAAGGACTGTGTGTCATGGACTCTGAGGGCAAGGTCCCTGGTGAAAGTAAATGATAAAGAAAGACATCTGCTGTGGTTTGTGGTCATGGTAGTGGTTGGGAAGGATAGCCTTACCTACCATGGTCAGGGAGGGGTGCGGTGTGGAAGGAAGAAAGGTTCTCACACAGCCCTCAGGGAATATTACTGTGGTGGGCAAGAAGAATGGGGTGGTAAAAAAAAGACATGGTCACTAGGTATTTGGGCTGTCAGTTGGTTTAAGGGAGATGGGAGGAAATTGAAATGGAAGTACTCAAAAGGCTGATTATGGTCATTACATTGGCCAAATGTGGATCATAGCAAACAGTTGGCATTGACTTTTGGAGGTGTGCCCCAGCCTCAGCCTTTTCCTGTTTGATGGGAGTAACAATCATAAAACATCACTGTGGCTTGGAACTTAAAAGCAGACATATTTTCGGCATCTGTTAAGTTGCCCGGAGTGATCTAAACTTAGATCCTTTTCGAGTGAAGATCATGCTGGGGAAACTGCTCAGCTGACAAGGGTAAGAATGGACTTCAAGTCCAACCTTGGTGGTGGCTGGAATGGGGCAGCTCCTCACACACTGCACACTAACATTGGTGCTCCCAGGACCCATTTCCCCATTACTAGCTGAGCTGGGCAAATCATCCAGTTATACCTAGCTGCCTCACACTGCATACAGGAGGGCTTGGCCCTCAAAGGCTTTTCCCTTTTCCACTTTTGGGAATTTAATGCTATGCTACAACAATCCTTTTTTTTTTTTTTTTTTTAACCTAGAATGCTACACTAGGTACTATTGGCCCATGTGTTCCTCTGAGCCATCAAACACTACTTAGCATATATTGTCCAGCTTGCTGAGGTTTTGATAAGCCAGAATCAGTTACTTCCTGGCCCTGGGAGGAACTTCAACCTGCATCTGACACCAACTGCTGCCTCATGGAAACACCTGCCCTTCTCCCTCCCAATTTGCTTCAATGAGCAAAGGAATGAATGTTTATTTACTGGGTGCCTGCTGTGTACCCTACACTGTGTTTAAAGCTTCCTTCAGTTAATTGACAACTGTTCTCTTAAAATGGGGGTTCTGGTTCATAAGACACGAGATCAAAAGCTCAGTTGATGAGATCACTCAGGAAAATGAGTGCTGTCAAACCCCAAACTTCTGATTCCATGTCCAGGGTGTTTGCTTTGTTTTCATTTCCTCTAAGTTGATATTTTCCAGAGTGGGAGGCTCATCCTCCAGACAGAAACAAGACTTCAGTGACACAGCAGAGCAAATGCTGACTCACTTCATGAGTGAGTTCTTTTCATTTCTCTCTCTCTCTCTCTCTCTCTCTCTCTCTCTCTCTCTCTTTCTGACTAGTCAAAGAGAAAATGGGTTTGGTGTTAATGTGCCACTATTAGAACATTTTAGATATTTGCAAATACCTTTTCCACAAATAAACTGGTCTCATGCTTAGATCCCTCAATTTTCAAAAGTGGGAACTCATTCGAATTTAACCAAACAATTTTCTCAATACTAATTTTCCCAGTATTGATGGTACAAAGGTATCTTTTAAGTTAAACTGCTCATTAGAACGTAATTAAAGGAAAATATTAACCAAGCTGGAGTCGGGTGTCTGTGCATACAGGTAAACCTTGAATGAGACATGAAAGCAGCTGGGAATGGTTCCTCCCCTATGGTCAGAACACAAAGCTTCCATGATTGCTGTCCCAGGCATTTATGGATCTGTTTTTGTTTATAAACAAATAAGTTAAGCATCATAACTAGCTTTGTCTTTGGGGCGGCCAAGAGTTTGCTGTTGTTGTTTTGTTTCCACAACTCAACTCAACCCAAGCTAATAACGGAGTCTTAAGACCTAGAAAAAATACTTAAGTTTATTGCAAAAGATAATATCCCATTTAAAACAGTTTAGAAATTTACAAAACCTTACAGTGATACATTGTCTTCAAGAAGGCGCTCTACAGATGAGCTGGTATTAAGTTCCAGGGATACTGAGTGTTTTAACTATAGAGGGAAAAGCTACATTAAACCCCTGCAGTTTAAGCAGTCCTTTCCATTTCATAAAAGTAATTTTTTTCTAAATTAATCTCTTTCCATAAAACCATATAACCTCAAGTATAACATTTCTGTAGAATATCATTTTACATACTATTTTACAAAGAAGCACTGCTATTCAACACGAGTAGCAGACAAGAGAGTTTTGGTATATATGAGTATGATTTTTTATTTAATGTAGAGATGATCCTTTTTGTTCAGCAGGCTGGTGTTTATCAATCCTTTTCCCACATACTGATTTTCAGGATTCAATTGCCAAGAAGGAACCTCCTCTCCAGGTGTAGATTGGTGTGGCCTAAGCAATTCAATGTAGTGGTGGTGGTGTGCTTTGGTATAGAACCATATAACCTTGGTTGGTTTTCTTTCTAGGAATGCCAACGTTTTCCAATCTCAGCTTCATCTCACTCAGCTCAGAGTTTATGCAAGGTCCCTAAGTTACCGTGTATAGGAGCTACCCCAGACATCTCCCATTCTTTCTGGGCTAGCCAGGGCAAAGGCTGCAGTTAGCTCTCACAGCTTGTACCCCCCCCCCACACACACACACACACACTGAGAGAAGGTACACGTAGCTTAGAAGTCAAGGGGAGTAGTCATTCCTCAGCCCGGTCAAGGAAGGACACAATCACACCACTTTCTCCAGGTTACTGGAATAGGCTATCCTATTGCCTAGGTCTCTGGAATCTAAGTGCAAGAATATTTTCACTCCATCCTGATGTACTGGAATATAAACTCATTTGAAATTAGTGTAAGCAAAACAAATTAAGATGGAAGCATCGCTACAAGAATAAAATTATGTAAGAGATCCCAAATGATTTTGCTTTATTGGATTATCCTCTGCACTGTTTTTTTCCATTGCTGGGGCCAACTGAGAGTTGAGTGTGTGGATACAGAAAGATCTGTGGCTTTTGGCCAGTGGTAACATATCTAATTGAAATATGGTTTCTTAAGCATGACAAGTCTATTTATCTTAATTCTAACTTGACATTATATATTCTGGTCTCACTTTGTGGGTTTAAACATTACACTAGAAGCAGAGAAAGAACATCTCGAATGACATCCCAAGACTTAAATAGTGCAAGCCCACATTCCTTGCCAAATTTCCCTCGCTCTCCCTGAAATAGCTTTTGCATGGCGGCACTGTGACAGGGGAAGTGCAATTGTTGGGGTGGTTTGCTCAATCAGTCTCAATTTGTAGGGGGATACGCACATCACATGTGCACAGCAGACACTCACACAGACACCAGGTCTTCGGCAAGGGGGCGGATACAAAATGCTTCCTTCCATTTAGGTGTGGCTCACATTGTTTTGGGCAGTGTCGGTCCAATCACAGGCCGGCAGAACACTGAATTTAATGCACGGGACTGGCAGCCTTGCCTCACCCAGGCTGAGTGGGTGTGGGGCAATCACTTAATTACACTGCTTTAGGAGTTTGCTTGGCCTGCAAGCTCGACCAGACATCCATGAGTGGAGGTCTTATGAACACGATGAGCCAGATCTTAAGGAACTCAAAGCTTGTGGAAGAAGGAGCTTTCATCTTTGTTCTGAGTCCTGCTTCTTCCTAGATCAGGTGACCGAGCCTGGTCACCAGGAAGGGAAACTGTAGAGTAGCATGTTTGGGCCTATCTACATGGTTGTCACAAGGATGTGTGGATGAGAAAAAAGTGCTGTATTGTAGCTCAGCCTTATTAATGTCGCTTGATAAGATACACTGACGTACAAGTTGCTGAGTCTTATGACCCTTAATGTTCCAGGTGAATGAACGATGGGATCCTAAAGTTGAAGCCCCTCTCATATATATCCCACTTGCCATACAGAGACACATGATAATTAAGTGGCCCCTGAAAGACTGCAGCTATGGAAGTCACTTGAATTCCAGTCACAAAGATCACACAACAGGTGTCTTGTGCCCACGGGCAACCTTATTCTGCCACATCCTGCACAGCCCATACTTTACAAGAAGACAGCCCCTCGATTTGAGATCTAAGGGCTAGCTAAAAACGAGGACGACCTAATACATGAGGGTGATCTGCCATTGTTCGGTGCTGCTCACTTCCATTGTGCTTTTGTACAATAGATGGTAGAACCCTGCCAGTTCATTGTGTGATGTTTGCTAGGATACCTGCTTATAACCTTTCTCTTTCTGCAGTGCACAGCACACACTCATTTCTGTGTCTCTGGGGTTTGATGATCTCAGGGCGGGAAGGAAATGCTTGGTGTTGGAGAGGTGGTTGGGGGTGCTGTGGAGGTTTGCTTACGGTAGGGATCTGGACTTAGCAGATGAGGAAGAGGCCTGGCTGTGTGTGACAGGCAGCTCAGCAAGTGGCCACAAAAATCCTCAGCAAGCAACAACATACAGTCAGGTAAGGTTGGTGAGCAGGTGTCCAACAGTGTACCAGCTCTGAGGCACTCCTGTATCATGGCTCAAGGGGATCCCAGCCTACGCTTTTGCAGAGGAGAAGGGAGGCCTTGAGGACAGGGGACCCCCATCTCAGGAAGGAATGTGGGAGCCCCAATCCTCTCATATCCACCAGAAGCATTTCTTCTTCACCTTCTTGCTTTTTCGCCGTAAGTCCTGTTTCTCGGGGGCTGGGGCTTCTGCTGGGGACTTGGGTGGGGAAGATGCTTCTTCCACAGGTTCTGCCTCCTCCAGGCTCTGGAGAACCTCATGGAACCTGCCTTCCTGCTGCCGAAAATCATACTCTACGCTGGAAGACAGAAAGGAAGGAAGAGAGTAGCTTCAAAATGACACACACTGCTTTATCATCCTGTTACCCAGAGCACACAAGAACAGGTCCTTGGGATCAGGTACTAAGCTATTAGGGACCAAATACCTGTATGGCTTTGAAAGTTGAGTCATCTCACAGACTCTCCCTTTCCTACCCATTAAATTCAATTGATACTTTTAATGATAGCCCATTTTGTCAAGTACAAATCAGACACAGAGTATGTCAGCAATCAGTACTTATTAGGCCTAGCTTCCTTCTCACCTTTGTTTAGTGGTCTTCTCTGTTAATGTTTTTAAACAGTATTCATAAAAACCAATTCATTGACAGGTAAGTGATATCAAGGCCCATATAATCAAACTGAGCTTAGCACCCTCATCTGGGAAGCAGCAGTAATAATGGCCCCTAATGCTAATGCTTTCTTTGAAATCAGTATATGTAAAGTTGTAAATGACATGGCCAGAGAAATGCCTGGCTTACAATAATCCCTATTCCTGCTTTAGTTCCATCATTAACATTATTACCATTGATACATTACGCTCTTTGAATTGTCACTTACTAATGTGTTTTAGAGAGGTTTACATATAAGGCTACCTTCTAGCATTCCTCTATACAGGGAGACTGAAAAACTCTTCTTTGGGTAGATAGTTTCTCTTTTTTCCTATTTTGTATGTGTGTTTGGAGTCATTAATATACAGAGTATTTCATTTGTAACATGGTGACCACTGCAAAGGTTTGTGAGGTAGACAAGAGGCGGTATGAGACCAAGATACCCAGAAGCCCGAGGAATGTGGAGTCAGCAAAGAACCTGGGGCTAGGGGAGGAGCCTGATGTTCCTCAGCCTCTTCATGCCTGGAGAGGCTGTAAACATGTGTCAGGGACCATTTGTCTTCCTCTCACTCAGTTTCCCCTGTGCCCAGAGAACTGGGTTAGGAAGAACGGATCCTGATAGGCAGCTCTGCCCAGCCTGTGTTCTTGACCATTCCCTTCCCTTCCACTTTTGGGTGCATTTCAGTGCTAAGTGCTTCTTATGGGCATTCTCAGAAAGTCCAGGAGTAGAGAAAATGGCAGAAATACACTCATAAAAGCCAAGTATGCCCCTTGATCAGCCGGGGGTGGGGTGGGGGAGAGATGAAACACTGTGTAAGGAAGACAAAAGACCCCACATCACTCTAGGATGTCATGTGACTGGCAGAGGCCTTTATGCCCAGCAAGTGCTGAAAATCAGCCATCATCAAAAGACCACCTGCCCTTGTCTGTGAGACCCGAGTCACTTCCCAGAGCTTAAGATCAGCGTTAGCATTGCCATAGAAGTGGATCATAATTGCTACATAGGAGAAAGGATGCCCCAGACGCAGCATTGTCCTGAGCATTCTGAAATGGAAGAGACGGAAGGGCAGAGTGGCCTGTCATGTAGCCAGCAGGAGGAGGTATCAATAACCTTCAGGCAGATTTGCCTCTCGCTTTTGGACATCTTTTCGCTTTCTTCTACTCTCTGGTACTCTCTACTGGGACATAATCCTGGCAGGGTGACCTACATAATGGATGAAACACAGATTGTGTTTTTCAAAGCAAAGCTCCAGAGTACATCAACTGCAAGTCGCTTCCCTAATCTCAAGCAGGAGAGAGGCACTGTGCTGGAGGAATGTGGTTCCTATTCCCGGGATCACAGGCAAGTGTAGAAAACAGGTGCGTGTTCGATATGCAGCACAGATTAGGCACCACATGTTCATCCAGACAGTCAACCAAGATTGATGAAGTTATTGTCCATATGCCACTTCCTGCTCAAGACACTGAGAAAGGAGTGGCAGGGAGATTACAAGTCCGGTCAGCTAGCACTGCCATTGTTTGGCCAGCGGCTTTGTGTCTCTAGTAAGTGATATCCCACAGTGTCAACAATTGGAGACCTCCTAGCCAAAGCCCATGGTTCGCTAGCTCATCCAGCAGAGGTATCCAAGCCCACACCTTGAGTCCCACCCTTCTACTTTTGCCCAGTAATGCACCCCAGATTGTCTCGAGTGATGAAGCAGCTTTCTGTCAGCATCACTTGTACCTCCTTCTCCCTGGAGGAAACCTGGGAGACAGATTCAGAGGCCGGAAACAGTCATCTCAGGAAACCTCTGCATTGCACCAAGGAAGGAATTTAAAGCAGTAAGGTGTGAGCTTTGATTCTCAGCCTCTGTCACTGGAGGCATGCATACTTGGTTGATAAGGAACAGCTATATTCACAGTTTTCTTTTAGCTCCTGAAATAGCCTTGCCCTACCTACTGAGGCAGAGAACAATCTTCACCATAGAGTACGAGGTGGAGTCAAAGCAAATGAGTAAGACCTGCTCATGCTAAGACTCCATGTTGTCCATCCATCCATCCACCCATTCATCCATCCATCCATCCATCCATCCATCCATCCATCCACCTACCCATCCACCCACCAACCCAGCCACTCTGGTGCTAAAATTCCATGGCTACACAGACTGGGACACCGTCCCTGTGGAGCTTGCTTGCCAGAGCTTAATGAGAAGGGTGATCCAAACATGCCTCCCTCCTCTCAGATAGCCTATCTTTTCAGGTCTTTGTCCAAGTGTTCTTACCAAGTTATCTGAGCATACCTGTACCCTTGGTTACTTTTAAACTACTCTGTGGAGTTTCTGACCACCTAATCCAAAGCAAACTAACACTAATGAACTGCCTGCATTTCCCAAGATTTGTCAATAGCTCTAAACCTAATAGAAGATGTTTCTGAGTGAGTCTATCATGGGCCCAGAGCTGGCAGGCCCAAAAAGGAATGAGCCAGAAGACAGAATGTAAACCCTGTCTCCCTTGTTAGACTTGACTTGCTGCCCATCACAGAGGCTAGAGCAAAAGGCTTTTGAGTTGAGTGCTCCTGGGTTTGAGCTGAGGCTGCATCACTTCCGGGATGGGTGACTTTGGACAACTTTCTTCTTTTCCAAGGACTAAGCTGTATGGGGGAGTTATAATAACAACCTCACTGGGTAGTCAGTCATGCTGATGGGAAACTGTAACAGATGTGATCACTCTATGCGGGGGTGGGGCACAGCCTCTGCCTACTCTGCTCTTCACTGAGTGCTTTGTCTTCTGTTTCTTAGGGACAAATGCCTCACCTCATCCCCTGTACCTCCAGCACTCCAGACATTGTATACCTTGCCCACAGCCTTGCTCTTCACTCCTCTCCTCATGTACATTCAGGGAAGAATGCATCGTTATGTTTCTATGGAAACACAGTAGGGTTCCATTATATTCACTAGGATTTAGGGAGCTGCCCCTCCCTCCTATGTCTGCCCCCAGTGGTCTTGACAGTTTAAGGGAATTGAAAGTGACTTTCTTTTCAAGGCCAAGCAAATAGCAGAGTATTGAGAAGTATGTATGCTTTGGAAAGAAATTGATTAATGTTTTTTTAGGCCAAAGCAATTTATTAACATAAAGGAAAATTGTCACTTTTCTTCTTATTCACCCTTTGACAAACTACTGTTTAGTTTAGGAAGGAGAGGGAGGATCTTTTGCTTTGGTGGCAGCTGCCTTATAAATGGGGAGGGGCCATGGCCTGCCTCCCTCATCAGCCTTTCATCTCAAGGCTGAGTAGACAAGAGGGGATGACAGCCCCTAGACCATGTTAATCAACCTCTTGGAAAGAGGAATAAATTGGCAACATATTTGTTTGTAAATTCTGGGCATGAAGACCGTGTTTGAGGCTTGGGTCCCTGGTCTGAGTAGAGCACAAATACCCTTGATACCACCTTTCTTCTGTCCTTCCTCTTGCTCTGCTGTCCATCACTGACATACCATCATTCACGCCAGTCGTCCACCTATGCTCCCTATGTTCCATGCAGAATCCTAATAAGAAAGCTGCACATTGACAATCCAGTTTGGGCAGAATCCAGTGAGGAACAAATATTAGGTAAGAAGTTGTTATACAATGTTGCATCCAGAACTGGAAGCATTATGATTGCCTAGATCTGTCAAGAGGTGTGAAGGTCATCCTCTAAGGGATGTGTGAGGTCAGGAATGCCCAGTTCCTGGGGAGCCTTAGTGCCCTTGACATCCAAGGATGCTTCCAACCATACTGCCTCAGTGCATTTAAATAAAAAAAACAAGTTGTGGGACAGATGACTAATCTAGCTTCCATCATCATGGTGGAAACAAAGTAGAAAAAATGTTCTAGAAAGCAGAGGAGCCCTGTGCCATGGCTTACCTGGTTGAAGTTACAGTAAGGAAAAGAGATGGCTGAATAAATAGTTAATAACACATGCTGCTCTTATAGAGGACCTGAGTTCAAATCTCTGGTGGAACAACTCACAACACCTATATAACTCCAACTCCAGAGGATCCAATGCCCTCTTCTAGTAGCCTTTGGTATCGGCACTCACATGCACATACCCACACACAGAAACACACACAATTAAAAACTAATATTTGACAAAATATAAACACGTTATATTTTGTGTTTATATTTTAACCACCTCTCTAGGCTCAGGATGATCTTGGCTAGTTGCAGAAATTGGTAAGCCAAAATAAAATACAATGTTCACCCTAAAATTAAACATTCAAAAAGAAAACAAATTTATAGAACCAAATAAAGAAAGGTGGGATATCAGGGTGGAGGGTCCTGCTTTTGTATAACATCTTTAGTTTTGCAAAACTTCAGGTAAAACATTAGGATATCCTGGGAAGCCCAGTTAGCTGATAAGCAAGTCAACAAAGGCAAATCATACTGGGAGCTATGATCAGACCTAAATCTAAACTTTGTGTCAAGTCTGTAATTCAGGAAATATATTAGTATTTTAGTATACTAGTTGGCCTAAACAACAGAGAAGCATTTCTCATTGTTCTGAAGGGCTAGAAAATCCAAGAGCAAAGCACCAGCAGATTTGCGGTGAGGGCCTGCTTCCTGGTTCATAGCTGGCCATCCTCTCCCTGTAACTCTAAGCAGTGGAAGGGTCAGCAAATTCTCCAGAGTCTTGTCTACAAGGACACCCATCTCATTCGTGAAGGTGGTATTTTTCTGATCCAATCAACTCCCACTTTCAAATGGCCATGAAACGGGATGCTAAGGTCTACCATGTGGATTTGGGAAGGCACAAATATCTAGCCCATAACACCTCCCTCCCTGGCCCTTACTTCTTTGCTTTTTATCCCTAACGAGGAAATATTTCCACATGAGGGTCATGTTCTGAGGAGACAAAGCAATAAGTACCTTGACCCTGTTAGATCAAAATATGTAGTACTATAAATGTGTAATAATAGTGACTATCATGTATGAAGTGAACTGTGCATTCTAGACACCACAGTACAAGGTAACATTGCCTCTCATAATTCTCATAGCCCCATGAGATAAAAAAAAAGATATATATATATTATCTTCATTTATCAATTGAAGAAACTGAGGCAGGAGGGAATGAATGTTCTTTCAAGGATTTAAACAACAAATCTAATCCTAAAGGTTATACATCGGTATACAGTCTACACTCAAGAAACCTAGTGCCATGTAACCATGTAAACGATGGATGGCAGAAGGTATGTAGACGTGGGGAACAATATGTGGGGTAGAGGTGGAAACAAGGACCTAGGTCTCCTGCGTGAGGCCACAATCCTCTGTGGATCCAGACTCCAGCTGGGCTGGGCCCTGGGGGTGGTTCTTATACCCTAGCTCACTTCCCATCTGGCACTATCCACAAGGCTTCAGAGAAGCCTTGACAAGAGATGCAGTGTATGGGAAAAGAGATGTTCCCTATTGGAGGACAACTTCGTCAATATTGTACCTGGTCTCGGCTATTGTTGCTCTGGGCCTTACGTCTTAGTTGCTGATGTCGCTATCCAGTGGCCCTTGGCACTTCTGCCGTCGAAACTGCTTCTCACTGCTTTGTAGAGAGGAGTCCCTGTTCTCGCCAACATGGGGAGCAAGCTGGATTCCACAGCATCTTCCTGAAGACAGAACACCTCCAGACTCATCTCTGCGCCTTTCCTACCAGGGCCTACCCCATATGATTGGCCTCCTGCAGCCTTCCTGTACAGAGAATCAGCTGTGGGAACTGATGAGTCAAGGGTAGACACTTTGCCCTAGGAAGGGCAAATTACATCACTTTGGGCAGTAACCACAGTTTGGGAAAATAGTCTTAGCGTATATTTCTCCAAACGCCACCACCACTTCAAGGGGTAGTGTTGTCCAACTTTCCCTCTGTGACTGCATTGTTTGTTATTTGCAGGTTATAAATTTGGGCATCACAGCTCTCAAATGCACCCCTTTTAGGGCATCTGTCTGCTGAGGGCTCCATGGAGGATGGCAGACTGGTCTCTGGGCACACAGCAAAACAGAACCAAGCTGCAGAACAATCTATGACAAGAAGCTTTCTGAGCTCTCTGAAAGGGTTGGCCATTTCTCAGAAACGTAACATATATGAGCTGATAAAAGCAAGGTCAAAAGGAAATAGAAGACAGGAAAGCTTTCTGTAAGTAGGGATCGACGTTTGAGCCCTGGCTAATTAGGATCATGGGCACTCAGTCTCTCCAAGGCTCAGTTTCCTCATCTGCACAATGGGAGTAATACTCCTGCCATCTGGAGTCTGAAACGAGATGAGTCATCCACGCAGTATTTATTTAGCAAAATGCCTGGCATGGCGATTTGTTTAATGGATAGTAATGATTTTTCTATGAACTTGACGAGGAAGTAAAGGCTGGGTCAGAGTGTTGCCATTTGTGGCCTGTGTTCCACAACACCCTCTTGTTATTCCTGTGTGGTACTCGGTGTGCTTGACTTCATATTTATGGCATGTTTTAGCCTCTTTAGCTATTAATGCATTAAAGTAGCTTTCACTTTTTATTGCAGATAAATTGCTCTTGCAGTAAATCTTGCTCCTTTCCCCTTACACTCTTAGAGGGAAGACGACAAGAATGGAACTACAGAGAAAGGCAGGAAGTAAGGACAAATAAATGACTTGGATATCAACTTGTCGGCCTCTGAGAAATCACCACCTGCACCCCAAACTTTATGACTATTTCCCACAGAGAGTATTTAAGTTATGCTTGTGGCCAGTAGCTGGGGATGCTAGATGGCATTCATAGTCACACTCATGTCAAGAGAGTGTGGCTCAGACCACACTGGGATTTAACGAGGGCCAGAGATGCACCTGTGGTTGGTAGAAAGGCCACATCTGCTGTGTGGTTCCCCCCCCCCCCACCTGCAGATTTCATTACTGTCCAGAGAAGGAAAGAGGCTGTGGTTCTCTGCTTACCTGCCTCCATCCGGGGAGAGCAGGAGCAACAGACAAAAGGAAAAGAGAATGCTAAATAATTTAAGGGCAGAGTTGGTTGCTAAGCCCATAGGGCTGAGGCATACTGCAGTTTCTAGAGAAATACCTTTTTCTCTGATTAGGTAATATCTTAAGCAGCAGGCAAGATGGAGACCCGGTGGCTAACAGCTTGACCGTGGGGAGCGGAGAAAGAAAGGACCCACACCACCACCAACCATATCACCTTAGGCAGCTCACTGGCTCTCTGAAGCTCTCTCTGCTCTGTGAAATGAAGCCCTTCTTTCTTTCTTTCTTTCTTTCTTTCTTTCTTTCTTTCTTTCTTTCTTTCTTTCTTTCCTTCCTTCCTTCCTTCCTTCCTTCCTTCCTTCCTTCCTTCCTTCCTTCCTTCCTTCCTTTCTTTCTTTCTTTCTTTCTTTCTTTCTTTCTTTCTTTCTTTCTTTCTTTCTTTCTTTCTTTTTCCTGCAGGGTACACAGCAGTGAGGCTGTGTGGCCTGTGTCCCAGGGAGTTTCTTTGTCATGTACTGTCACTATCAAAACCAAGAGGAGAAAGCCCCTGGGAAGGGATCTCTGGGTACAAAGGAAAGCTCCTGCAGGGAACCTCCTTTTAAATATCTGCCAACTAAGTGGGCTTCAGAAGGACTTTACCAGTCCTGAGGTCAGTAATGAAAGTAACAGAATTAAAAAGCACCTTGTGGTCTGCAAAGTTTGGAGAGCTTAGGGAAGTCTCGGGATGATTCCTGGGTGGCATCTAGCACTATGTATTCCCTGGTTCAGTGACCAGGGTGTCATGCTTCTCCCCTGAAGGGGAGTCATAGTTGCGAAGGTCAGTGCTTGGCACACCCACCTGGATAGGTACCTGCTGTGAATTCTCTAGGAGTTTTGCAGAGGGCAGTACCAGCGTTTGGGCTCCTTGCTGAAAAGCAGGCTTGGGCTTTCTTTGCTTTTAACTTTAACCTACTGGAAAAATGTCAGCCTGGATTGCCAATGGGTCCTCATCTTAGAGGAAAGACTTCAGATGATTCTCCTAAGCAATGTGTATTGCAAGCCAAAGCCCTAGAGGCATAGAAATTTACAGCACTTCAAGATCAGCACCTTCTACTTCCTTCCCTCCCCTCTACCTCTATCCTCAGGGCACCTTATTGAATTCGAGGAGGTCTATCTGTGAACATCTAATCCCCAAATCAAAGCCAAGCAGAAAGGTAACTTAGCTTTCCAAAGACATAGTGCAAGGAAAGGCTAGTTTTTCTGGGGCTATTTTTATGAGCGAAACAATTCCATTTGTGGATGGGTTATCACAAAATCTAGGAAATCAGTTGTCATTTCCTCTTTTTAAGGTCCCCCAATCTCACCTCATTCAGAGATCCTTAAACCTTTCCAAAGATCTTGTTACAACACTCTCAAAGGCAGTAAGGTGGGGAATGAACCCATATCACAAAGAGAGCTGGGCTTCTGAAGCAGATAGACCATACCATGTTCATGTTCTGTGAGCCCTGCTTAGGGAATGTATCTTCAGGGCAAAGCTCCACAATATTGTTGCCTGAATAGACTCGTTACTGAAGCAATTTTGACTAAGCTCTAACAGCTGTCAAAGGAGTTTGGCCTCCAAAAGCAGTGTGCTCTGGAATCTGGCTTGTCACAAGTCAGAACTCAGTGCTGAGACTGCTGTTTCAATGACTAGAATCCAGGGAATTGTAAGCAAACACCTTTCTTTTTTTTCAGCCTTGATTGCTTAATCTGAGTATTGTACAAATGCCATGTTTTGCCACAGCCCCAATTTCCTCATCTGTAGAGCACTTTCTAATGTATCCTATATATGATGAGAATTAAGGGCAGTGAGGGGAGGAATTGGTGAGCTGTGGTTCACCTGCTGATAGCTCTTTTTTCTTTCTTTCCCTTAACTTTCTTCTCAGTTGATAACCTGTCCTCCGCTGTTAAAACTGTAAAAGTGAGCAAATAAAGTCTGATAAACTGATCATCAATGATATGCAGAATTTCTATATTATACAGATTTAATGTGAAAGGCCTGGTTCCTGCTGCCACTGATAAAATGACAAGGAATTTCATGGCTCAGATAAAAACTCATGATTTTCACTCTTCTTGTTCTGGAGGGCCAAAGCCTTCCATCAGTCTAGCTGAGGGTATGGATTTTGCATTCCTTCTGGAAGCTCTGTGAGGAGACACCTTGCCTACCTGCTCCTGTTTTTTTTTTTTTTTTTTTTTTGGGGGGGGGGTTGCACACATTCCTAGGCATTGGAACTCTGACTCAATCACCACATCTTCTCTATTTATGCTCAGGATGACCTCTGTGTGACACTCAAGCCAGCCAGGTAATTTCCCCATCTTAAGACTTTAACTTTAGCACAGTTATAACGTTCCTCCTGCCAGATAAAGTCGCATCTTCCCTGGGTCCAGGAATTACAATATGGATATCTGAGGTGTCTGCCAGTCACCCTGAAGAGCCTGCAGCTCTAATGCAGTGGTCAAGATTAACGAAATGCCAGAGCAAGGGTACTTTGGCCCTGGGGAGTTTTGTGGCTCTCTGAAGTCAAGTCTTCCCTCCCCTCCAGAGCTGGCAGAAAAGTCCTGAACAGTGATGCTAGACTGCCGTGAAGAACAGGATCTCAATGTCCTGTGGAAGTGCGGCAGCCGCCTGAGTCATCTGAGGAAGATTTGATTAGGTTCCATCTCATTGAGAGTATACAGTGTTCCAAGTATTTTAAATTGACAATCCATGGGCTACATCCAGTCTTTATTTGATTCAGCTCAAAGGACCTGCTATGTAGAAGTCCTTTCTCCTAATAGGAACATTTGATTATTACAAGCTCCCAAACCCCCATTCTAAGTGGGGTTGCACACAAATGGCAACAGTGATTTCATCCTTGGGTGATCCACATAGCTGTCTCAAGCCCTCCACTACTTTCAACTCTCACCACATCTCAATATTGTCACACTTTTTTTTTTTTGTAAGCATTGGTTAAGTGCCAACTGTGTACTTCACTTGGCCTATGATTCATTAGGATTCATGGCCTAGCAGAAGGGAATGGACATACTATCGTGGCGTGTGTGTGTGTGTGTGTGTGTGTGTGTGTGTGTGTGTGTGTGTGTGTGTCTTCTTAGGAAGAACTGGATTTCATAGTAAAGAGTCATGGTGCAAGAGGTAGTCTAGAAAAGGGAGGTGACCAGCAAAGGGCCTCATACTTGAGCGCACAGCTCAGCAGCCTCTGAGGCTAGAGAGGAGGTGGAGACACTGCAGGCGAAAGGCTTTAGCCTCATGTTCAAAGGGCCTTGAAAAGTCAGCTCAAGGGAAGAAGAGCCAGGACAGCAGGGAAGCAAACACGGCCGGATTCTATTTTCAGGTGCAATTTGGCAGTGTACATGGAGGAATAGTCAGGACAGGACAAAAAATACCTGCTGGGAAAAAGAGGAACTCACGTTTAGGTGACAAATGGTGAAGAGCTTTACTTAGCAAGAGCAGAGGGGCCGACATGCGGGAGCTGGATTTAGCAGGGAGAATTAAAAGCTAACTATATGTATTTGTAAAGAAAAGAGCAAGTGATGAGGGGACTGTGGTGTCTTTACAGAGTCCCCACACACCTAATAGCGCTGAGCAAGACAATGTGGGAAGGGAGCTAATTTCTAAGGGAGAATGAAGAGTATGCCATGGACTTGGGATATCGTTGTGATTCAGATGTGTGTCCTAGGAATGTCCGCGTGTTAAAAGTTTGGTTGCAAGGTGATAGTATTAGGGGCTACTGTGGATCTTTAGTGGGTGGGTCCTTAGGGGAGATCTTTAGGTCATGGGGAGGTTATCCTTAAAGACCATTATGAACTGGTCTCAATCTCTCTTTACGTCCTTGTGGGTGATGTTGGTGGCTCGCTTCATGTTGAACTTCTGCTGGGATGTCCTGCCATATTCAAGGCTGAAAGCAATGGGGCTGCCCAAGTTTAGACTGAAACCTTTAGGTCATGACCTAAATAGCCTTCCCCCCCCCCCTTTTAATAAGTTGGTTGCCTCAGGTATTTGGTGACAGAAAGGGAAAGGATGGATGTTAAGCATTAGATATCAGTGGTTAGTTGAAATTGTGTGTGTGTTAGATACATAGACCTACATAAGAATAAGGTAAGGAAAAGTGTGACACAGAATTAAAGTCCGTAAGTGCCACTAAAGAGATGGGAAGAGGCTAAACATGGGATGTTGGGCAGGCAGCCCCTAAGCAATTGTTCGTCTATTTCCCTCTTTTCTTTTGCACCTTTCAAACATTACATAACCACCTGACCCACAAGCTTGCACATTATTCCCATTTCCTAAGGAATACGCTCTGATGGGAGATGGGACTCCCCCCCCCCACATCACTCCTCAGAAAATAAGCGTCCTATTATTTCCCCTCAAAATGTTAGAGGCGTTTTAAAACTTAAATCAAGCAGATTCCCTAGCCTGCCTCTAGGAACTATATCCAGAAAAATAAATGCGTAAGCCATGTAACCAAAGTCCTCCAAAGAGGCTCTACTGTCTGGTTTCCAGTGAGTGTGATGATGAAATGTAAGCTAGAGGAACAGGAAACAGGATGAAGGAAGGAGGAGGGATGTGTCTCCCAGAGACCTCCTGCTCTTGAGAAGAAAAAGGGGGTGATGAGTGTTCTTAATTTCAATAAGAGATTTTCTCCTTCTGTGGACACACACACACACACACACACACACATGCCTTGAAGTAGCAGCAAACTCCCCCCCAACCTCTACCTACCGAATGCTGGGATTACATGCATGTCCTACCTACCGTACTTTGATAAACTTGTGACTATTAGGAGAGTCTCTCCCACCCACTTCGCAATTTTTTACTTAATCTTTTCTGCTCAAAATCAGCCTACTTTTTAATTTTAAACAAGTATACAGACCGAGCATGATAATTTTAGAAAAGGGGACCTGTATCATTCCTCATGAATATTTAAGAGGATTAGTTTTACAAGCTAAAAGCTTCAGCAGAAATGCTTAAAGTTACGACAATCTGGCTAGATACTGTTGCTTGCCCATGGCTATGAACCTGAGATCTGTTCCCTCTTTGCAAAGAAATGTGATAAACAAGCGCTGGGAAGGGTTGAAAGAAGCTGTGGCAAGGAGCACAGATTTTCCCTTCTAGGTAATCAGACGGATAGAAAGAAAATTGAAAAGAGAACAAGTTTCTCACTAAGTAATTCCGTGTTATTTAATCTTGGGAGCCACCAGCAGCGTTCATGCAGCCCTTTGGGTAAATTGACCTGGGATTAAAGCTGAAGAGAGTGAATAGAAACTGAACAGCATAGAAGCTGCTTAAGTGGGGGGGGGGGTGGTAAAGACAACTACCACTCCTCCCCTGGGAGTGTACTTAGAAAACAAACAAACAAACAAACAAACAGTGCTGGGGACATAGCCCAGTGGTCCTGTGCTTGCCTGGTACTGTACAGCTTTGTGTGTAATCTCCAGTACTGCAGAGCAATGTTCCCTTCCCCTGCCAAAACAAACAACAACAAATGAAAAACTTAAAGTCATTCTCCTTGGTGTACTGAACCTCTGGAAACCCCAAGGAGCCATGTTTTAGGGATTTAGGGTTTTAGGAATCAGTAGTGCTTCTGTACTCCTTGGTGATTTATCTAGAAGGGAGCCAGGGAGGCTTTGGGGAGGGTGTAGAGAGAATGAGCGGCTTAGAACTAGTGACCTCAGCGTCTTGACAGGGGCAGGAAGCATAGCCATGGCCCGTGGCTGACGAGGTGAGGCCTGTGGGCAACACCACTTAGCAAGCCTTGTGTTGCTAACTTAGCTGCCTCTCTAGGGAAGAAAAGCCAGAGGGCAATCCATCATGCACATGTGCTTTACATACAGTGACGGGCACTGGACCCATCCGTCAGCAGGGAGAGAGACCACAGCCGGCAGATGAGTATTTCACATCACTTCTCATTAGCTCCTAAGATCTGACTTTCCCAGACACAACACAAGTTTGAAGTCATTTGAATTTTTTTTTTTCCTTAAATGACAATTCTCATCTCACTGTTGCCATGACAGGATGCTGTTCTGATCTTTTTTTTTTTTTTTTTTTTTTTTTTTTTTTGCTTTCGTCAAATTAATTGTCCGTTCCTTTACAGTGGTTTAGAGGCAAGAACACAGATTCTGTCTGGTATGACAGTCTGGCTTTGAATGCCAACGAGGCCTCACTTGTTGTGAGGGACAGATGTAAACAACAAAGCATGCCAAGGGTGGAGTGGGAGGAGAGCAGGAAGGTGTGTGACAGGCCAGCTGGGATGAAACTTCCTTTAGAACACTTACTTGGGATATTTGAAGTCAGAAAAAAACGCAAACATCCTCAGACTCTAGAAGGTCACAGTTTAACCTAATATTGTCACTATTAATTCAGCTTAGAATAACATGATGTCAGAACTGTAAAGCACCACTGGGACCATCTAATTAAAGCCTCTAATTCCTCCAATAAGGAAACTCAGAAGCCAGAAATGGCTTGCTCAGGGGAAGGTCATGAAGCTTGCATGAAACTACAAAATAATCACGTGCTCTTTTTACTAATATAAGCCAAACTTTAAAAAAAAAAAAGTCTTTGAAAATAATAGAGAATACATCACCTGGGTGCTTGAAGGAAGACTGTCTAGAATGCAAGTAGAAGTTAGTCCAAATCAGTTCTTCCTGCTTCTGAAGAATAGTTTTTTTTTTTTTTTATTCCCACTTTGCTGTCTAGACACACAGTTTTTTGTTCTCTTAGTAATTAGGAAATTTGCTTAAGATGGGAGAATAAAATTAAAGAACAGCAATTGGTGAGGCCTCCTGCTTCATTTTCTAGTGCTGCGGGCCTTTCTCAAGAGTCCTCTTCTCTTCTTTTGGTGGTGTGGGGGCAGCTTTTGCCTGATGTGAAGACGTGTGTTTAGCTATGGGGGTACTTTGTAAGCAGTCTTGAGTCTCCTGTTATTTGGCGTAGACATGAGTTCTTCCATGTAGGGAGCCGAAAGGTCAATGAGAGCCTGCTTAGAACCCTTCCTACATGGAAGCACTGGCTGGTGTTGGGGTACGAAGTACCTCTTTAGGATGAGACCCCAAGCTACTCCCAGAGGGAAGGAGAAGTTCTGAGAGAAGACAGGCGGCCTGGTGGGGCAGTGGTTTGCTCAGGCCCTTGCTCTCTTTTTCCAAAGAGAAGTGTCATGCAGAAAACAAAAACATACACTTTTGTCATACATAAAATTAGATGTTAGTAACGAAAATGAGTGTTCTGGCTGTACTTCCATTGTTCCTCCAAGTGGCTTCTTGCTGAGGAGACACTGATCTTTCTGTTAGTAATGACAGTGAGCTTTCAGGTGTGTTTGGGAGTTTGCAGGCTCCACAGGCATTCACAGACATGTCTCAGTTGTTTTCCTGTCAAATCTGAGAAGATGTCTTTGTCCTTACTCTACATACAAGGAAACTGAGGCCAGGACAAGTGGGCCAGTATCAGATTTGAGAATTCACACACAGGTCTTCTAGTAACTGTCTTTACTGTAGCTTTGTCTTGCACCAGGAAGAAATAGTGTACTTATCAGTGAACACAAAGTACTCATAATGATTGACACATAAGACTGTAGTAGACTTAGTGTAGAAAAGACACAGTGAGAGAGGGGAAATAGATTTAGAAAGATCTGGATATGACTCCCAGTCCTGGCCCCTTCTTCTCTCAAGACATTGTGCATGAGCTGGGCAAACCTCTAAATTTCCTGAACTCCCCTGCACACCTCCTGACAAGGAACTGAGATGAGATACGGATGTGCATGCGAAGGCCCATGGGTACCCGTTTTCATGGCTACCTATTGCATCAAAGAATTTGTTCCTAGACCCTGTGGATAAGAAACAGTCCCTGCCTTGGAACCAGATCAAAATATTGTGAAAAAAAAAAAAAACCCTTCTGTTTCAAGGCTCCGGTGCTTGTCTCTGCCTCTCTCAGCCCTCTATCCTTAGGATAGTTTGTTTGTGTGTTCTGTGGACCTGAGACTTCCTGCTCTGCAGAGTGGGTCACAGTTTGAGCCAATACCTGTATATGATGCACGCCGTGTTCTGGCAGGTGCTGCAGTTGTTGAGATCTTGGCCAGTCCGGTAAAAGTTGCGCCTGTTAACACAGAACATGTTCAGGATAAATGCATAGACAATGTGAGACACACATTTGACCAACTCTTCTCGGTTCCCACTGTCTGGCATTCATGTTGTCCCCAAGATGTATGAAGATACAAGAAAAACGACAGATGAGGGTTTGTTTGTTTGTTTGTTTGTTTTTGTAACAAAGGGACCTCCCTTTTCTGGGGGTACTTGGTACATCTTGAACCGATTTCGAATGTCATGTGTTTTTCCTGCTCATGGTCCTGAAAGATGAGAAATTTTACAAGTGAGTAGCAGCTGAATATAGAGACTCCCAATCCCTACACTTGGTTGTTTTCTGACATCACAGTCTCCTAAGATATTATGGGTTGATTCCTAGTAGCCAGTGCCTGCCAGTTATCTCTCTTTCCAACCTTGTTTGATGAGCTTCAACCATTGCTTTCTCTTGACGTTTAGAGCCTTTCTAGAGGGATGAATAGTCAAGAAATACTGCCTGCTGCTCCACATAACACTACTGAGTCCATCAGTGGGGACAGCATGCTTTGACTCTCTTCTCTCAGAACTGCAGCTTTGTCTTCATGTAACTGATTGGCTAGTGTCAGATGGGCCCAGGTCCTCAAAGTAGTCAGCGGAAAGGAAGCCCAGCTTAGTGGCTCCCTTAAGTCTTTCTTGACAAAGTACCCATAAAACTAAAGCAATGCAAATCTGTTAACTCACTTAAAAGGACAGGAGGACTCTGCCTGCTGTTAGTCCCCCAGCATTCATCAACTTGACCCTCATCTTTATAAAAGTCTTTTTTTTTTATCCTGGACCTCATTAGTTCTTTCCCCAACCTGTTAAAACCCCAAAATAATAGTGATTAACCACGGGAGTCCATCCAGAGCTGCCAAGCCAGAGGATTATCAAAACTCAAACAAAGCAGAGGGCCAGCATTAGTTATCATCTGGGAAAGCAAGAGAGCATAAGCATTCTGAAGATGTTGCTTATGGTGACCTGGGCCCTCACTATGTCCCTTCCTAGACAATGACTCCACTCAGTGGTTGTTAATGTAAAGAAATTCACCTTACCCTTCGGTGAAAGCGCGAGCTTTCTCCAGATCTTGAATCACATTCAATAGAACTTTAATTTTCTCTTGGTTTGAGTGCAGCGATTCCTCTACTGATTGCAGCCGGCCTTGGAGGTCACAGAGTTCCCCCTGTGCCAGGTGACTGTGATTACTCCCGCCAATCTCCCTGCTTTGGGGTTTGTTCTCATGCCTTGGAATCGAGGAAGGGCAGTGCTCGCTTCCAAGACCAGTCTGAAGCGCTGGGCTATCTGACTGGCTGGAGATCTTTGCCTCATGCTCCCAGCACACAGAGACAGACTTGGAGGCACTGCCACTTCTGAGGGATTCCAGGTTCTGGTGAGTGTCACTCGTTGCTGGGCAATCGGAGACTCTTCCTACATGGGCTGGCTGACTATGGGAGCCTGGCTCAGAGGAGCTGTGAGTCCGTGGTGGTGAGGGAACACACATCTTCTTTGACTGAGATGACAGAAGGCCAAGGTCTTTGTCATCAGGGTTGTCTTTGAGCAAAAGCAATTCAGGTGTGAGTTTGCCTGTGCCTGGGGTGTTGTTGGCACTGCTATTGGCATTTGAGCAGGAGGGCAATCTTTCCAGATCTGATGTCATCACTCTTTGCCCATCACCTGGACACATGGCTACCAAAGGGGGTATGGAGTTACTTTCTTCAGCTGAGCTTTCCAGGCTGAAAGTGGGCTCTCTAGCCTCCCAGGTTGGACTGTGACAAATATCATCTGGGACCTGAATGGCAGCTGTTGCTTTCTCTGAGGACCCCCAAGCAGCAGATTCCAAGCAAAAGCTAACAGGCCCATTGCTTTGCACCTTGGACATTCTAGGGAGAAATGGGTGGGGCATTTTGAGCCTTCGAGGCCCATCATCAAGATGCTGAGCCAGCCTCAGGAAGGCAAGGTCAGAGGACACAATATCCTGTTCAGAGAGGTTGCCGTTGACCTGGATGGCACTTGGGGATGCTGTTGGCATTTCTACCAGGGACTTGCTAGTTGTGAGTTTCTTCCTTTTGAAAACTGGGAAATGCTTCCTGAGACTAGGGGAGGTCTGGATAGAGATGCTGCGAAAGCCTCCTGCCTTATGGGACCTGGGGAAAGACAGCGAGTAGGTGGCAGGATGGTGGTGCCTAGATGCCTGTGTCTTCCCCATCACACCCGGGTCTTCAGGGGGTTGGGCGTCAACCTCGGTTATGCCAGTTGGAATCTTAGTGTTTCCATCTTCCTTGAATCGCACTTGCTGCGATTTGCTCCTGCGGTGGTGTGGTTGTTTTACAAGCTCCACAGACTCAAGACTGCTTCGCTTCAGGAGCACAGGCCTCACTTTCATACTTTGCTGGGCCATTGAGCCTCAGTGAGAAGGAGAAGAACCACACACTTGTCCTGGACACATCTCTCTTAGGTCTTTAGAGCTGTATCTAATGATGGAAGCAAGGAGAATGGCCAAGCAGAATGTAGTGGCTCGCTCCTCTTAATACAGGAAGCCCCATTCCCAGCCTGACTGGTCTACGTAGGAGCTGTCCAGAATGCTTCCCCTGCAGCTGAAATATTATGCCACTGTAGTCATAACCACCGAGTAGATAATCAGTGTGTTAGGCTAATTATGAAGCATTTGACCTACCAAGAGAAATGGTGGGCTCGCCTATTGGTGGATTTGAAGGAGCAGTTCTGATCCTAGAGGCTCCTTGTCATGAAGAAAAACACAATAAATTTTCCATTTGGGGGATAGTGCCACACACAGAATGTGTGGACTCTGAAAGGAACCTGCTATGTCTAGACCATAGGGCGGCTGCTTTTCCCAGAGCCTTGAATTGTAGTGCAAGGCTATGGGAACCTTAAACATATCTTCTTGCCATAGTATGTGACTAGGCAGAGTAAGAGATGACCTGGGGCTCTGCTGCTTGGATGGTACATGATGTTGCTAAGGGAACTTCGCCACTTATATGTCAATCAGAAATTTCTCCATTGGGGCCATTATTTTCTTCTATGTTGCTTCTCTGAATTTCAGTGAGGGAAACATAACTTAAATAGCCTCAAAAAACCCAGAAGGGTATAACCAAGGTAGAATCAAGGCATTGAGGAAACTCAGAGGGCTGGGCTCTGTGTTGTGGAGTCTTGGCTGAAGTTCACATATAGGCAGTGAGCAGCATCTGCAGCCTTTATTTGGAGGTGTTCGGCTGAGAATCACGGTCACGGCATCTCTGCGGCCAGCACTGGAGACCGGACAGCCTTTATGAGCAGTCAAGATGTGCCTGGAAAGGGAAAAGCCACAGTCACCAAGTTCTAATCTCTTTCCTGAATTTGAGTGATAGCATCTAGGATTCAGCCCACCATACTGCCTTCTCCCAGTCCCCTTGGTAAGCAGGGTGTCCTTAGGGTACAGAGCCTTAAAACAAAATACCTGTCTACCTAGATCACCTCCTCTTTCTTCAATCACCATGAAGACAACTCTGTCTGCAAACACTTACCTTACATAGCGCTTCTTCAAGGGGCCTTGACAAGGACTTCCTTCTCCTTAGCGTTCGTCCTAAGGCTAGAACACACCAGGATCCCCATCTTAGATTTCCATGACATCATTTGTGAAGTGTCCATCACAGCTTTGTTATTGATAACCCCCCAAAGGACAGATATAGTCCTTCCATAAATGAATGGCTAAACAATCTGTGCTACATCCAACATGTGAAAAACCACTCAACGATTAAAAAAAAAAAAAAAAAAAAAAAAAGTACTGGCATACATCACTCAGATGGAGCAGTAAAAGCAAGTCTGTTGCAAAAGACCGCTTTGCATGGTTCCATTTGCCCGGCCTTCTAAAAGCTAAAACACAATTTTAATAGGCAATATATTAATGACTGCCAGGGAGTTGGGAGGGGGGAGAAGTGGATATGGTGATAAAAATGCATCACAAGGGTCTCTACCATCACATCACTTAGGATACAGGTCCAGCTGTTGTTAAAAAAAAAAGAAAATCTTTTCTGTGCACACTTTCTTAATATGTATGCCCCACAACCCTGTAACTAGAGGGAATGTAGCTGGAGTTTTTGCAGTCTGTGCTTGAGTTTCCGGCCTCCCCTTTGTGCTCACTATAGGTGCTTAATGAACAGGTGCTGAAAGGGTAGATGGCTGCGTGAAGGGCAGGACCACCAGTAGCTGAGGAGAACCTGGGTCTCGGCAGGGCAGGTGGAGGTCCTGGGTCCCCTGCAGGGACAAGAGAACTGATGGCTTCACCCAGCTATGACTGACATTTACTTAAGGACAAGGTTCTTCTCTAACATCTTCATTTTTATTGCTTTCAAGGAGATAAATGTGCACAAAATTCTCCGAGGAGCATGTACCATGTAAGAATAACAGCCACCGTTTATTGGATACTTATTTTTACCATGCTGAGGGCTTTCTACCCATTAATCATAACAGCCCGCAGTTGCTGAGTAGCCACTAATGTGACAGGTGCGGTGCCAAGCACTTTTCAAGCCTGAACTCATTCACCCGTCACAAACCTCTGATGCAGATGGGTGGTGTTCCTCCCATTTTACAGTTGAGGACACTGAGGCTCAGAAAGGTTAAGTAACATGCCTAAAGAGAACCAGCTCGTGGGAGAGCCAGGACCTGACCCTAAACTGTGTAGCTCAGACTTCGGCTCTCTCATACTGACCCCACTGTCTTTCCAGTATAGCATCATCTCATTTAATCCTTACAACAGATGGGTGAGGGTATCATCCGGACTGGTGAGAAAACTCAAGGTTCACAAGAAGGTCAACATACAATTTGAATCTGAACATCTGCAATTTTGAGTCAGGAAGCTTCGGCTCTGTTCCCCCTGGGATCTGCTTGGTATGTGGACAAATGCTGGCAGTGATTTGAAAAAGAAAATAACTCCAGGCATGAGGGATCTAGGGGACTGTTCTAACCTAGCCTTTTCAGAAGAAAGCAAACCAGAGAGATGTGAGTGATAGGAGTTCTTAGCTTGCCTGGGCGAACCAAGAGATCGTAAAAGAAAATAAGTGACTAATACGTCTCCCTTCCCAGCACTTGGATATCTTAGAGAAAGTAATCTGTGTGGTTCCCCATCTTACTAAGCAGATCCAAATCTTGGCTTCTTCAGCAATGGTCCCTTGCTCCTGAAGTAGGAACTGTGGACAACACACTCCATTCCTGCTGCTAGGGGTTTCCTATATAATGGGTGGCATGCCGCCTACACCTTTTCTCTTGGTCTTCTGCTTTCTATGGAATTTCTAGGTAATGCCTGGCCACATTGACTTTCCCCACACCTACTGCCTTGCAAGGGTTCACCTGACCCCTGATCCCAGGTACATGTGTGTGACTGGTCCCAAAAGGGTTTAAAATCCATTGGAGATGCTGCCATAAAGCTTTTTGAAATTACCCACTTTAACCTTCATATTTTAAGTGTATCTTAGACCCTATTTCTTACTCTCTGAAGGACTTCATTTTTTTTTATTGTGACCTGTAAAATGGAATGACACTCAGCAGTGGCTCACTCTCATGAGAAGTATATGAGATAATGTTCACAAGTAGCTAAGCCTACAGCCAAGCAGACAGGAAGTGATCAGCATGCTCTTCTTGTTGCTGCTGTTATCTGCCTGCCACCATGTCTCCTTGTGGGTCCCCAGGACTGCAGCTTTGTGTGTGAGTGGGGAGAGGGATTGCAGCTTACCGCCAGCTGTACCCACAGGGATGTGTAGCCCACCTGTGGGTAAACCACACTCTTCAGCTTTCCTGGAGCAATAAAGGTGGGCTTGAGAAAGAATGAGGAGTTTTAAAGAACCATTACCATCTGGATCACTGGTCTAAAAATCAGGCTGGGATCTGACCATGGCATTGCCACCTGACTCTCCAGGGTGATAACCCCATCACCCTGCACAGCAAACCAACCAACAGCTTTAAATCTGGGCAATGGGGGAATGGGGCCTAGTGAGAAAGGGGGTAGGATAGGACTGGGAGGAGAGGAAGGAGAGCCTATGATTGGGATGTAAAGGGAATAAGTTTAAAAAGTTTAAGTCAGTTTCATGATTCCATGACTTTGCACAGGCTTTTTAGATGCAGTTGAATCTAGACGTATGGTCCTTTTATGAATAAGTCTCTGTGCCCTTCCATATGTAGTGGGTAAGACTACCTGGATACCTGTGGGGACAGGAAGCTTGCTATTGTGTCATAGTCATGTAATTATTGTACATTTATAGTTATAAGTATGTATTGATCACTTGCGTGACTAAGTGCTGTGGGTGCATTTGGCACTACATCTTCAACATGACCTTCTGTATGTGATTCTCATCTTGTAAAACGAGCAACCAGGGTAGATGAGACATTTACATGCCTGAACCCATACATCTTAGACTCTTTCACCTTGAACTTCAAAGCCTAGTCCTCCCAATGCCTGCTTCCATGGTCTTCGTTGTCTCGTTATCCTTTACTTTCCATTAGCTCTTCAACTCCAAGGATGTTAACTCACACAAGCTGGAGCTAGTGACCATTGATTATATACCAGGCATTGTTATGGGTGTCTTTTATTTATTCTCTGTAGCCTCATGACACTCTTAAAGGCAGGTGATATTTGTTCCTTATTTTATAAATGTGGACATCAAGAAACAGAAGGGCAAGTAGTTTGTCCCAAGTTGGTTACCTGGAAAATGACAGAGGTGGCTCCTTAGCTTAAGGCCTGACTCTGGAGCTTGGACTCCTAAATGCTGGGCCTTGCTGCCTTCTCCAGGGCTTGAATCACTTCACACAAAACCTGCAGCAGGTAGGAAACATCCTCTAAGTTCTCCTAAAAGCCAACTATCATTCCAGTTTCAGCGCTGCCCTTTCTCTGGGAAAGCCATGTCCGCTTTAGAAGTTTTCCTTTGACCTTTAAATAGAGCTGATTTTCTATTTGTAAAGATATCATGGGCTTATTATAAAAATTCAAATAACACACGTATTTTTATAAAGGAGGGGGAAAAAATCCACTGGCTACCTTACCATCCAGACCTAGTATGCACCACCAACTTAGATGGGTCTATTCTTTGTGTCTCATGGCACAGTATGTGTGTATACTGTTTGCATGCACAGAATGATGGACAGGAAGCCTTCCCTTCGATGAAGAACAGGGAGAAAGTATCACATCGTGCCGCACAGATTTCTGCGATCCTCCTAACTAGGGGCGGGATTCTGTTATTGTAGAGTGTACCTTACAATCATTAGATAAACTCCGTTTGATGATATTTAGATATTTCTAAGAACGTGGCATTATGCCACAAGAAACATGTTTTCTGTGTGAACCTTGTCTAATTATCTCCTAGGAATAAATTCGTAGAATTAGTAGATGAAAGTGACTATATTTAACACTCTGGTGAAGTTATCAGTTTTTAGCTGAGCCTTCTGTAAAGTTTTGGGTATCTACACCCTCACCATTGTGTACAGGAGGCCTTTTCACCAATGCCTTTACCCTTCTGCTTGGGTAGTTTATAATAACTGGATTTTTTTTAAATCATTGTTAATAAATGAGAGGAAATGTTATCTCTCATTCTTCGGTGGAAATTATTCTAAATGAGTATTTAAAATGTTTTTTAACAATTTATTTTTAATTATATATACGTAGGTAGGCACACATGTGAGGGCAATGTATTAGAAATCCATGAAAGAGTATCAGATCCCATGGAACTATAGTTACAGGTGGTTGTGAGCAACGCGAACCAAACTGGGGTGCTGGAAACCAAACTTGAGTCCTCTGCAAGAGCAGCAAGTGCTCTTAACAGCTGAGCCATGTATGTAGCCCCACATATTTTTTTTTTATTTTTTAGTTTGATTTTATTTTTAATTATGGACATTAGAGATTTTTTTTGTTGTACACTATGTTTGGTTTAGGTGAGTATTTGAAACTGAATACCTGTATCATTAAGCTAATGTGAATATTCTGTGTTCTAGACAGGGCCTTCTCTTTCTTTCAATGAGACACATATTTGTGTTCCTACCTTTCTGTGCCCAGCCCCCTCTGGGCTGCTTTTCCTGGATGAAAGGCACAGCCCTTTGGAGGCCTCAAGTCTCATGGGCTCTCATCTATCCAGTAACTGATAAGGAATTCCTTTGGCCTTATTGGTTAGGGCTCAATTAATAACCTGGCTACAGTCCAGAATCGCTCCCCAGAGTGCCCCACCAGCCTGCTGCGTGCCTGCAGGCTGGGAGGTAGAGCTGATCTTGGCAATAGTTCCTAGTTTTCCCTTGATTGTTGGCTTACTGAACAGAAGCCAACAACTGTCTGGATCCCAACTATACCTTTCACTCAACGTCAGTCCTTAGAGTCAGTCAGTGTCCACCTGCTTGACAGCCACAGCCACCAGTGCCACCACTGTGAATTGCACACCTCAGGCTTCCTCCACACTGCCTCTCCAGGCCTCCATTCTGGAGTGTGTTTAGGTGATACTATGAAGGGTTATGTACATGGGCTGTGATTCATGATTGGCTTGGATGACTTGTTGGCCTGGAACAAGTGGCCAACATAAAACTTCTCATAATTGTGATGGTTGAAAGAGATGTCTAAGGTTGTCAGTAGGTCAATACTAGCTCATTAGCTAGAATGCAAATAAAGACATGAGATGTTTGTAAATGGGTCACAGGTCTTCTGCCACCACCAACAGGAGGGAATATAGGAAGGCTGTATATCCAGGAACCTCACCTGTCATCTTGTCACTTCCATGCTTCACATACTTTGGTATGTTTTTTGTCTCCCGGTGGTGGCATTATTTCCTGACACTGCTTCTTCGGCTAGACTAGAAGCTCCCTGAAAACAAGATGTAGTGACAGTCTACTCTGAGCTTTGCCCCTGGATTGGCACCAAACAGATCTTCAGTGACTTTTCATAGGACAAATGGATTTAATCACATATTATCTAACTTTCCTTGCCTTCTGTGTCATAACGCAATTTTTTAAAATGTCTTTAAAAGATGAGATCTTGCTATGTTGCTCAAGCTGCCCTTGACTTCTTGCCTCAGTCTTCAAAGTAGCTGGGACTCTATGCTCACACTACAGTATCCACTGCAGAGTTCTACAGTTAGTGTGGCATCCATGTTTGCATGCCTATTCAATTAAGAGTAAATTTGCTTTTAGATTTCTTTCCCCCCAGTGATGTATTATCAATAGTTTTGGGATAAATGAAACACATCCATCTTTTTAGCATATTATGCTTTCCCAGCATATGACTCAGACTGAATTTGTTCGGAGTTGGGGGCCTATTTGAGGTATACAGTATAATGGCTGTGACGCACATTCTGAAGAGGAATTCATTCACATCCCTACTGCAGCGGGAGGATGAGATCTGGTAATGCCACCAAGGGATGGAATGGGCTCTTGGGAAACAGTACAAAATGTGTACAGACTTAGGGGGAATATCTGGTTCATTTCATGTATATTTAACTATTAGGACATTTTTTTCTTTGTTAGCTGGGGTTTAAACTTTAGGTTTAGGACAAAATAGTAAATATTTTCACTTTGCTGCCCATAGCTCTATTTAAGGCATTCCTCTTTTAAAGCGGGAAGAGAGAAGTGATGGGTGATTTGTAGACAATGTCTGTGGTTCTGTTTAATGCACATTTATTCATAAAATAGACAGTGAAATAGGGTCTGCAGACATGGGTTACCATTGGAGAGTTTTGAGCAGGAGGCTCTTCATTCGATTCTTTTCCCTTTCAGACAGCTTTACTTGCTGATCTGTTTGCCCTCTCCATTCAAATACCATGTAATCCCCACTAGAAAGCTGGTAAGCATTGTTTCTAGCTTAAAGGAGATTAGATGAAGTATCCTAAGTCTCAGGGATGGGACTTGAACTTGCTATCAGCCTCAAGACCTTGAGTCCTCAGGTCTCCTTAGTAAGACATCTCTATAGTTTTATGTGTTGGTCTTGTTTTCCAAAGGAGAAAGATGTGTCTTAATAGTCCTCTGCAATCTCTGAAGTATGAGGCACAGTTCTGAGTCTGTGGAAGGCCCTTCACAGTCACTATTGATCATTTACTTCGGGTCTTTTAATACAGTTCCTATTCCCTTCCACTTGTATTCATTTAATTCCATAGTCATATATGTTAGCAGGTGTTTACTGCACACATCTAAAATAAAAGAGTTAATGCTACGATCTAAATCATTATCTGTGCTTTTCATCTAAAGATTGCCCCAGCATCCTTCTCAATAATCCTATTCATAGAGGAGCACATATACTTTGGGTTTATTAAAGCCACATTTACCCTCTCAAGAAGACAAACTAACTTTTTTTTTTTTTTGACATTACCAAAATGGGTGCACAGAAGGCAGAATTAGTCTCTGGAAGTGAAGTTAAGATCCAAAATTGTATGTGTTGTGTATCAAAAGACCATAGATTATATTTATACTGATGACAGAATCTTGTTTCATTTCCATCTCTGCCACACTGGAGCTTTCCACACAGTTGTAACTACTTCTCCTCAGGTCACCTTTCTCTCGTATCTGCACCACCCTGGGAATGATTTTCATTTTTGCTCATTTTATTCTCTGCCTTCTCTTTGGCACCAGAGTGTTCTTTACACAGCACAGTCAGATCACACCAGCCCCCTCCATGCAACCCAGCAAAGATGATGCCCCACTGCACTCCACAGATGATACCCCACAGATCACTCCAAGGCCTTCCTGTAATCTTCAAGTCCCACAGTCACCTGACTCTGCCACCCTTGTTATCCCCTTTCGCCTTGGACCACTTTCCCCAGGCTCTCTGTGCCCTAATTCTCCTAGTCCTAGAATACCAGGGTCACTTTTCTTCATCTGGCTTTCACCATTGTTCCTGTTTCTAAACTGATCTTCCCCTCATCTTCCAAGTCTGGCCCTTTACTACAAAGCCTTGGCTCCCAAGCTGTTAGACTCAGTGCTCTCTTTCCCACCCCTTTGTACCTCCCATGTCCCTCTGTGTGATGGGCACTATGTCTTCTTGGCTCGTTTATTCATTCATTTGCTGTCTGTTAGCTCCATTCACTATAGGAATCTCCTTAACTGCTTGATAATTGAATGAGTGAATTATTCCTTATAGACAGAGGCTTCAGAGACTGATACAACCTTAGTAATAAAACAGAACTTTCTTTTTTCTTTTTTGGTTTTTCAAGACAGGTTTTTTTTTTTTTCTGTGTAGCCTTGGCTGTCTGGGACTCACTTTGTAAACGAGGCTGGCCTCAAACTCAGAGAGATCTGCCTGCCTCTGCCTCCCTGAGTGCTGGGATTACAGGCATGTGCTATTGCGCCCTGCTAAAACAGAGAAGTTGACATTTTAGAACCTGGGAGAATCTTATTTACTAAGAGAGATTCTGAAATGTCTCTTCACAGTGGAGTCATCTTCCTAAATTCAAGCTTAAGTAGTATTTCAATATCTGCAACAGATTGAAGTAGAGTTTTCAAGGGGAAGCAGGGTATCTCGGTGTCCTCCCCTGTCACTCTGAGCCTTATCCTAGGATCTGATGCCCAAGAAAATCAAGCCTAAAAACTCCCAAGACAATCCTCTTCATTTTATAGATGTGTAAAATGAGGCTCTATGCTGTTCCCCTCTACCTGTAAGTGCTCTGAAGAGCATCATGGCTGTTGTACATCATGTGTACCCGAGGCAATATGGCTCCTGGCAGGTCACCAGGGCTCAGAAAACACTGGTGGAGTGGCTTGGGTGGCATGCTAGTAGAAGGCAGAAGCCAAGGCTAGGGCATCCTGCTCTACCCTGGAGCAGTGAGAACAGTGATGGAGCCACAACCTCCATCTGAGTCAGGGTTAGGTTCAGCCTGTGGAACCAGACTGAGGGAGAAGACCGGTTCCCCGTTCCTTAGAGAGCAAGTCATGGATGCCATTATTTTCCTAGCCCTCTAGGCCACTAACTGCATTTGTCAAAGAGCCCAGAGAAGAAAACTTCACCTTACTCTTTAATTTTCTTCTTCTTCTTCTTCTTCTTCTTCAAGCATTAAAAAAAAAAAAAAATAAACAAAATGCTTCAGACATGAAACAGAACAGGGGCTACTGTAATGAGCCTAGTGAGCTGGCTGAACACAGATCAGCTGAAGACAGCCAATGCCACAGATCCAGCCAAAGCCCTCCTCTTTCCCTGCCCTCTATTTTTACTCCCTCTTTCTCCTTATCGCCTCTTCTTGCCGCCTGTATAATTCTTCATTTCTCTCTCCAAATTCACCATCTCCCCTTTCTCTCACCTCACCTTTCATTGTCCCATCTCTCAACCTCTTTTCTTTTTACACCCTTCTTTTCTCCTCCTCCTCCTTTTCTTTCTCTAGCCCTGTTTCCCTCTTTATCTTTAGTAAGTGTTTTGGGGTTAGTAACTCATCTTTCTAGGTGTTCTTTGTCAAATGGTGTGGGGGTAGGTAGTGAGGAGGCTAGTGAACATTTCTCAGGATCAGCTATCTTTCAGGTCATGGGACATCAGCCACATGGGAATTTTGCCCCTCGTCCACAGTGTCCCAGCAAGAAGCATACCTACTCATGCTGGTATTTCTAAAAGGTCACCTCCAGCTTGGTCTCTCAAAGGGGAAAGTGTTAACAGCCATTGGCACACCTGCAGCCAGTTGCTCCAGCTTCATCCCATCTATGAAAGAGCATTGTCTTGATATTATTGAGCTTGATATTATAGAGCTCCTCCCAGGGGCCTTTTTGGTATTTCCAGATGCGTTTCTACCTCATCACATGACTGGGGATACTTTCTTACTGTGTTCTTAGGTTATATCACTTTATCTTTGATTTGCCTTTGATTTACTCTTTATGTGGCCATATGCTGGGGGAGCTGCCTGCTCAGGCAAATGGAAGAACTGAGAGCTTTTGGAGGAGAAACCATGTCAAATGCACGTGGGCAGGAATGAGTGACAGTGTCCAAGTTCCCTTCTTTCTTCTCCAAAGACCACAGCAATGGCTTGTGTTACTGGAAAAATTCCCTCAGAGGCTACAGAATAGCTATAACCACTTCTAGGGTCAATGTTGGGGGCCACATACTTCCTGTTTCCATGATGGATAGGATCCAGTTGTCTGTTTTGTTGTTGTTGTTTTTAAGGCAGAAAATACTTTCTACATCCCAGAAGCACCATTTTCTTTGGTTTTGTGACACCTGAGACTGTTTCCCTATTAATTAGTTTTATTGTATTTTGTGGTCTCAACCTATGCATTGTCTAAGTGACACCTGCCATTCCAAAAGAACTTTTGCTCCCGTGTTGACAGTCATATGATTAAAACATTAGTCCCTGGACTGAACCCTGAACCTCAATAGCTTTGATGATACCTTCAAAGCATTCAAAGGAAGCTCACATTTGCCTTCCTTCAAGGTCTTACGAACCAGGCCTCCTCCTGGTCAATTGGCAGCTAAGAAAACTGTAATGATGAGGAGAGATTTGACCATATGTCTGGCAGGGCCATGAGAGCTGCATGGGACCTTCCATGGGAGCTGGAGGAAGCTGAGTGCCCACCATGGAATCAGCAGAAAGGCTGCAGTGGGCTTGGCAAGAACCCCTAACGCTGACAGACAATCGCTGCACACCTGCCGGAGACGAACGGCAGCCACGCATGCTGCGGAGTTCCATCACAGCGGTGTTGCAGAGTGCTGCCGGGAACTGCAGTGATTTTCCATCTTCTGGATCCCTGCCTGCACTGCAGAATTTTCACAAGAGGAAGGAAACGGGGGAATTTATGGTCAGAGCTCATCCCAGAAGGACAGACAACTCAGAACAGCCAGCATTTGGCAGAAGCACAGGACTCTCTGGTGCCATTAAAGGACCACACTTTGTTTCTGAGGGAGCCAATAATGTGCCTGGTACCACGTGTGCCGCAGAGCAGATGCTGAGTATAGTTCCCATCACTGGTGTGCCCTGGACCTAGATCTGAAAGGCCTTCTTGAAAGCTTTGGCAAACCTCAAGCACCGTTCCGAGCAGTAAGGAAATGACACCTCAGGGGAGAGGGCTGCTGTGGGTGTCCCCAGCTTTGGTGGTATGGTTCCTGTGGGACCAGGAATATCTGTCTTCATTTGATCTGTTTCCTCAGGTTTTTGTTTTTCCTTCCTAGTTTTCTCTACGATAGTTGAAATGGCATCCCACTGTGGGACTTGTTCTCTGTGCTAGTTCAGAACAGAATCTTTCATGCGAATCACAGGTGACAAGGCCCCTTTGATTTATCTCTTTTTTTCTAATAATTTTTTTTTATTTTTCAATAATTTTATACATTCACTTGTATTCCAGCTGTAGCCCTCTCCCTCTTTCCCTCCCAATCCTCCCCTCCCTCCCTCATCTCCTCCCTGCCCCCTTCCGAGTCCACTGAAAAGGGGAGTCCTCCTCTCCTTCCATCTGGTCCTAGCTTATCAGGTATCTTCAGGATGGTTGCAATGTCCTTATCTGTGGTCTAGCAAGGCTGCTCCTCCCTCAGAGGGGAGGGGAAAGTCATGAGTTCATGTCAGAAACAATTCCTGTCCCCCTCACTAGGGAACCCACTTGGATACTGAGTTACCATGGGCTATGTCTGAGCAGGGGTTATAGGTTATATCCATGCATGGTCCTTGGTTGGATAAACAGTCTCATAGAGGACCCCTGTGTTCAGATATATTTGGACCTTGTGGGGTTCCCTGTTCCCTCTAGGATATACTAATTCCTCTTTCCTTCATATGATTCCCTACACTCTACTGAAGGTTTGGTTATGGGTCTCAGCATCTGCTTTGATACACTGCTAGGTAGAGTCTTTCAGGTGCCTTCTGTGGTAGGCTCCTGACCTGTTACATGTTTTCTCCTACATCCAATGTCCATCCCATTTGTCTTCCTAAGTGAGGATTGATCATCTTACCCCTGGTCCTCTTTCTTGTTTATCTTCTTTAGGTGTACATATTTTAGTACGTTTATCCTATCTTATAGGTCTATATAAGTGAGGATATACCATGTGTGTCTTTCTGCTTTTGGGATACCTCACTCAGGATGCATGATGGGTCCATAGTGTTTACATAATAACAAGGATGTCCAGCTTGGATCAAACCACTATCTATATACATTTAAAGCCTCACAAGTAAACATCCTCATTCCCTCTCTGTCTTCTTGCAAAAAAGAAGGTCATGTGAGCAGAGTGAGCCAGGCGCTGGCTACTGTCTGCAGTCTAGATCAGCCCCAAGCCCATTTATCCCATGGGATAAGAGATGGAGAAAGGCTCCATGCTGGTGAGCTATCTGGGGACCGAGGGCTAGGCATTCCTAGCCATCCTTACCCACCTGACCATCTTCCACTCTGGCTCGTGCGTGGGATATAAATCTGCTAGTATATCTTGATCTTCCCTCTCTGACAGTCGTATTACAATACCACAGCCCTTCAGTGTTCTGTCACCTTAGCCAGCAAACACAGGCCTTTACTTTTCCCCTATGCCCCTACTTATGTCTTTACCCTACTTGCAACCCCTCTCTTTGAGTGACTAGTTGGTGAGGTTTGTCCCTGAGGATAAAGTCCTGTACTCACACCTCATCATTTAGAGTGGCCCGGGATAATTCTGCTTATATGTGTTGGCCTAGTGTCCGCATTTGTCTCTTACAAGCAGTGTATGGCATACAGGAGGTTGTGAGGACTGTTAGCTCAGTTCTCTTTATTCCTAGCTTTTGGCCTGGAGATTGTCCCTTCTTCCCCACCACAGGCTTCTACCCTTCGTGTTACCCTAGGAGGGACTTTTTAATACCAGTCATCCTGTATTGAGCCAGACTGTGGCTACCTGTCACAGCTCTTGCTGAGCTGTTGGCTTGGGATGGCCTCTCTTTCCCAGAGCTGATCTGAGCCGACTGACTACCTAGGGATGTAGAAATTGGCAGGCGATCCCAGCGCTTTGAACAGATGGTAGGGATGCCAGACACCATTGCTGCTGGGCAGTCAGTCAGTCAGTGACGAGTAAGCCCCGCAGCTAACAGCAGCCCTTCCCAATGGGGAGATCCAGGCCCTTTGGGTCCAGATCTGCTCTGAATGGCTTGCTTTATTTGAACTACCAAGAGTCCCTAAAGTACAGCATAGGTCTAATGGTTCAGGTGGTGAAACCAAAAGGACAGAAATTTTGTTCTGAGCACCAGCTCCCTAGGTTTCCATGCTATCCCTGTTGATTTCTCCCTGTGCTTTAATTTTTTTCCATCTTCGTATTGTCTAATACTATTCCTTCAGAAGCCATCAGAGATCTTTAAATAAGGGGGCACATCCATAAAGCCTTCAGAAAAATGGCCATTGGGTCAGAAGCACTTAATACATTTGGGTGGCTATTTTTATTACTCTTGGTGGCATTGTCTTCAGGATCAGTGGGAGACAAGCAACAAAGTACACAGTGGGTGTGGGAATTGATGACAATGAAGTAGGCATGTAAGATCACTTAGAAGAAAACACAAATTAAAACCCAAAATGATTAGTATATGACTGGAGGTAGGAAGTAAGAAGTAAAGTTAGGAAAGAAGCATAAAATTTGGTGTGCTCTCCCTAGTAAGGCAAGTGAAACATCCTTATCATATTTCAGTTCTGGAGAGTGTATCCTACAGAAATGAATAGCAGCTTTTTTTCTTTGTAAAAAAGCTTGGGGTCGGATTATCTCTCCTTGGGGTCGGAGAGATAATCGTCATAAGTATAATGATCATGAACGTTTTCATATATCTAGAATTTCAGGCCCACATTCTAAAAGAGGAGTTTTGAGGGCATTTTGAGAAGTACTAAAGTGACAATGAATGGCGGGATATGAGTTCTTTCCCTCGGTGAGAGCAAAGGGGATGGTGTCCAAGAGCAGGAAGGAAGGTTACACCAGAGAACCGAAGCCTGAAGGCTGAGTGCCCCAGAGGTCAAATGGAATTCCGACAGAAGCCAAAAAGTCTCCGAGTGATGATCCAACACCAGCCCATAGCAGGGGCTATCCATCTTTGCATGCCTTTCTTTGGAAGGCAGGGCCACAGGACGAAGCTCACTGTATTGTCCAAGGTCATGGAGCTAGGTTGGTTGTTATTGTTGTTGTTTTCCTCTAGCCTCTTTCATTATCCCAGGTAAGGCAAGAGAGGAACACATCTTCCACCTTTTAGTGTAGATTCACATCTTTGACAAAAACCATTCAGTACAAAGATGTCCCCTTAGAGGCCAAGGAAAAGGCTGCCTAGAGTTTCCACATAACTTAAAAATTATTATTCATAATAAAATACACCATGATCCACAGCAAAGTTGGAAAAGCAGTCTCCTGTGAGAAGCAATAGTGTGACCTGCCACCAGCCTTCTCATCTGTTGATTGGGCCAAGAGTCCTGGCTGCTGCCAGCATCTGTTGTGCGTCTGCTATTACTTGGGGCTTCCTGGACAAGTGTATGGCCCCAGGGCCTCCCCCAACTCTATTCTAGCTCTGCTGTACCCAGATGCTCACTAACTGGTGTGGCATCAACTCCTGCCTCACAGGCCTCCTCATGGGCAGAGCTTTTCCTTACTCAGCATCTTGTGACCAGGGCCTTTGTCCTGCCAGGCTCATGGCAGACCAAAATACCATGTGGTTAGGAGCAGGTTTGGGGGGCTATATGTGTTTGACCTCTAGTTTTCATTTACTGGGTCTGTGACCTTGGCTAACCTATTACATCTTTTCAAGACTCAGTTTTCTTCTTTGTAAAATGACGTTGACAACATTTGCCACCACCACTACCACCACACCACACACACACACCACACACACACACACACACACCACACACACACACACACACACACACACACACACACACACACACAAATTGAGCTAAATGAAACAATGAAAATTAAACTTTCATCATGGAATCCTTCTTACTACTCCATCAGGAGTCAGCATGCTATTTCTTTCAGAGGTTGAGATAGTAAACACGTGTAGTTTTGTAGGACCTGAATGCTCTGTCTGAACTATTGAACTCTACCTTGGTAGCATGAATGCCAAGGACAAAGTGTCAATGAATGAGCAGGGAATGTTTCAATAAAACTTTATCAAGCAGGCAGCCATGATTCTGGGCTATACAAAACGGAAGTGAGAAGTCATGAGGACTGAAAGAACAAATCAAAGATGGTAGAATGGTGGTTTCAACAGAAGCACCTGGAATTTCAGAGCTAGGTGTGAGGAATAGGATAGATCTGGGTTCAAACCTGGTTTGAGTAAATATTGTGTGTTCTCCGGGCCTCGGTTTACTACAACAAGCAATTCATGATGACAAGTAAAAGGGACCTTTATCTCAAATGGCTGACATATGGGTTGGAAGATGAGGCATGGTGCTAGGCATTTAGTGACATAAAGTATTAGTATGTGGATGAGGGTGACAGTGGCATCAAAGTCAACAGCTTTTAAGGCACAGTGTGCTCTTTCCTCAAAGCTACACAGTGCTGCTACTTCAGCAGTCCCAGAATGTTGGGTCCTGAGGGACTCATCTCTTTTGCTTTGGGGTAAGGGTGGGGCAGTGGGCAGATTCGTAACAGTCCCTGACCCCAAGCCAGCTGGGATATGACTGAGAAGGAGAGAGAACCTGCTTACCAGTGAATTAGAATCACCATACCCCATCAGCACCAGAGCAGGTAGAGCAGATAGATGACTACAAGTCAGATACAAGCCTTGGCATTTCCCTCCTGCTGTCCTCAAGTGAATCTGAGCACAGCAAGGTCAAAAGGTCAGCCTTGGAGAATATGAGTTTTTGTTGCAGGCTGTGCAGAGCTGCTTGGGGATTGGTTGGGAGCATTCCTTGGAAGCCCCTGGGTGCTGCATTGCTTTGTTTGATATTAGTGTCCTGGAAACGGAGCTGTCTGCATTGCACATTTGGTTAGAGGACGATTATTGCTGTCAGAGGTGAGGCTCACAGTGTCCCTTCCCACTCCTGAGTGATGCACAAAGGCTGCCTGGCAAAAGTGTATACCCAATGTTCAGACAGGGCTGTCTGTCAATCTGCCTCTATCTATTCCAGAAGTTGGTTTTGTTTTGTTTTATTTTTTGTTGTTGTTGCTGTTGTTGTTTTAATCACTTTCTTTGCCTTAAATTTCCCAAAGGAGGAAAATGGGTTCTTGGAGTCCTAATTAATGCTAGCAAGCTTCTGACCTATTAATACACTAACTGATGTTGCTTTTCACTTATGTCATCTCCCTCCACTAAGATCATGAGATTCTCACTTTTTTTTTTAATCAGGGGTCTCAATATTAAACTCATAAGCTTGTTCTCTATTTTCTCCCTCCTTCCATCTTTCTTTTTCTATAGTTTCATCATGTGCAGACACTGTACTGTACATCAGAAACACCTTTCAGCTTGAGAAAGGGGGAGGCAGTAAATGACAGAATAGTGAGAGGCTGGTCTAAGAGTGGTCAGGCTGCTAGGAGTGTCCTCTGCTGAGTTCCCAAGCTTGCTTAGATGTAGCCTCTCACCGCCCTGTGTCACAGAGGGGAAAGCTAGGCTGAGATTTGAGAATGAGGACAAGTTCAGGTGGCTAAACGAGATGGACACAGCAGCTCCAGGGGGACGCCTTCCACGAAGATGAAAATTTGAGAGCCCTTCCTCCACATGAATGTGGTTGTTTGGGTAGAACTGAAGAAAGTGACAGACGTCCAGAGAAACCTGGCCTGGTGGGAAGCCTGGCATGTAGGTTAAACGGGCCTCCTGAAACCATTTCCATCAGCTGAAAGCTGAGGTAAACAGTGCATGTAGGAAGGAGGCTTTAATGCCAAGTCTCTTGGCCCTTGGCTGTAATTATGTTAAGAGTATTGTCTGCTTGGTCCACTGCTACCAAATGGAAACTGATTAGCAGTATTACATGCCTTTGGTCAATGAATTGATAGAATAAACTCATTTTGACTCAGTGCATTGAAGTTGTTATCTACTGTCTTCCAGCGCATGGAGTTAGGGTTGGGGAAAGCGTTAACCAAAGAGGATCTTAAGAGTAAAAAACAGGAAAGTGTTTCCCCTTGTTATTGAAATTCAGACAAAAACGTGATCTGGAATTGAATTGCAGCAAAGCAGCAAGCCAACAGTAGATCAGCCATTTGTCTGGCGATGCATTGCATCTTGGATTGCATCCAATATGCCGTGGGGTCATGGTCCTGCCCACTTGTGACTGTGGACTGTGTGTTGTGTTGTGACAAAGAAAATGGAGTCCTGGGAGGAAATAACAATGAGTGTAACTTACAGTAGGGATATGAAGAGTGACAGCTGCACACGGGAGGATAGTGGGCATTGCTTGAAGAGGGAAGAGGATGTTCCAGGCAGATAAACTCTGAGAACACTGCTCCAGTAAGGAAAGGCCCCTGGTCTCTATAGCAGCTAGAAGAAGGTGAAAGTAGCTAGAGGAGAGAGTTCTAAAGAGTTTGTGGAAACAGTAATGTTTGTGCCAAAGAACACATTAGGGTTTGGGCTGATACGAAAAAAAAAAAAAAAAAAAGGATGACACCAAGAGTTTTGAGTAGTGTTAGTTGGGGGAGGTATGTAGAAGGTTGCCCTGTAATGTGATCTTTCTGGTTATCCTAAGAAAAATGAGGCAGATAGGCCAAGGTGAAAAAGATGACCAGCAATATGCCTGTCACCTATGTGGGAAATGCTGGCAGGTTGATGAGCTGACTAGTGAAGATGGTAAGAATTGAATGACTTTAAAAAAAATATTTTGAGTAGGCTAGTAAAATTGCTCACGAGGTAAAGGTGCGTGGTGCCAAGGCCTATGGCTAGAGTTCAAATTCTGGGAGCCACATAGTGAAAGGAGAGCACCAACTTTCCACATGTGTTCCCTGGCCTCCACATGGCACATGCCACACGCCCTAATAAATAGGAAAAAAAAAAACAGGTTATGGTTAGAAATAGGTTAGTTGTTCAGAGTGGTACTGGGTGGGGAAATGTAGAGGCAGGAAATTATTTTGATGTTTACTGCATTTACTACACATAGCCTGGCAGTGCCAAGTAGCTTGTGGGGCTACATGGGGCCGGACATTGTTGGCTACGCAGCATGATTTGGCTGTCATGTTTGCTTCCATCTGTTGGGGTGGAAGGCGCATTCTTCTACATGGAGGTTTGGGGGCAGTTCCTTGCTCTAGGGCTTGGAAGATGAGTGGTGTGTACCATGCTTTCTCAGGAATGTACTGTACAGGAAGAAGTATCAGTCTGCCCACGTGGTCTGTCTTCCCATGCCAAAGAAACCACAGCTTTGAATCTGAACATCTGGATCTGCAGTGTTTCACTGTGATAAACACCACCCCAAACAATGAAAGCACCAAACATTGTACACTAGCAGAACCCTGATGCTCTTGCTGTCTTTCTCACTGCCCCCTCAAAAGGCCAGAAGGGCTTCCCCTGGAAGGAGAGCACAGGAATAGTCAGCATCACTGAATATGTTTTCAATGAAGGCTCTAGGTGCCGCCTCACCTCATCCTCACAACCACAGTGATCCCTTCTGAGAATTCGGAGGCACAGAAGAAGTGGAGACTCTGCCAAGCTCCTATCATAGGAAGTGACACAGCAAGGCTTAAAGCAGGGACTTGTGGCCCACAACTCATACTCTTACCTACTGTGGGATTATAAAGCAGGAGGCCACTAGCCACTCACGTGCGCCTCTGAAGGGGGAAGTCTTAACTTGGGTTGAGACTAAGAGAAAGTCCTGAACTTCTATTGCTCTGTGGGACATATGCCATCAGGTTTCCAGGAGGCCACCTAGAAACTGTGTTTCAGGTATGACATTATGTGTTTTACACTGGAGAGGCCACTTCTCTTGTTGTTAAAATCCCTCTGGAAATCTTTTGTGAACATCCTAAGTCTTCAGGGTGCTCTGGTCTGGGGCTGTAGCAGTGAGCTCAGACATTCCTCCAGAGAAAGCCTAGGCCAATTATTCTAATTACTACAGAGTGGTGGGAGATGAAGGTGCTAAGGGAGTTCATGACACAGCAGGTCTCTGTGATACTTTGTGGTGGTGTGAGTATAAGAGGCTAGGAAAGGCATTTCCATAAAAGGGCACCCAGGGAGCAAGGCCTGTGGATAGGAGTTAGCATGCTGACAAGGAGCAGGGAGGAGGGATTATTTCAGGTAACAGTAGACAAAGGCCTCCAGTTGTATTCATATATGTACGTATGTATGTATATAGATATGTATACACACATGTGTGTGTGATATATATGAACATATGACATACATGTGTGTATACATACATATATGTTGTTTATCAACAGAGGCAGTTCATTATCAGGGAAGAAAACGGCTTCTGGGACCGGGTAGACCCAAGTTTGAATCCTAACACCCTTTTCAGCTATGTGACACTGATAAACCATTGAACTTCCCCAGGCCTAAATTACTCATTTGCAATGTTAAAATAGCAATAGAGATCTACTCGCTGGGCAGTAGGTCAAAGTGAAATGAGGCCGTACAAGATACAAACAGGCATCTTTCTCCATAGTGTGTTTAGTAAGAGCTCTAAATTCAGATGCCTACAGTGTAACACCAGGCACTACAGCCCTGTGACTGAATGAAATCTAGGTCCCATATAATCAGAGCCAACAGTTCTTTGAAGGAAGCTAGAACTTAGTGTGAAATATACCAGGCTTTAGATATTGGTAACTGTTTTAGTTTTTAAATCACTTGAGGGCAAACTGAACCCATCTGAAAGCTGCCCTTTGTAACCTCTGGATTTTCCTTTCTGTGAAGAGCTGGTCTAAACCTTGGTCCTAAATATAAATAGCCCAGAGCTATTGCAAAGATGAGGGACTTGTGGGTTGAGGGCAATGAAATGCCCCTGTCTTCTGGGGCATTATCACTTACTCCTTAGGCCCTAGATATAAGCTTGTAGGATATCCACAATCAACTGGAAATAGAGATCGTTGGGGTGTAGCAGGTAGGAACCGTAGTAATGTGTCCCCTGAATGTAGCCAGCAGAATGGCAGCTTCTACATCCAGGAATTTCTAAGTATGTATTCTATGTTCCTTCCAGCTGCTGCTTTTATTTGAATATTCGATGTCTTCCCAACCCAAGTAGGCTCATGATTTGAATGCTTAGTGGATAGGTGGTGGCATTATTTGGGAAAATTCTAGACACTAAAGAGGTAGAGCCAAGCTGGAAGAAGTAGGTCGCGGAGGTTGTTGTCTTTGGAAGAATATTATTTCTGTCTGCTTCTTGTCTTTCTCTCCCCTTCCTGGCCCCATATGACAGGAAAAGTTATTCTCAGCCATGTTTTCCTATTGTTATGATGTTCTGCTCATGATCAAAGAGCCAAAAGCCTATTTGCCTAGTCCTCTGAAAACATGAGCCATAAGGAATACTTCCTCCCTTAACTTGTATTCAAAAGGTGTTTGGTGGTCATAGTAATACAAATGTAATTAACATAGCTGTGATTGGCTCCTCTGTCATTTTGGGACTTGAACAAAATGAGAAAGCTTTGGGGCAAATTATAATACGCAGGAAGTTACCACACACTGGCAAAGGAACATCTATCTAAACAGCCATTCAAAGAGTCAAGGTGATTTCATAACACCCACTCTCTTGAACTGCAGTTTGGGTCCTTTGGATCTGAGTCCCCACATGAACAAATTGAGCCAATTACTTGTCAAAAATATTCAGAAAAGCATATTACATTTATACTGAGCATGTGCAGGCCTTTTCCCCTCCTCATTCTATCAGGAGCCGACAGTTATATGGTGATGAATTAATTTCTCAGAAGCATGTGCCTAAGCAAGTGTTTAAGCTGGGACCAGCCAAACACCAAATCACACTAACAAGGCCACTCCTGGCCCAGATTGTTTTGCTGTCAGCAACAACTGAGGGACATTCCAGGGTCTCTCCCTGGAAGACCACAGGGGAGTTGAGATGTAAAGTAAAGAGACCAGCTGGGCAGCTCTCACCTGCTGCTGAAAATGTGCTCAGGGTGCTGAGAAAACAGATGCTATGCAGAGGGAAATGAGTCTATTCAGTACAAATACATCTTGAATCCTTTTCAGAGGCAGGCACTGCCCTGCTGACTAGGAATCACCAAGCTATGACCTGTTAAAATCCTGCCTGTGGAAAGATGCACAACATTTAAGGATTGAGAAGTCATCAATAAAGTGGCGCAAAAGACATGGATAGAAATGAACTTGAGACCCAAATTGGCTGTTCAAGCATTCCTGACATCAATGCCTTTTTGGTTTGTTTTGTTATGTACATTTCTTTTTCCTTATTGCCGAGGACTATGGTTTTGCATTCGGCCATGCTCATTCTTAGGAATGCAAAGGCATGTCAAGTCAAGCTGCTGAACTCAAACCCACAAGCTCAATCCTAGAAGGAGTTCTGCTTTCACCCAGTGGCAGAAGCAGCAATGCCTCTCTAGAATCATGATCTGGAAAAGATCCCCTGGCCATTTCTTCTCTGTTTACTCTGTTGGGATTAAGTGCCTAATAATTGGGCCCATGCAGAGACACAGCTAGAGTTTTTAGCTTGTGTGATTGGAACAGTTTAGAAAGTCAGAGTAGCTAATGATAACAGTAACTACCACTTAGTGAAGACCAGTTGCCAGGCATTGTAGTAACTGTTTTACTCGCATTATGTAATTTCATTCTCATAGAAACCCTCTGGTTTGAAAGGGCAGTTACCTCTATTTTGCACAGGAGGAAACCAAGACTCGAAGGGGTCAAATCCTTGCTCAAGGTCACACTGCTAAAAACCGGCAAAGTGAAAAGTGACCCAGGGGTGACTAGCTCTAGAGCTGTGCTTCTCATCCTGGTGGGGGCTCTTACCAGCCACACCAAGCAGCATTTTGCAAACTCTGGAGACATTTCTGGTTGTGGCTCCCAGGAGGGGCTGTTTCACTGGCACTCCTAGTGGACACCAACAATGTTCTGGACATCCCTTAATACACACCCCCACAACAACGAATAACTCCAAATGCCAACAGTCAGCAATGCAGCTCCACTGTGGAGCTGCGAGGCTTGCCATCACCAGTCTATATCCTTTTGTTTCGCACAGAACAGTCCTAGTCTGTAGCGAAGGGTTGTTTTCGCACCGTCTCTTGCTCTGGCCTCATCTACAAGCTGCGGTGGAGCAATTTAGAGCAAGCCATTCCCAGCTGAAGCATTCGACAAACAACAGAACAAGGGAAACCCCACTGGGTTTGGCGGGGCCCCACTTCAGGTTCAAGTTCATGAATGCCAGAAAGGAACTCATTAGAGTCTTACAGGCTACAGGACAAATGTTAATAGCTTTACCTTTCATTTAAGCTAGGCTTTATTTTTATAGCTGGTCCTTGGGTAGCAACTAGATTTATTAGGGCATTTTTAACAGCTGAGACAAATCAATAAAGCCCGCAACCATGTGATTTGTGTTATCTGCAAAGATAAAGCTCAGTACTCACATAGACACACATATAGACAGACATACTCCTATGCGCTCACTGCATATAGTCCAAATTTTAACACTGAGCCCAACTCAAACCTTTGGACCTTTGAATACAATCCCCACATTATTAAGTGGTGAGATGATGAGAGGGTCGGTGAATAACTTAACCACCTGCACCACGTCTACTGGCTGAGCCCATGTTCTTCATCAATGCTCAGACTTGACATGTTTATCCAATGTAGAAGCTATGACTCACGTGAAGCGGTTTACATTTAACTTGATTAAAATTCAATACAATTAAAAATCCAGTTTCCAGCCACAGGAGCTACCTTTTACATGTTAATAGCCAACCGCTGCTAGTGACTGTCCCATTAGGGAGTATGAGACATTTTTCCCCATTAAAGCACACTGGGTCAGAGATTAAGGAAATAAAACCACTGGGGTATGTGTATAATGTCTCAGAAAGGTTAGAGAGATGTCATTGGGTCTGTAATGACACAAACAAAACAAGTATAAACTTCAACGATTTTTGCTTTTGTAGAAAGGAGTTCTGAGGGTTGCTGTGGACCCTCAGTCAGGTGACAAGCAAGAGACATTGTCATCATGCTCATTCTCTGCCATTTAGAACTGTTAGTCCCATTGTATGGTTGAAGCAGTCATATGAACAACATTTGAGTACCCTGAGATGCAGAACAGAGATTCAAACTCAGGTCTGCTCTCCAAACCTACAGGCTCCCTTTACTCTCCATCTTGATACAATACGATACCTCGGTTCTTGATACAAATAAGAGCTTGATCTCTGCTCAAAGCCCAGTGCCACCTTGAGTCAAGTATATCCAAAGTTCATTGTGTGCAAAGGTAATTGTCATCTAGTTCCTGGAGTTTGGTCTGAGTGTGTCAGCCATAGCAGAGCACATTGGAGTGCTCACTCTTTTTTGGTCCTAATTCTCTCAGGCTTTGCTTCCTAGCCACACAGCTGCCACTCATAAAGTCTGCACCACAAAACGCCACTCAGCATCTGCCACCAGCATTGTTGTTCTAATGACTCTGCACGTCACCAGGGCACCTTTCTCCCAGCACTTGGAAGAGGTTTGGAGCGGAGCAGTCCTGGCGACACTCTGTGTTTACTCTAAATGGCACCAAAGCCACCAGGCTCTGCCATGTCTGGGGTCTGGTGGTAACTGAGCCATATGTTCTCAGAATACATATTCCCAGCCCAGATGGCTTTCACAGCTCTATACGACCAGAATCCTAAATGCATATCCATAGCCTGCCCGCTTACAAGGGAACAGAGTCATCAGACAGACACATAATTACCACACATGGCCATCTAGAAGAAGCAGGATATTTTTCCAAACAAGCTGCGTCATGAAATGTGTAGGGAATTTTTTTTTCAGACACTGAAACTACAAGTAAGCAAGGTCACTCTAAAGTCTTTTAAAATTGCATCTCAACACAGCTTGATGGCAGAGGACCCACCACTCCTCCCTGTTGATTTATTGCTTACTTTATGCTTTTTTTTTTTTTTTTTTAAAGACCAGCAGATAGATTGCACTGCCTGTGGTGGGAGTCATGCTTACGGTTCCTCAGGCTTGATTCATAAACCCTCACTGACCTGCTTTCGGCACCATTCTCTCTGTTCATAGGAGCCTCCCTGAGGTCACAGCACTAAATGTTTAGCACTGAATAAAAACAGTATGCCATGTTCAACCCGGGGACCCAGGAGGAGGAATGGAAACGATGTCCCCTGAATGACCCATTACATCTTTAACCAGGCTGAGGGAGTCAGGCTGGCAACTTCTAATGGGCTCCCAGAGGCATCGAATTTGGGGCTGTGAGTGTTAAGGCCACTTTCCAAAGGAACACAGCAGGTGTCTCCTTGTTTCTAGCCAGGCAATCAGTTCCTATCACTCTAAACCAGACTGTGCCTAGTTTACCTGGGTAGTTTATGATTTAGGCTAGGTTAACCATTTGCTCCAAGAGACTATTTTTTTCTTTTCATTTCTTAAAATTTATTATTATTATTATTATTATTATTATTATTATTAATTACAATTTATTCAATTTGTATCCTGGCTGTGGCCTCCTTTCTCATTTCCTAGCAAAGAGACTTTTCTAATAAGACACAATTTCCAAATCCTCCATGTGTTTGAGGTATGAATCATCTCGACACAAGAATGGCAAGCAAAACCCCAGGTTTTGCCAAGACACCAGGAAATACATTTCTACCTCTGTAGATGCTCGTCAGCCCATTTGAAGGGCAGCTGCTGTTCTGGCTGCTAATCTCAGGGATTTAGCACCTTTCATTGATGCTTTTTTTTTTTTTCACTTTATTACCAATGGCCCCTAGACCATTATATTGTTTAATAGGTCAGATATGTGCTATGCTTAGAAAAAGGATTAGAAAAAAAGGATTATTATTATTAATTATTGTTATTATTGGTTTAAGAATTGCATGCCTCCCTCAGATCTTTATTAAGGCCGTGCTCCATAGCATGCACATCTAGGTCTTGTAAAATCTGTTGTTACGAGCAAGTCCTTTCTCTCCTTCCCTTTTCATGCATGGGGCACATAACATTTCCAAGGCACCAACAGCTGCTCCCACTCTGCTGAGCTGTACATCAAATTACCTTCCTTGTCCCAACTATGGGATGTGTAATGTGGCCAGTGACATTTTTCCAAGTCTGTTTATTACCTGCTGGTGAGCAGTCCTCTGAGACCATCTGAGGTAGAACTTTAACAGTGATTATGCTTTATGAGGACATAATGCCCTTCAGGTTTTATTTCACATGATACTAAACCAGTGTTCATGTTCAGATCATTTCTGTCTGTGTTCATGTAAAAAGGCACAATATTAAAGCTGCCAGTAATTAGCCCAGAAGTCCATGCCTCACAAATGATACAAATTGACTTCAAACCCTTTGTCTGACTGCAAAATCAATAAAAGACAGAGAGGTGGCATATTGGGTCACCAGCTCATAATAGCAGGTTCCTTGGAGGCCTAGGGACCAGGGAAGACATCAAAGAAGGGAACTGTGTTCTAATCCCCTTGAGGGAATCCTCACTGCTGATGCCCCATGGGACTGTGAGTGGTGTTCCTGCTCTCATTCCCATGATGCTTTCTGGATGGAAACTACCTTCTCTAGAGTGATTTAACCCCATCCTATCTCTGAGTTGAGGGCACAGGCTTGACTACGAATTCCAGGCTTGAGAGCCACTGGAGCCCCTCACTCTACTAGGAACCTGCTGAAAGACCTGGATATATGAGGAACCCAGTCTATGAGAACAGAAAGTAATTAAGCTTTTCTTCTCTTCTGACACGTTATGTTTTGTGTTTTCGTTGTTGGCCAGCCTGGAACTTTGTTATATTTGATTAGAAAATGTATTGGCTTCCTTGGAGAAAGTATGGCTCTTATTTAGAAATATTCTCTTATTACGTTTTGGCTTTCAAGATTGTCGCTCTACTTTCCGGGAGCAAGGATCTTAAATAATTTTAGTCACATACAAATTCACTCTTTAGTATCAGGGTTGGGTCTGCATTCCATGTGTATGTTCTCTTGGGGTCTTCTGGAATCGCTGGCATTCTACTACTGCAACAAAAAAACTGTGCTTACTGTTACTTGTTCTATATAAACAGAATCTTTAGGCGTGACTGAATCTTTAAGGTGTGGTAGAATGTGTGTGTGTGTGTGTGTGTGTGTGTGTGTGTGTGTGTGTATGTATGTGTGTGTATATACATGTGCCTATTAAAAAGTGTGTGTGCTAGAATGCGTATGTGTGTATGTGTACAATAGAATGTGTAAGAATGTGTGTTAGAATGTGCTGAACATGCTTGTGTGTTAGAATGTATGTCTTATAGAATGTATTGGGATCTGTGTGTGTTAGAACGTATGGGCGTATGTATACGATAGAATGCATTGTGTATGGTAGGATGTTAGAATCGGTGTATGTGTGTGGTATTGTATTGTGTGTGTGTGTGTGTGTGTGTGTGTGTCCTTCCATTCACACTGCATTGTATTTATGAAGTACAAAGATGGTAGAATAGTGTAGTGTTCTAGCCTGTTGCCTGATACCTACTGGTTTTTAAAGAAAAGAGGGCCTAAAGAAGAAACAGCTGAAGGGCTATATCCCCCCAGGGGATATGTTTTTTATTCTTTCAATCAACCATTTGAATAGATTACTTAATTAGCATTTATTGTTTGTAAAATTCTTTGTCCAGAAGTACCATTTTAGGGCCTGCAGTTCTGAAGAAAGACAATTTAATGGGTAATAATCTTGTATAGAATTTTCAAATTGATTTCTTGGTAGTAAATTGTTCCTCAATTGTAGTGCCTTCTTCACTCTCATTAGACACCAAGGCTTCTTTCTAAATGCATTCATAACCATTAAAATGTTGTCTCCAGTTCCCTGTCATTTGAAACAGGTCATAACTCCAGGCACAAACATTTAAAGGACAACTACACTTTCAGTTTCATTAGTGTGCTAGGAGAGTGGGGATGTGCAATTGGAGTTTATAGAGCTCCGCAGCTCCTGATGCAAACAGGTCAGCTCTACCCATCCCAGGAGGAGAAATAACCTTTCTCTTTGTACACAAAATTGTTTGGTTGAAATTCCACTCTGCCTGAGTCTTATTTATCAGCCTGATGTATGGCTAGGACTATAGGGAGACTCTCCAGAACCTGTTTACAATTTGCCTGCCCTCGTCTTTCCCCCCGCAACACCCTGGGAGTTGAGCAAGCTCATTGCCAAGGAAACTCGCTGACGGTGGAGTACTGTTTGAATCTATATTCAATCCTCTCTTTGGAGGATGCTACTCAAATATGTGACTCAAAAGGAGCCCTGGAAAATGTGAAATACAACAAAGAAACGAGCACACTGACATTCCCTGTGATATTTCTGGCCGTTTGTAGGATTTTGGTTTTCTGGAAGTGAGAAGCTTATGAACAAAACTGGCTCACACCTGCCTGTTATATTCAGTGGGAGGCCAGTATTGTCTTATTATGGTCTCTACCTAGATTTCTTTCTGGCCAAATCAGGTCTCAACAGTGATCCTTGTGCTCTGACCTTTGTTTTAGCAAGGAAGGATTAGGTATTATTATAACAAACACAATGTTTATCCTATTTAAGAACATTCTGGGTCCCCATCAAGAGGCTTTGAGAACATTATCTCTTAATCCTGAGTTCCAGCTGCCAAGCTGATGAAGGAGGTGTGCTGGCGGCCATTTCTACAAATGATTAAGCTCAGGAAACTCAAAAGTCAACATTCACCACACAGCAGGTTGGCAGTTGTCTTGGACGGATGCCTAGCTTGACAAGGATACCCTTCCTGTGGAGGCTTCCAGCTAAAGGAATAGGGATGGTCTTGCTTCTCAGAAGCTCCAAGCATTGGGTGTTTTATACCTGCAGGCAATCCTTCAAAACAGGCCTTAGATTGCTCTAAGAATGATCTTTTCAGCCTCTCCCCCTAACACACTAATCTTGATTTTCAGTGGGTTGTTCCTTCATCCCATAACCCTCCAAAGCTTAACTAAGTCTCTTTAAACTTGGTTTGCAGTAGCTTAAAAATCCTTACTGATGGTCAGCAACAGACCTGCAAGAGATTGCCCAGTGGTTAGGAACAATTTCTGCTCCTCCGGATTATCTGAGTTTAGATCCCAGCACCCATATTACGAAGTTCACAACTGCCTCCAACTCCAGCCCCCAGAACTACAATGTGCTCCTGTAGAATCTGTGGGTAACCTGCATGCATGTTACATTCATTCACACAGACATACCTATACATAAAATTAACAAAAACAAACCTCAAGAGGAAATCGCCAATGGAAGCAACAGAAATAGCAGTTAAGACTAATTTTTTGACTCCTTATATATTACCATGTCATTAACTTAGCCCACTACTCCGGTTCTACAGTTGTAAAATTGAGACCTTAGTGAACAGGGTCGCCTGTTTCACAAGGGTCATGTTAACTAATGTATCCACTCAAATGTTTAGTGGCTTGATCTCGTTTCTAAATTTTCTTGACTGTGTTGAGAAATATGAAGGGCTGACAGAGATCTATAATAAGCCACCAAGGGCCCATGAGCAAAGTGTTCCATAGAAAAGTACAGCATACATGGAACTAGATGACACCCTGAAAGTAAGATGGTAAATAGATAACAAGAAATCGAGGTGTGAGCTTGGCAACTTGGGAGTGGATTCTCATAGCAAATCTGATTAAAGATATAATTTGGTTTTGAAAGTATCAGAGTAAATCCTATCATTAAAAATATATTATGCTGAATTCTGTAAGATTCTGCTCACACTAGATTAGAAATACAGGAGAGGAAAGGGCCCTTTGGTTCTCTATTTCTTATTTTCTTATATTTATGTTGAAACATAAGCAGGCAGCTCATGGCGCAAAGCAGAGAGTTACCTGGGTGACATGAGAATTCAAGATGGAGCTGAGGTGTTCTTGCCTTGATGTTCTACTCTGCCAGGCTGAAGCATAAGCAGCTTACACTCTGAAAATAGAGTACTCAAGAGTATAGGATTCACAGCACAGATAATCCATTAAAACATGCTGCCTGCCTCCTAGATGCTGGGGAATGCTAAGTGTGCTCGTTGGCTAAGAGCCTGTTGTGTCTGACCCAGGTCTGTACCTTTGTGGAGCTAAGAAGCCAGCCACTCTTCAGGGACATTTGTGTCGGTGTCTCCGGTTGTGGTATGCTGCTGTCCCTTGTATCCTTGTGCTGAGACTCAAGAGACCTTGTGAGGTGACTCTGAGGGTGAGCACAGCAGAGCTGAGTGAAGTGGCTGGGGCCGTGACCCCTAGAGCTTGGGCTTGATTAGGTCTGCTGCGATCTGGCACTGGGTGACCTTTCTGTGTCTCAGTTCCCTCATCTGTGGGAATGGGATAGTCTTCATAAAATTGTTAGTCATTCATACTGCTTCATATGTCTAAAGTTTTTAAAATAGTATCTGGCTCATAGTAAGTATCATATCCAGCTTATTATATAACCTCTAAATGTGACTTGTTTTTAGTAACAACCACAACTATTCAAGCACTTTCATGTGCCAGGAATTTGGTATACAGTAAGCCATTTAATGTTCAGAGTATTCCAGATGCATTTGCAGAACTTTGTAAATATTACCAGTTATCACCTCCATTTTCAGTTAAGAAAAAACAAGGCATGGAGGTATAAGAAGATGTTCAGGCCGTCCAACTAGTAAGGAAGTCCAGATCCAAAAGGAGGTGACAGTCCCTGGAACCCATATGCTTAGCCGCTACTTTGTAAAGAGATACAAATGAGTTCTATATTTACTGTTCTAAATCTAAGACTGAGTTCATTCATTGCACATACACTAGGCCACTCTAAGGCTGAGGCAAAAGATGGGCACACGTGTTACTGCCTTATTACCTGCAAATAAACTCCAATGAAGGGCTAGTGAGATGACTCAGAAGGTAAACACACTTGTCAAGACTGGTAACCTGAGTTTGATCACTGGGACCCACGTGGAGATCCCACATGCTGTCCTCTTACCTCTACGCGTGTGTTGTTGCGAGTGTGTGCAAGGAGTTTACAAATAGACAAATGAATTAAATGACAAGAAAAAAGAAAGAAAAAAGGCTAGTGAAACTGGTATGTAACCAAACTGTCAACTCAAAGCATTTCATTGGACAAAAATCAACCTTTGGGCTACTGATACCAGCAATGACTTTTCCCATAGTCAAGGCAGGGTTTCTAGAATCTCCTGTGTGCCAAGTTTAAACTCTAGTGTTTTGTTATTCTTGGGACTGTTACGGCAGCACACTGGCCGTGTTGATAGTGCAGTTTCCACACTGCCTTTGTCCGCAAAGAAAGCTCCTTACATAGGTGAGGATCTGCTGACCGGCTTTGATTTCCAGTAAGGAGATTTACAGGACAGATGAAAACTGAATGCTTATTGAGGATTACTTAATTGATGGCTTGATGTGTTTCGTGATTGCAAAACTCTGTAAATTCCCAAAGGAAGCAGATATGCATGAGGGAGAGGCGAGAGAGAGGAGAGAGAGAGGGAGAAGCCAAAGGGAGGTATCTGTAGGGAAAGTAATTGAAGGCGGCAGAAGCCATGATGCCACACTCATAAAGAACTTTTTCTGGCCACGTGTAGAAAATGATGATCTTGCGCTTGAGAGATAAGTCTGGGATTTAGTGGGGCTCATTGTGTAGAAGCAGATTGCCCCCCCACCCCGCCAGCTTTCCGTTCTGGAAGCTGAAACAGAGTATTAAATAGAGAGGGCCACCACATTTCAAAGAAGAGGGACTTAGACATGATCACTACCAGGGCTGAACGGGGCTCCCAGCTAATGTGAGCTCCCTGTGAAAGCAAGTCTGCCTTTCAGCAAGGAAAGGCATTTAGCTGCTATCTGAGGATTAGCATAAACTTGTGATATGTCTACCCTTCATTTCAAACCTTAGTAACATTTGAAAGCTTTAAAATATCACATTCAATTTGCTTTGGACAGCATTAATCAGTTTCAATATTTTTTTTTTAATTTTTTTTTTTATTCCAGAGCTGTGTAGGTTCCTTACCTAGGGAGACCACATACTGTCTCTCTGGAGCAGTTTTATTTCTACCTGTCATGCTGTATGACTCACGTTCTCGCCTAGGTGTTCTGGTGTGGATTCTAAACTCAACTTCACATTGAAGCCAATGATGAGTCGCATATCCAGGCTAGAGAAATGACCCAGCACGTGCTCAGAGAGCACTGCAGCACTTTTTATAAAGCACAACACAGAAGCCATAGGATGCTAGGGCTGTCTTCCTGGGGTGTCCCATCTTTCAGTCAAACTGTGTGCATTGCTAACTTAAAAAAATACATTTACAGCTACATCTCTGTGTGTAAGACAGAAAAATTGACACAGTCCTGACAAGGGTTGACTTGGGTGGGCTGGGCTGGGATTTGATATGGTTGACAATATGAGTTTAGCTCTGTCCCACACATCGTAATCCCATGTGTCTCCTGGAACCAATCACTGCTTTTAAATACACTCCGAAACGTAGACCAGTGTTTCAGAGGCAGCGTTGTTCAACTCATGGTTTTGTGTCAGGAGAGCTCGCATCCTGAGAACTGCAGCCATTACATAGTCATGCCATCATCTAGGCAAAGACGGGACATGATTGCCCTAACGCCTGCTCCCTGATTCATGGGCTGGAGAATGCTCTCCTTCTGGGGCTACAGAGTTATTAAGCTGACTTAACTCCATGGAAATAAATGGCTGGACACAAACTGAACCATGCCCATCAAATTTTACTTCTTCTGAATCACAAAGTAAACCATAATGGCCACACTTTTGAGCCCAGCAGCATACCCCAGGCTGGCGGCCACCTGACTTCTTTGGCGTCTACCTTTATTCTCCACCATATATATGTTCACCTGATGTGAGCATTAGAATTTAATGTCAATAATGGGTTGAAAGGGCCAAGCAGATGGTGAGTAGGTGTTTCCTGGCATAGGAATTACACTTATCAGAAGGTCACCTGCTTTGGTTTGTGTGAATGCCCTACCTCACATAAACAGTGCTAATGGGCCTTTCCTCCCTGGTGATTTCTTGAGTGCTAGTGGATTCTGCTAATGGGCAGGTGGCTGGAAGCAGCTAAAACATTACTCTTCCCTGGAGTCTCTGAAAGCTAAAAGAACAGGACCTGGAGCTCAATTTGATGGTGCCTTAAAGGTAGAAACTTAGACATAAACCAGAAGATTAGTATGTATAAAATTTTATTGCATTTTTTTTTCGCCTTCCTAATTTTTCTTCATCCATACCCAAACAATTACACTTTTTGGTGATTATTAGCACGGATTCCAGCGGCAATCATTATCAATGCTGTTGAATTGGGAACCCAGCACTTTTATGAGCCACAGTCTATTTTCATCCTTTGACCTCTTGAGATGCAGCAGCCAAACAAATGAGGAGAGAGTTTGAACCCAGGTAAGCTGACTTCAGAACCTTGGCTCTTTCTCATCATTTCACATTGCTGCTACTATTGTAATGGTTATGCAATTATTATGATTGTGAAAATAAAATGTAATACAATCAAATATAATATTATGCAAGGGTAATTACATGCCATTAGCTGTGTGGGTACTCATTTGCATACTTTGATCTTAGAGATGCCAAAGGGGAGAAAAAGTACTTTCTTGGAGGATTTTTAATAGAATTCCAGAAACTGGGTGGGTTGAACTGAGTTTGTAATATGCTTCTTACCACTTCTTTCTTGGCTCAATAGTTTGCTGGCTGGAGCTCATCCATGAAAGACAAATGTAGCCCCAGATGTCACCATTTATAGCATTCAGAGGGTCATGCATCACTTCCTGGGTAATCAAGGGGCTTTGTAGGAGGACACAGTTGACACACAGTGGAAGAATTCCACCAATGTGCTAAAGGTGATTGCTGGGCCCTGGTGGCAGGCGGTAGATGGGATCCCTTGTTATGTTATACCCAGTTCGCGAGCCCCCAAAAGATCTACAGGAATCGACTCCGTTGCAAAACACATGAGGGTCTTTTTATTGTAAATTACAAGCTGCAGCTTGGGCCAACACAGCCTCACCGCCGAAGTGGTGGGAGCTGAGCGCCCGTGCTCAGGTTAGTTGGGTGATTTATAGATTCTGGTCCATCTATTGGTCAAAATGCTACATTTTTGAATCGACTGGCTATAGGAAGGTTCCCAGGCCATTAATGACCAGGTGTTCCTCCCTAGGGGGATGGGCCAGTTTCCTAGCAACTGTATCTCTAGTGGGTGGGGAAAGAATGCAGCGAGGTAGCTCTCCCCTCAGGGCATTACTAACTACTTTACCGCACCTACTCACCTACTCTAGGTTTTAACGATAGCTGTCACTTTGGTCTCTCAGAGCATATCAACTCTAGGTCCCATCTCTGTAGGCTTAATTTATGGCTAGGACTTAGCTCTTCCTTTGAATGTACAGCTGAATGGCTGAACTTATGAAGATGTGTGAGCAAGGCTCTTATCATCCTAATAACCTCCAGAGGCTCCCCCAAGCCTGGGAGCAGGAAGCTCTCCTAGAGACTGGCAGATCTGATTGTCAAGTTATGTAGCTCCATGATTCCTTGAGTGAACTAAGACCCATTTCTTTAAGACTGAAGCACCAACCAAAGACCATGCATGAACTGGACCTAGGCCCCCGATACATATGTAACTGATGGGCAGATTGGTCTTCATGTGAGTCCCCTAGCAAGTGGAAAGGGGGCTGTCTCTAACATGGACTCTGTTGCCTGCTTTTAGATCACTTTCCCCTAGCTGGGCTGACTTGTCTGGCCTCAGTGGAAGAGAATGCACTTAGTCCTGATGCAATTTGATGTGCCAGGGCGGGTATGTAGGAGGGGGTTCTCCTTTTCTGGGGAGAAGGGGAAGGGGGAAGAGGGTGTCAGAAAGTGTGAGACTGAGAGGAAAAGGAGGAAGGTGACTATGATTAGAATGCAAAATGAATAAATAACTTTAATAATAATAATGACTTGGCTCAGTTTACAGACACTTCCATGTTGCCATTAGAGAGTACAATTTGTTCTTCTCAACTGCTTATATTCTAGTTCCTTTTTTTTAAAGAAGAGCCCCACAGCCTTGCCCTTTTAAGAATACCCTCTAAGAACATGATGCTCTCTTTATTGCTAGGCCATCTCTCTGGGCGCCATGATGAAAGTTTTGCATTAGGACACTGAAGATAATTTTCTATGAGGAAGCAGTTTGATTCCTCTGTGTGTGCAGTGGTTAGTGTTCATTGTCAACTTGACCGAATACAGAATCATCTGGGGTGTGCCTTTGTGGGGTATGCCTCTGGAAATGCCTGTGGGGGTTGGGGTTAAGCATATTCATGGAGGTGAGAAGTCATACCCACTATGGGTGGTGCCACTGCCTGGCTGGGATCCTGGTCTATGTAAGTGAGAAGAGAGGCTGGGTGGATGACAACAGCTTTCCTTGCTCCCTGCCCTCTGATAATGGATCTGTTGTGTGTGATTAGCTGCTTCGGCCTCCTGTTGCCTTAGTTTCCTGCTGTGCTAGACTGTGCCTCTAATTGTGAGTCAGAATAAGCCCTTTCTTCCTTGAGTTGCTTCTGTGGGGCATTTTATCACAGCATCTAGGAAAGCAAGACAGTATGGTTTGGTTTTGTTCTCTTGGTAACATAAGGCTACTCAGGAGACATTATATACCTCAAAAGTTTAGGAATGCCTGCATCAAGTAAAGATAGCTCTCTAACTTTGCTTAACCCAATATTTTCCTATCTCCCTTCATCAGAGAGAACTTCCATAGCTGTAGCACAAAGTGCCCTGGACAAGAACACTTGTCCTTCAAGTCACGGGTTTGGGATTGTATCTGGGGAGTACATTGAAATGGTTGCTTTCTTGGGGACTTAGGGCCTACTGTTCACAACAGGCTGTCAGCAGTGTTCATGGGAATCACTTTCCAGAAGATCTTAACTGAACTTGTGCATTTCTCCAGTGAGTAGTGTGCATTGAAGTACTCTATCCCGTTCTAGAAGGAACTTTTGTAAGACCACAAAAGCCTGATGAGTTTGGAGGGAGACAGGCAGCCATATCTCAGCAGGCAGTGGAGATGGAAGGTGTGGTCCAAAACAGCCATGAGTGTCCAGCGAGCAGCAGCTGTGATATGAGGGCTTTACCCTCACTCTAATAACCTTTGTGTTTAGTTCATCTTCTGTGTTGCGGGCTTTAATACCATTCCACTTTTGAAAGACAAGCTAATATACCATGCAGTGATGTCATTTCCTCAATACCTGGGAAGCTGGGGTGCAGCACGGGGAGGCGGCTTTCTAGAAATAATTCCAATAGGTCGTCTCCATTGCCTGAGGCTCTGGGACGCAAGTCCTCCTGATTTATGCATGCAGAGTTGGAGGCTCAGAGAACGCAGCCTCCACTTACACGTTAGAGCTATGGTCCCATTTATCGGGGTATCAAGAAGCAACTTTAGTAAATGGATAGATAAATGGAATCAACAGAGACACCAGGACTAGTCCATTTAGTCAATTTTCCTTTCCTGGGACCTTGGCTATTAAGTCCTCTTACTTATAACAACATGGTAGGCCTTAGCCATTGTATTTATAATAGCAGCATGAGGGAGAAAAATACCCAGTGACCAAGGATTTGCAGTTTAGAGAAATATTGACTACATTCTCTTCCTAGGCTGGCAGAATAACCTTGTTTGATAGGTTTAGAGGGATTCAGAGAGGTTAAGTGATTTGTGTATGGTCACACAGCTAATCCACAGCAGAGCTAGAGCCAGATCTCAGCCCATTACTTCCTTCTCTGTCATATTTTGCTGTCTCATTCCCCAGAGCTTGGGCCACATGCTCGCTCTCTCTCTATCCATCTTTCTCTCTCTCATCTTTCCCTCTCCTTTTTCTCTCCCCTCTCTTCTTTCCTTTTCCTCTTTTCTGTCATATGCTTTTATATTTTCTAATTCTTTACATCATTTGTGAGTCATTTTCATAAAAACAAAAGAAAATGACCCAAAATGTGTTATTTGAGTATAGGATTGTAACCTTTATCCATGGTACTGATGCTGATATTGGCAACACATTTTTGTTTGTAAATCACCACCCCTACTTTCACACACACACAGGCTCATACAACGGATAACTTTAAGCAACACTCCAGCATTACCCATAGTCATTACTTTTGCAACCTTGGGCATAGCTCTGCAGGTGTGTGAATTATTCTTTTCCCCTATGATAAGTGAACATCAGGAGGCCTGGGTAGGGCACCGGGTATGCACATATTTAATAAGAAAAAAAGCACGGAAAGAATGTGGATTATTTGTAAGAATGTGATGCAGCCCGCATGCTGAAAGGTTGGCCAGGAAGGTTTTGTTTTTTTTTCCCCTGTTGCCCTTTGCCAGAAATGATGCAAGCTAGTGGGGCACATTTTGTGGGCTAAGCAATCTGCTGCTTCCTTGGAGAATTCTCTACATTTGCAAGTAGATGCATTGAACTTGGCAAGAGGGAATTGAGTGAAGTTTGAAGCCATTGTGTTTGCAAAGAACTTGGTAATTAGTTGCCCCTTTGGGAACTTCCAGCTACCCTCTTCTTCCTCCTGGACCTGTGTTGCTTCTGCATACACTCTCTGTGGTGCTTCTGTATGCTCTCACTGCTGCCCTGTACCTGCTTCCTGCTGGCCACAATCATCTGATTAATAGATACTTGGTTGACATCCTCAGAAAACACACTAATCTGGGAGTTCATGAAAACAGGCCTGGAAGATGGGAAGACACCACATCTGAGTAATAGAGAGTTTGAATGGAGGTAGTATGTCCCAGAACTGTCTTCTTTCTGGCCTACACTTTCTCATCTTCTGTGGGGCTTCTGCGTCATTCCTGCAGCCTGATAACTCACTTCCCGATTCTCCTACCATCCTGTTGGTGAGTTCTATCCCCTGTGTGTTCCCTCCTCGGGCTCTCTTTAAGTCTCACTGATGCTTCTCCCTCATTTGTTGCTCAGAAGATTTGACAGTCAGAGACTCTTGCTCTCTCAGCTGCTTCCCAGAGAGCAATTTAGGCTCCTGTTGAATACCCATTCCATCTCCTCAGCTCCATTCAATCACACTGGAGTTCATCTGAAGTGTCTGTGACTTCCTAGTTAGCATCCTGCTTAAAAAATGAAGTCTCCTTCTGCCCTCACAGCATACGAGAGGACTGAATAATTAAACAAAACCACCAGTCCCCTTTGCCTTCTTTTCATAAATTTAAAGAACTCTGGCTGACATCCTGATGGGCCTGGACCAGGGTAGGGAGATACTGTCAAAAGCCAAACTGCATTCTTCAGAGACTTCACGAGAAGAATGAGACCCCTAGAAGACCCTAGAACTGAATACTTGTGGCCTGTGTCTGGGCCCACTCATTTCTTTTCTGTCCCCTTAGGGACTCCTTTATCCTGGAAAGTCATGCTTGTTCCATTTGAGACTGTTTACTTGGGTCATTTAGTATGTGTAACAACAGACTGACCTTCAACTTATGCTGAAGCTTCCTCTTTCCTTCCCTCCTTCCCTCCTGTCTACATGGTTTTTTTAAGGTAAGGTCTAAAGATATACATAGCAAGGAGAGAACACTGGACCTTCTAGCAGGCAGCATGTATTGTTCCAGTCCCATTTGCCTACACACAAAGATAGAACAGTTCATGCCTGCTTCTGGGGACTCTGAAGGAAAGTCCTGAGATAGGTAGGGCATGAAGAATATGCCATCCTGGGATCCCAGGCTGGTGGTAGCTAGCTGTGATATTTGGGAAACCTTTGTAGTTCAGACTTTTCAACTGCAGAATACACTCTGACACCTGCCCTGTACATGGCTCCATCTCCATGGCAGCCGCTGTGTAAATGGCTCCATCTCCATGGCAGCCGCTGTGTACATGCCCCATCCCTATGGCTCCTCAAACAAAGTTATGAAGTGGGACATAACTGATAACTGATAAATGGTACATTCTGTAGGGCACTGGGGAGATTCAGGGGAGTCATAAATTTAAAGTATTTTCTGGGCCTTTGGGCAAAAATAAGTTATTCAAATATACGATCACAAATATCCCAAATCCAAAAACAACAACAACAACAACAAAACCTCAAACCCGAAATCTCCAAAACTGGAGACATTTTGATACTTGATACGAAGTTCATAAAAAGAAATAACCAATTAAAAAAAGATAGAATAAATTTGCATTTAGAATATGTAGGTCAGGTATCCATGAACCATAAGTGAGTTTTGTGTTTAGACTGGGATATCATCTCCAAGATACCTTACTATGCACATGAAAATAGACCAATATTTAGAAAAATCCAAAATACTTCTGATCTGAAGTATTTGATATAAGGAGTGCCCAACCTGTATTGACTGTCAGCTGTTATTCATTGTTGTGGAATTTAGCAATTTCAGGTCTTTGGATTCAGGTGACTGTCGAGGAGATGTCCCTGGCTGCCAGGCCCATAATATCCCTCGCATCTCCCTGGAAACGTGGATAAATTTCCTGAAGGTGTTTTGTTAGCCTGACCCGTGAGCATCAATGCATGTACCCAGGAACTGACAGCACGCCTATGGATGTGGCACTGTGGCATTTGCTCTGATCTGTGACCCTCTTAACCTAGGGATGAGCACTGGTAAATGAAACCCTCTCTCGTGGACCTGCAAAGTGAAGCCAGAGGGTCTAAGATGAGGAGTCTTCTCGACTCCAGACCTACCACCAACTGACGGAAGCCACTCACCTCATTGTTTCCAGGCAGACACTGGTCCTCACATGCTATTGAAGCAACACTGTTATTTAACTCTAATGGCGTCTTTCTTACTTTTGATACATGGCTGCAAAATGAATCTCTACTCCTCTACCTCTTTCGATAGCTAAAAAGCAGGCCCTTGACACACTAGCCCTGAGTGCACACAGCCAGCATGGAGCTTCTGTGAGTTCTGGTGACCAACAGTGGGTCTGAGAAGAATAGGGAAAGGGGGACTGAGAAGGATGAATCTAGCAGTTACACAGGCTGGACAGAGAGAGCAGTAATACAGTTCCAAAGCTGGCCAAAGCAGGGGCTCGGGCTAAATCACATAAACATACAGGTCATGCTTCAGCTGCACATCATTACTAGATGTGGAAAATTACTAGAGGTAGAAAAAAAAGTCAGTGCTGCCAAGGCTTGCAGTTAAGTAAACAGAAGTGACGGTGGGCTGGACTACTCAACGGCCAGGTAATCACAAAGCTTTTGCTGTGTCTCAGCCATCACAGTATTAAACTCAAGGGTAAACAAGACAGTGAAGCTAAACCTTTTTTAAATTGTTTTAGATACTGCAAAAACATTTCATTGAGAAAGACACTCAGTTTTAATGCATCTAAAAACAAATTAGCACAAAGAAAAAGGATGTAATCATAGGATGAAAATGAAAAATAATCATAACGGGAAAACTTTAACATATTTCGAGAAGATATTGATTAAGGAGACAAGAAATTAAATGATGTGGAAAATCTGAAAAAGTCAGTAGACTTTAATTTTATTTGTTCACTCCAGTGATCCAATCAAAAATTTCATGATGATGAAAAAAGGGGTTCACTTATGACACTGAAAATCATGGAAGAGGGACCTGTATTTTTGTTTTAAAGGGTAAATATGAACAAAGTTATCAATGTGAGTTAAAAACCTCCAAAAAAACAGACAGGGTGCAAAACTAAAGGCAAGAATGGCATGCCCCCAAGTGAGTTGTTGAGAAGTAAAGTGTATTGAAAAGTAAAGACTAAAAGGAGCTTCTCTTGTGAAAAGTAAGAAAGGGGCCAAAAAGCATAAGAACATTCTAGGTGGAGGAAGTTTGGCAGGAAGAGCATGGTCCTTCCCAGGATTTGAAGCAGGCCATGGCTGAAGAGGGGAAGAAAGCTTCGGCTGTGTTTGGAAAGAGGCAGCTGGCATCAGAGTCCTTGAGTCAGGCAAGGGGTTTGAGATGTATTGCAAGACACTGGTTCTCACATTTGAACGTGAATCACAATCACCTGGAGGGCTCGTTAACCATAGGTGTCTGACCCTTATCCCCATAGCTCCTAGGGGCTTGAGAAGGCACATCCCTCCCAACAAGTTGCCTGGTGATGCTGATACTGCTGATCCTGCGTGCAGACACTGGGGTCTCCTGCTTAAGTCAGCAGTGAGAAGTCTAGCCAAAGATGCTTGCCCTAGTTAGGTTAGTATTACAAAACATTTGACCCTCCTGACCACAGTCCATCACCGGTTGACATCAGGACAAGCACTCAAGGCAGGATCCTCGTGGTGTGAACTGAAGTAGAGTCCATGTAAAGGCACTTTTTACTGGCTTGGCTTTCCATGGCTTGCTCAGTTTACTTTCTTATACAACCCAGGCCCACCTGCCCAAAACTGGCACCTCCCACAGTGGGCTGGGCCTAATTACATCAATAATTAATTAAACATACACACACACACAAAAAAAAAAAACAAAAAACAAAACTGCCTCATAGCCTTGCCTACCATCTAATCTGATGGAGGCATTTTCTCAATTGAGGTTCCCTTTTCCCAGATGACCGTAGCTTGCATCCAAGCTATTAAAAAATAAATAAATAAATAACCAGTACTTGGTTAGTTCTACCACAGGCTTGGTAGAACTTGGTGATGCATAGAACATATGGATAAAGAGGGAAAGAAACTAAAGATAATTGTAAATGAACAATCCTCTGTGAGCAGTAAGACTCAGTGGGGGGAAAAAACATACATAGGATGGGTAATAAGATGGTGTGGCCTGGGCTATATTCTTGGGTTTCAAAAGATGTAGGAATTCTCAGAGGCACATCCCTTTTATAAACAGGGACAGAAAATGTGTAAACACAGGGCAGGGAGCACACAGGGGCAAGAATAAGGCTCTATAAGATGGGGCTCTCCCAGGCCTTTCTGGCCAACTCCTTTCCCTGTAGACGCATGGTCAACCACGTATGGACTTGCGCTACCTACGGACTGACCAAATACTGCACATCACCTCAGTCCCCAGTACGTAGTGTCTTGATGTCACAGACACCACACCTGATGGCAAAGGTCAACTGGCTTCTTCTGGTCAACTCTCTCCTCTATCATCTCACAGGAGGGTGGACTCAACATATCCACCCTAAAGTGCACTGGGCCATTTCCTCTGGCCATTGACCATGCTTCCTAGGATCCTGTAGTGGATGAAGTAGACCAGGTTTGGTTAGCTCTGCCTAGCCTCTTAAACCAGAACATTCCACTATTCTCATGTAACCTGAGAGCCTCAGAGCCTTAGTTTCAGCAGAGCCCAATGCCATTCTGCTCATCAATCTATGGATGCAGCCAAGATAGGAGAGCAAAGTTTCTGGACAGAAGAACCAAATCAGTGAGCGACAGGAAAAATGGCCTGCCCCAAAGAGGTCAGGATAGAACAGAAGAATAGCATCATGGCTTAGCAAGAGCAGTTTTGAAAGAAACATATTAAAAATAGAAGTCTTACACATACATGTACATCTTAAGGAGGATCTTGAGAATAGGGGCAGGAAATGCTACCAAAAACCATTGAAGCATAGCTGGTCATCAGCAGTAGGTCAGTGCCAAGGACACATAGCCATAAAGTTCCAAATGCATCCATACTCATTAGCTGTGTAAGAAATCTAAAAACAAACCAACATGAAGATGAGGGCCTTATGTCTACTTAGCGAGAACCGTTATCCAAGAGTGGGTGGCTGGAAGAAAACAGGAATCAGAGCCCAATAATGTGCACCTAATGTTATTAGGTTAACTACTATACATGTAATTACTTAGTGTTGAAAATTATTGTGTACATGAAGCTCATTCTGTGCCCCCGGTACTTCCAGTCCTGTCCAAATAGTGGGATAATTAGCAGATAACTGCACTATTAATTATGCTGAAGTTTGTCTAGAAATAGGCCGAAGGACCAATCCTGGAAGATGATTACTGTCAACGTATCCCCAGTTTATCTCCATGCCCTGAGTGGAGCAGATGAAACACTTGAGGTCAACCTGCATGACCTCTGACCCAGAGGAATGAAGATTCTTCAGGGAGAATTCTCGAGACCAGTTTGACACACACTTGTACCAGCTCAGAGGATGTTTGCAAACTGCCCATCACAGTTAGGCACTGTGAGAATAAATGTGGTTTTCATACCACATTCATGAACCAGACCCCAAGTAGCCAAGTATCTTGTCTTTTCTGTGTCATCCTTCAATGACCATATGAAAAACGTTCTTCATTTCTTGCCCTGTTGATACCTACAAGATCATTCCACATCTGTATGATTAGACATCGAGAAAGCACCTAGCTTTTTACATCTGGGTTTCCCACAAAGCAGATCTGAACACACCGAGAGCAGAGCCTTAGCTCATCTTTCCATGAAAGGAGGTTGGAGAGGAAGACTCCATCCTAATTTAAATGCGGACACTCTCACCTAGGGTAGTCTAAAAGAGGATTTTATGGTCATAGGGATTTTGTGTTGTGCCATCAATGTCCTAGGCCTGCCTAGTTGAAAATCGGGTGACTATGAGAAGGACAGAACTTAGTTCTCTTTATAGTTAATCTGTTCACATTTAAATAGCCATGTATGTATGGTTACCAACAGAAGGCAGACTTTAGGTACAATACTGGCTCTCTTCCAGTCCCTGTGAACGCATAGCTAGCATTGCCTGCCTGAGCCTCCACAGGCCTCACAGCCCCTTAGGGTAATGTGTGACATTCATCTTAGGCAATTTCCCTCTTCCTAACCAATGAGAGTTTCAGTCACTCCGAATGAGTAAAAGCTGCCTGGAATTACTCAGGGAGGTGAAGGATGAACATATTAACAGGCTATAGATAACAAGAAAGTCTTTAAAGAATGGACATGCTGGCTGGGAAGTGCTGCCAAGTCAATTTGTGCAAAATAATGGAAGACAAAGATGAGCTGTGGCTGACAGAGAGCAATTAAATTTTGTGATGATTTTTGCCTTGAATTATTAATTTCAAGAGGGGTTGTTTCTCTCTCTTCAACCCGTGACTTCATCCTTGGAGCCCTGGGTAGAAAGCCCTCCTTGTGCTCCCAGAGTGCTAAGCAGCATTTCTCTTGGTTACTTTCCTCATGTCCCCGACTCTTCCTTAGGGCTGGCATTTCTTTTTCCTCCATGTTCCTGACAAATTAGCCATGCAAGGAACAGCTGGCAACGTAAAATCAAATAAGAAAGACCCACATGAAAAATGAATACATCTATATTCAGCCTTGTGGGTCACTCTCTGTTCTGACAGGTCCCCATGAAGCCACACTGTGCACTTACATGTGTGCTGAAGAAAGCAGAGCAAATTGGAAGGGAAATGTGTGTGTGTGTGTGTTTGTGTGTGTTTATGTATGTATATATTCCAAGGAGGTTCAGCGTGTGTGCAGGGAAAAGGTATTATTAGCAAAAGCTATCAGGGCACAGGCTTGTCATCAACATCAGGTCAGTGCAAAGGGCACAAACCCAGAGTCATTCCCAGGAGCTTGGGTTTACACCACCATGACTGGGCACTGCCATCCTCAGCAGATCACGATGGCTTGAGGCAGATGCAGCTCTTTTGGAAACTGACGCTCGTCACCTTGCTTGCTTGATCTTGGACCTCCTTGAAGCAACTCTTCCCACATATCCATGTGCATCAACTTTCTGGCCCATGAAATGAGATGTCATTAGCTTATGGTTTATGGAAAGTGCTCTTGCATAAGATCAAAGAGGGGCTTAGTTCTACTTCAGTCACTCAGTGGCTGTTGGAGTTTAACATAAAGTACCATGACATCTCTGGCCTATAAAACCAAGCTGATACCATGATCCTATACATGCGCACAGGTGCACTCACGTGTGCGCGCGTGCGCGCGCGCGCACACACACACACACACACACATGCAATGCATGCATGCAAGAGAGAAGGGGGAGGTGGTGGAGGAAGAAAAAAATCGAGCGAGGGAGGGGAAGGGGAGTGAAGAACTGGAGAGAGACTCTAGGGACTGTGTCCTCCTTAAGTATTTCTCTCCCTTTGTTTCTTCTTACTTATGGTGAGTTGGAGAAAATAGCATTGATTGACTCACTTACTACTCAACAAGCAAGCACCATTGCTACCGCATGCCACGCATAGTTCTAGACTCTACAAACATAGCACTGGCTGCCAGCGTCCTGCTCATGACGTTCATATTTTAGTAGGATCCTAGATACAGATACATTAAACACATGAAGATGTGTCCAGTGGTAGTAAGTGCTGAGTGGGAGATGAAGGAAGAGTAAGGAAAATGAAAAGATGGCAGAGGCCTAATCAGGGGTTTAGTCTCCACTTTTAGCATCGTGTGTGTGTGTGTGTGTGTGTGTGTGTGTGTGTGTGTACATGGTATGGAGGGTAGAGCACCATGACTGAAGGGAACAAAGAATACGAAATACTAGACCGAGGCTCATCTAAGAGGTGGCAAATGGTTGGAATGAGGCGGACTAAAGAGGCGTTGAGAAGAGGCAGATGGGTAATATGGAATAGGAGAAGAGCAACAGTGGCTGCCATGTCACGGGGATCTTGTGAGGAGAGTCACCTGTGGACGGAACACAGTGATGTGCCCTCCAGAAGCAGGGAGCTAAAGAAAGTCTCAGAAATCACAGATGTTCTTAACAGTTGATTTGGGGCCTTTTAGATCTGAGACATGTAAGACTCTCCACTGGGTGAAAACCAGGAGGCATCAACCAACCAATATCTATGTGCTCTTTGTAGGACATAATCCAACCTTATAAAAGAAAAAAAAAAAAAAAAGACTGATTCTTTTTTTTCCCTCGGTTCCAGACTCTGAGAGTAACTAGTATCAAAGGTGAACATTTCCATTCTTTCTGACCTTTTCTTATAAATATGAAAATAGTCACCTATGTCCAATGTGTAAAAAATAAACACTGGCTTTATTGGATATTTAGAAGACCTCTCATAACTTCTTAGGGACCAAACCCCCAAATGAGTATTAGAACATTCTAGCGCTAATGCTGCAAACTATAGCTATTGTGTTTAAAAATACCAAAAGCCTCCCTCTGGCCCCCTTGTCAAGTCCTAACCTCCTTGGCATCCTCAGGTCTGCTGTCACTCTCTGCAAAGCAATGGTTCTGGGATCCTGAAAGGCAAGGTTTTATCGCTGTCCTCAGCCCCATCTGCTAGCCATTACAGGAGACACCCTTGCTCCTGGCCCTATCACCTCAAACAGGGTGGGGATAAGGGGAGGGAAAACACAATAATTTACATTTGAGTGTACCCTGAAAGGAAGAGAAGCTGAAGGCTGTGTTGCTATGGAAACCAAGTTTTATTTACTAGAAGCTTCTTCTGCTTGGAGTAGCAGGTTAACCTGTATCTGACAGGGTGGCAGTTCCTAGCCCTGACCGTACATTAAGATCTCCTGGGGCTGTGTAAATATTGGCACCTAAGCCTGGTGGTTTTATTTACTTGTGATGATGCCTGGCACCCATAGGTAGTCCTAATACATAGCAAGAAGATGAGTCCTCCTGGTAGGATAAATTAGTCATCATTCTGAGTGGCCATCAAAAGTCAGCAGAAATGAAGACAAGCCTCTGTTTTATTTTAATAGTGATACTGTATTCAGCCAGGAAGGGAGTCTGTTCATTTGTCCGCCTATCAGAAACAATGCATCTGGAGCTAGTCCAACTCATTCTCTCTCCTTGCCTGATTTGACCTTCTCCCTGTGGGAAGAAACAGTGCATATGGAAGTCAAGAGACCTCACTGGCCCTGTTCTGGAATGGCTGCCAGGCTAAGAGAGCTTGTGCGTGCAGCAGCCTTCAAGCAGTTGTGAGGTTAGACACCCTCTTCCCGACTTCCAGGCAATTGCTGACCTCTGCCCTTCGTTCTTGGATTTCCTTCAACGTGCAGATTTACAAGGCAGAGAATGGATGCAGGTAGCTGGAGTGCAGGCTTGCCATAATCACAAAGAAGAACGAGCAGGATATGCTGAAGGGAGAATCCAGCCCTCCTGCACAACACTCCTGGTGTCACCAGTACTGGGGGGCCTCATGCATTGTCTGTCTTCTTTACTCAGCTGAAGAAGCTGGGGCTAACCATAGGTTTATGTGTCAAGGGCCAGGGATGCCAACCGTGCCTTGTTTGTGCCATGCATCTATTGGTCATCACAGTGATGGCTCGGAGGATGCCTGTGTAGTTATGTGCTCTGGTTTAAGAACTGAGAAACAGGGCTTGGGACTAAGAGGGTGTTGCCAATACCCATGAATGGCGTGGGTATGTGCCTCTTACTTTCTTCGGTTAGGAAATGAATTAGACTTTTGGGGTCAGGACTAGTGTTGTCCTTGGAAAAGATGCTCTCCTGCTTTCCTCCTGCCCCTCATCTCTTGCACTAACTCACATTCTTTTCTAAGCACAGGATCATGGTCTCTGGGATAGATCAGCCAATCCCAGCTTTCTAATTTGCATTTAATTACCTATTTTCCTGCCATTAGGCACAAGCCTCAGTGGGTGGGACTTCACAGACTCCAGCACCACAGCCCTGAATGGTGTGGGGGGGGGGGAATATATACCCATGCGCAGGGCTGCTGTGGTGTCACTTCCGTACTCCTCCCAACCATCAGAATGCTCTCATTTCCCATAGTCCTGGTTTTAAACCCTGTCTGGTCTTCCTGGCTGTCTGACCTTGGGCAAGATCCTTCCCTTTGTTAAGTCTGGTTCCTGCCAGTTCCAGATTATCACTAGTGCTAAGATCTCACTGATATAGGCGCTACTGACTATTTTCTTCCTTTGTAAATATCTCAGCTCTGTCTTTTTTCTTTCTTTCTTTTCTTGTTTGTTTTTTTGAGACAGGGTTTCTCTGTGTAGCCTTAGCTCTCCTGTACTTGATTTGTAGACCAGGCTGGTCCTGAACTCACAGTGGTCCCCCTGCCTCTGACTCCCCGAGTGCTAGGATTAAAGGCATGAGCCATCGTGCTGGGCAAATATCTCTGATTTTTGAGGCAGAGTCTTGCTTTGTAGCCACAGCTGGCACTGAACGTGCTGCCATCCTGTCCCTTCCTCGCAAACACTGGGATTAAACATGTAGGTGAGAAGCAGTGCTACTTTGACCTTGTTTTTGAAGTGCTACTGTTGTGAGGCTTACAGGGTCAGTGCTTGGGAAATGCTCAGTGTCATGCTGTGGTCATTATCATCCACTATTACCTGTGTGATAGGCATCATCTGTAACCAGGCAAATGAAGTATGAAATGCTACCAAACCAACCACCTTAGACTCGATTATGAATTCTGATTAAAAAATCAATAGCAACAGCCCAAGAAAATAGCCTGCAATGTGATCATGATCAGGAGACAGTTAGTTATCCAGACTGTGGACTTCAGTTGCTGACATATTGATGTGGCCATTAGACAGGAAGGGATGTCCCAGAAAGGAAAGCATATTAATAACTGAGCGCTGGAGAGGGAATGTGTTTTCTGGATAGTTAAGCTGCAGGCAAGACAACGGGCAAGGCTTGAGTAGAACTCTTACCAGTAAAAAAAGCCTCTTCATTTGGAGGGGCATAAGTGTGTAATGACAGCCTACAGACCTGCCCCTTGTCCATTCACAATGAATCCACACACTATATGGAGTACCTCAATCAGGATTGTCTTTTTTGTATTATGGGATCAAAGTTTTAAAACGCCATGTTCATGATTTCAACTCCCATTTGGTGTAGAGAAACTTCCTCCTTAATGATCCCGCTGTTCCCTCTAAAGCCAGTCTAAAGACTGGGTCACTTGAGGTCCTTTTCCTTCCTTTGTCCTCAATCAACAAACACTGACATGTTAAAGAACCAGTAGGGTGGAGACGTTTACAATGAGGACTTGTTTCTAAGGCTACGTTTGTACATTGGAATATCAGATCAAGGCCTGGGCTCCACATTGAACATGTGAACTCTGAAGTATGTCGGTGGAGGAGAGCACGCTTTGCCATGTCCTGCCTACTCTGCGACGAAATGAAGGTCTTCATACGGAGGCCTGATGAACACCGCACAAGGAGGGAAACCATCTTTCATCAACTCGATATTTTGCTTAAAGCTCCAGCTGCTACATTAGGTCTTAAAACTTGTCAAATTGTTCACAGTACACTAATTTCACAGGAGAAAAATGGGCTCTCTAAAAACATCAGAAGTCAGACATGCCTACCAGAACAAGGCATTATAACTCAAAAGTCCTGAAGATAAATAATAATTAGGAATGGTATTTACCCGGCACAGCAGACAGAGAACAACATGCACTATCAGCTCTGCCCTTAAACGGTTCCAGTTTCTTTTGCACCTCTAAACACACTAATAAAAGGCCAGGTCGACAGCCTTGAGGAGTTTAGCAAAGGTATTTTTCTTGAGTAGAGCGGAGGCAAGAGGTGTAACAGAAGCATCTCTCAGTTTTCCAAGCATTTTTGCGAAGAACCCCATAATCGTTCCCCAGTTGTAGGAAAACAGCAAACACCTGTCTGCCTTTTAAGAGAACCAAATCAACAGTATTTACATTTTGACTGAGCATGGGAAATTCATCTGTTGGAGCATGGAACCTTCTGAGAACCCTGATCACTGACAGTGCTAAGCATTGTGCCCTAAGAAGGGAACGGGCTATGCGTGTTTTCTAGGATGGAACATGTGCAGGAGGGCGGGGGGAAATGGCCATAGTGGGATCTATAAGGAGCATATTGTGTTAGGGCCCCTCACTGGACTCATCCTACTGCTGAGCCTGCATGCCAACTTGGACGTCACTTGGCCATTCAGATGAGGAAACTGAGGCACCATGAGTTGAAGTGATTTAGCAGAGGCTTCACGGCTTGTTTTAGAAATCCAGTGCCTATTGGGAAGAGACGAGGGAAGGGGCCACAGCCGGGATACAAAGTGAATACATTGTAATAAATAATAAATAATTAAAAAAATACTAGTTTATCATAAAAAAAAGAAAGAAATCCAGTGCCCAGGCAGGGAAGCTGCCAGCTATGAGCTAATCAAAATGAACGATGCCATCTTTTACACCCTCTGTGTGCCGATAGGGGAGGTGAAAGTCATCAGCAGGTCTCTATGGCAGTGATTATTGAGTTTCTTTTCTTTACGATTTAGCAGATCCTCAAGCAGCACTGGAGAAACTGGTCTGGTGATCTGTAACAGAATCCGGCTTTCTCTGGAGTGCGCAGACCTCGTAAGGGGCTCACTCCTTCAGCCTAGACGCACTTGGTGAACCCACACTGCATTGTCCCCCTGAATGATCTCTTATCAGAGGATAATAATTAAGACATGGCAATGCCCACTTAGTAAATTAGCTAAATTGGCAAAACCCAATTTAAATAGCAATTTTGTCTCCAGCAATAGAATTATAACGGCACCCTTCACTTAATGAGCCAGGCACTTAATAATTCAAACATACTTAGAGAAAAATCAAACAAAGCTCTCCCGTCACAGAAGGGGACTCCCACCACCCGCTGCTCTGCCAACACAGCAGCTTGGATGTTCTGGATTGGAGGCTTCCTATTTGCTGAATTGGTAAGGAGCTGCCCAGCTTCTGGGCAACAGGAATTCACTGACAAACTTTGACTCATATAACTGTTTTTGTCAATAAAGTTTTATTAGGCTACAGTTCTGTCCAGTGATTATATGATGCCTTCGGGCTGCTTATAGCACAGGGAAGACTTGAGTGATAGTGGTAGAGCACTTTTAGCTCTCAGAGCCTAATGCATATTATCTGTCCCTTTCTGAAAAAGCTGACCCTTCAAGAAAATTTACCAAACTCAGAGGTGGATCTGAACCTGGATGAGGGGCTCTGGATAGATAATCCCTAACTCCTTCACTTGAGATCAATGTCCCTCAGTCAAAAATCTGTTTCATGAGAACTGACTGAAATGATACAGTCCTTGGAGCATACTATTCAAAAAATGGGCCAGTGGTGATAGCAACAGCATGTACTGATTGCCCAATGCATTGTTGACCCTGTTCTAAGCCCTTCGTTTAATGCCCACAACCATCTTATAAGGTGGATATTGAAATTATTTTAACCTTGCAACAAACTCTCTCATCCCTCCTTCTCGTCTTTCCTGAACTTATCTCCTTTCCATACCACTTTCTTCCAGTGGTTGATGTTCTTATGGTAGGTGGAGATATAAACATCTCCTTTGGCTATGGTGAGGCCAAGAGTAAAATTTCTCAACGGAAACCTCCAATGTCTTGGGGACCAGTTAAGCTTTAAAGCACACAGATGTTGGCTACCACTGTGAATCTGGAATGCACTGGTGTTAAAGGTAATCCCTATAGGATGAAAAGTCCTTGGTCCTCTACAGCTCTCTGTCATCACTCAACTAAATATCTGGGACCGCTGTACCTTAAGCAAACCACTTTGTTTCTCCTCTTGTGTGAAGGTAAACATGTTAATCCTAGAAACTACATGCCTGAATATCTGCTGTCACATACTATTAGTAAGATACTTTAGACTGTATAGAAGAATTCATCTTGCTGTTAAAGTCCCTGAAGACTAAAAGAAAGGGACCAAGCTGAGTAACCCTAGGATTTGCTTTGCCTGTTTTCCAGGCACTGAATAATGCATTTTTCTCATTTCAAGTCTTTTACTCTCTGTCATAAGTCTGTAGAGTTGACACAGGCATATTTCTGCTTCTGCAAACGATAGAACAGAGACTCTAAGCATATTGCTTTTTCAGGGGCTCTTGGCTATAAAAAGGCAAAGTTGTCTTATGTTTAATTCCTGAACCCCCATGCCTCTTAGGCCTCTGGAAGTTTCTTATGTGTCTCAGGATCCCCATAAGCATACCACGTTGCCTTGTTTTTCGGTATTCCACTATTTATAAAAATGGATTCACTACTCTGAAAAAAAAAAAAAGAAGAAGAAGAGAAAAGGTCACTGGAGAGTGGGTGGCACTTTCAGAGTACCAGCTCTGTGGCTATCTCCAGGCCAGTGGTTCTCAGCTTGGGGTGACTCTTCTTCTCATGGGACATTAGCAAATTCCAAAAATGGGGTTTCTTCCCCCCACAACTTTGGGATTACTGCTGGTTCCAGCAGGTGAAGGGCAGGACTACTGCAGCTGCTTCTAGAATGTTCAAGATAACTTCCCACCCCAGCTTAGATTTGTCTGCCCCCAAATGTCTTCATGTAAGGAATAAGAACCCCCTACACACACACACACCCATACGAGAGCGCACACACAAACACACACACCATTCTAAGGCTTATATTCTCAGAAACGAGCAGCAACGGAGCGCCGTGCTCAGTGGGACACAGGGTGTGCACTATAGCCAGTAGAGCAGTGTGCCCTGACTGGTACAAGAAAAAGAGGAAGCAGATAACTATGGTTAGGGAGGTCCAGTAGGGTTAAGATATGAGGGATGCAGCAGGAAGGAGAGAGAAAGGGAGAATGTTAGTTCTAGCAGGCCAAAGCCCCTGTGGAGTGAAAGCAGGTGACTATATGAAGACCCACAAAAACTTGAAGGGCAGAGTACAGTAGGTGAGATGCATGCTGAGAGAAGGTGGGAGTAGAACCAGAATATTTGATCGTCTCAAAGATTCTGGATTTGGTATTAATTATTAACACCTGTGGGACCAAGGGGAATCTTCTACAGGGCATCATGACACAAACCTATGTGGGCTGGAAAAGATCACTTTGATGGTTGTCTGGAATAAACTAGCTGGACAGAGCCAGGTGGTTGCAGGAAACCAACAGACTCATCATTATCAGCTTTCTTCGGGTGGAGAAGTGTGATTCGCAAGGCCCCTGAAGATTGAAACCCTGCTCCCTCCGGTCTGTTGCTGCTTGTTTGAGTTTGTGCTTAACAGCAGGTCGCTGTGCAGCAGGATCCCTGCCACCAGAAATGTCAAGACACAGCCCTTAGCCCCTACTTAAAAATATGCACCATTCCGAAATAACTCTCCACCATATCATTTGAGCTTCACATCTGGTCTACAGTTGCAAAATAACAATTCTACCGCGCTGCTGGTGTGCTCGAAAACAGTTCAGCATGAGAAGGATGCCGGCCTGTCTCTAATTTCTTTCTGCTTTATTGACCTTTTCCAAGGTGTCAGAAAGCAGATTCTCTCATTAGGATGTTGACACCTGAGAAAGTCAGTAGTATATCTTATTTATGGTAGTCTACACAAGTGATGGAGAAGGGAGGTAAAACTCAGCTGTCAAGGCAAGAAAAAAAAATATGCTTCTCCTCAGTCTGTTCTCTTTCCCCCTGTGGCTTCTGGCTCCTCTGAATCACAAAGTGTATCCATGCCTCTCCCATGGTCTAATTAACTTCGAGGGAGACTGGGTGGGAGGGAAAAAGGTCTACAAATGCCCAGAAACACGGGTCCGTGGAGCAGGCACAATTCATTTCAGATTAGCGGCAGTTCATGCAGTCTTCCGTGAACCGCACAGATGTTCAAGTGGGACGTCTTGAGGTACTGGGAAATTACCATAAATTTGAACTTGTTGGCAAGCATCTATTTCCATATTTTAGAGAAGACTGTAATTTTCCTCCCTTGCCTCCCTTCTGGTGAGGTGGATGAAATGTATGCCAAGATGGCGGGACTCCCTGTCTACAGCTTTTACATGGAGAGGAGATGAAACAGGGCAGGCAGGACTCTCTGCCTTGAGAGTGGCAGAGATATGGAGGCCTTGGACCCTATAGATTGGCCACACCCTGGCTCAGGCAGCTGTAAAACCACCAACCAGACTACCAGGAAGAGGTTAACTGCTTAGGAACTCCTATGCCTGGCCTTGAGCTCCTCTGTCATCACTGATATGTGTTCTCTCCCTTGGGTCAGTTTTCTTCCTCAGATGAACTATTGGTGTAGCAACAATCCCTTTATAGGATTATGGAATTAAAGGAGAGACCATATGTAGAATATTGGATGAGTTACATGCATATAGCAAACATGGTTGATGAATTTAGCAGCCAGAAAAGGGAGAGGGGGGTAGGAATAAGGATGGGCTAGAGGAGCCAGCAGGACATGGGTTTCCTGTACCTTCTCTAGCCCATGACAAGAATGGTCATATTGAATTTTCCCCATGCTCAGCTCACAGACATCCTTGCTGCGAGCTTTAGTTTTAGATTTGGAGAATGCTTCTGGAATGTGAATAGGATGAATAGGTTTTAAAATATTCATTGGTTACATCTCCTGATTTCTCTGCTGGAATGAGCCACTGCTGTCTACTGCACTGGTGCTCACTGAGGTCTAGGACCCCTATGGACATGTAGGCAGAACAATACAAAGGTCCCAAATTTATGCTTTGAAAGCCAGATTCAGCATATGGCTGTGATTTGGTGGTCTGAATATTTAAAACATGTGAATTGGTTGCAGGCACTTAAACTCTAGCTTTCATGTAAAGGACAGATTCACTGCTTTTCCTGAGAAAACAGAAGTTCCCACATTCCTGCACCATGTCGTCCCAGTCTGATGAGGCGCAGGGTTTCCCACAAGATTTGGCAACTACCTTCAGCTACCCTGGCTCAGAGCCCATTCCTCTGTCATATTCTGCCTGGCATGCCTATTATATGAGCTAACCAGCTGGGCCCAGCAGGCACAGCTTGCAGGCCCTCCAGCCATAGTTCTCAAGCGTGATTCTGGGACCGCACCCTAGGCATCACTGAGCATTCCAGAGAAGCGCATAGCACCAGTCTACACAGCCCTGCTGAATCCAGGGGCAGCATCCAGCAACCTTGATTAGGTCTACTGTCCAGATGACTCCAAAGCTCCCTATGTTGGAAACAAGTGCTGGGAAATGAGAATTCTTCCCAATGTCATTCTTTCACTGTAAGTCCATTGAGAGTTGAGAGGCGTCGCTTTTGTCTGTGGGACTTTATTTGCCTTGTCTGGAGAGTGACAAGTTAGCTCTCTAGTTGGCTGATTTTGTAGGTCTGTGGGCTCATAATTAGCATCTATACAGAACTCATCAGGTGCCAGTGCTGTGGCAGTGGTTCTCCTGTGGACTCAGAGAAAGCAAGCAAAGTACAGAGGAGTAAAGGGCCACCTTAGATGTAGCCCAGAGAGCAGGAAGCCATTGACTTCCTAATTCTCTCCTTCTTCTGTAAGCACAAGAAAGTGGGATATCTGAAAGGCAATGATAATCCATGGGGACAGCACCTTTGAATAAAGCTAACTGGTCTTTTATGGCAGGTAAAGGGACATATTCTCCCAAGTAGGAGGATTGTCATTAACATAAAACAGGAGTAGTCGCCTTCACCCTGCTTGTGAGCAAGAAACTAGCTAGGACCTTAATAGAAGGAAGAGTGTGGCCTTGTGGAATGGAGGGGAAGAAAGGGGTGGTGTAGAGAGAAAACAGAGGGGGGGAGGGAAGGAGGAAGGAGAAAGAGAGGGAAAGGGAGAGAAGAGAGGACCAGTCAGGCATTGGAACACCCCAGGCGCCCATAGAGCCCCAGTTCAAGTAATATAGTAGTGCAACACGAGGAAAACACTTTGGTCACCTAAAGCCTCAGTTTCCTCATGAGTGAAATGAGAACAATGCCTGCTTCACAATGGCTGGTAGGGTGAAGACAACAAACAGATTGATAATAAGCATCTGGCCCAGTGAGTGGTGACAATCGTCAGTACAACATCCTTGTCCTCTACAGACAGTTCTAGAAGCACCTCTAATCATCGGCATGATGATGGAAAAGCTGGGAGCATCTCTGACCACAGGAGGAAGCCTTTCTCCTCAATTCATTTCCCAAATGCCTTGCCTCATTGCCGAATCTCTGCCTGCCACGTGTCCCAAACCTTTGCCTTTGAGAAAGCATCGCAGGGGTCTGTCCTTCTGGAATGGGCTCGAGAAGAACTCTGGGAAGATTGGAGCCTGACTGTAACTTTACAGTTGCCTCCTAGGCAGGGCTGGAATGAAAGAGCCTTTGTATCCATTGACTCTCGGTTCCCTGAGCAGGAACCAGGGTCTTTTCTCCCCCCTGACCCTGGAAGAATCCCTCGACATAATTAAAAGCGAGCAAATTTGAACATAGGTAGTCCTGCCTCTGCCTTACCAGCTCTGAGAAAGTCACTTGACCTCTCTGGACTATGCTTTGTACAAAGATCATTAGCATCTTCCTAAGGCCTTAGCAGTAGCGCGGGAATGACAGTTACCTTCCATTCAGGCAAGACACATCATTTGTGAGGAAATGTCAGCTAGAAAGAGCAGAACAAATTTGAGCTGTTGGGTCTCACAGTGGAAATAAACTCAACTGAAATGATAATAGACACCGTTAACTGAGTTGTTCCACTGTGCCCAGTATGGTGCTAAGCATTTTATAAGTATCATCTCATTTTCTTCCCCTAATAGTTTGTGTGTGTGTGTGCGCACACTCACATGTCCATGGAATATGTACACACTGCGGCCAGAAGCTGACATTGGGTGTCTCCTCTTATTGTTCTCTACCCCTTTTAAGGCAGGGTCTCTTACTGGTCAGACTGACTGGCCAGCAAGCTCTAGGACTCAGCTAGCCTCAGTCTCCATCTCCCTCCACCCCAGTCCCGATGTTGCCATGCCCAACTCTCCTGTGGGTGCTGGAGGTCTGAACTTGGACCCTCACGTATGGCAGGCACTTTACCTACTGAAGTAATTCTTCACCTTCAGTCAGGAAAGGATTATTATTTCCATTTCAAAGGTGAGAATATTGAGGCTCAGAGAAGTGGCATAGCTTATCCCAGGTTCACAGCTAATTGGCTGGACTGAGTTTGCAGGCTACAGTAAGCCTTTCCATATGCCATAAGAAGTAGAGCATTGCTGGGTGTACTTTCCCATCTGAGAGTCATTCATGCCTCTAGCCTACAGAGGTTCTCCACACCTCTTCTACAGCAGCCAGCACTTACCGTTTATCTGTCCAAAGCCCCAGTCCTTACTGAGTCTGGATTTTATTCCAGCTTCAAGCCCTCAGACATACCTTTATTTGCATGAGAGTCTCTTGTACCCAAATACAGTCCTCTAGAAAATGGACAGCCCTCATGCTGCCTGCTCCACAAAGGCAGTTGGGACCCTAGGGCAACACCCCAGTGACGTACGTCCCTTCCTTTCGACCCAACGCCACTCACAGACCCATTGCAACGTAGAAATTCTCAGAGCCAAGAACCGATCATTCCCACAGCTAGAAATGACTGCCCTACTCCTCCCTTGACTGAAGCTGTAATTAGGTTTCTAGGCATCTGGAAAAAGACAATGCTTCCAACTGATAGGATCATTTTTAAAGGCTATGGGAAGAGGAAGTTTCAACTTCTGTGACCTTTGAGACAGGCATGTGGGGACAGCACCTTCAGGAGGCAGTGTATGAGCTCCTGTGACTATATAAGGGAGGGCCCTTGGGTTCTGTCAAGTGCAGAGTTAGTTAGGTTCTACATTTAGAGGAAAAGGCAAAGGGTTTTAGAAACTGATCTTTACCACAGATCTCGAACAGGGTACACAATAGCAGAATTCCAAGAAAACACTGCATGAAACCAGGTGCTTCAGCAGATTCATTCATTCATTTCGTTACTTCATTCATTCAACTCTCACTATACATCAGACACTATACATCAGACCAGTCCTTATTCTTGTGTGGCAATATTCTAGTGGGGCTGGGAGAGACAATGAATGGACCAACCACACAGGAAAACTGAGTTAGTATAGGAAGAGATATTGTGCAACTGATGGGAGTTTGTCATAGTGGTTTTCTTGAGATGGAAGGGCAAGTTGAGATTGGATAGTCAAGAAAATATTCATTTTGATGAGGGCGTAGCAGCTGGACCTACAATGAGCATTTATTCTCTGTCCATGCTGGGCATCGCCGCACTGTTTTGCAAACTAGAGTCCAGAAAGATTACCCACCCTTCCAAGGTCCATGCCTTCCATGGAGCTTTGATAGAAGCATGAGCAGTATGAAAGTAAAAGTTATTCTTTTAACTGTTGCATAATACAGTCACCGTGAACTCCCTTGAATGGATTAATGAGCAGCGCCGGGATAAGGCAAGAGAACTCTTGGACAAGGTAACACATCCCCAAGGGGGATGAGGAGAGAGCTGGTGCTTAGACAGGGCTGCAGCTGCATGCCAGGCTTTGGACTGCATGCTTTCTCATCCATTATCCTCACCCTAACCCCGTTCCAAGGTAGGCTCTGCAGATGGCAAAAGCATGAGCTCAGATGGGCAATATGTCTTGCCCCAGGCCACTCCACCAGCACCAGATTGCCCTGTTGGGTTCAGATCTATCTGCTCTGGCATCAGGGCTTTTCTGACCCTTGATCTCTAACCGCTTCCTTTTTGTTTCATTATTTATTTATTCTCCTCCTCTAAGAGTGAAAATAGATATCTCCCCAATGCTGAGAGTCTGACCAAAAAAGTGTACTTGTTTGCATGGATATGCAGTGGTTGCCTGTCAAGCTTGGGTGTGCTTTTCTCCAAATTGTCTGCTACCTGGGAGACAGGAGCAGCGCAGGATCCTTTACTGTCATGGCACCTGCTGACCAGGCAAGAGCACACACAAGTCACCATTTCTACTACCCTTCCCCTAAGGCTGACATCTTGTCTCCCAAGAGACCCAGAGAACTCTTTTTGGAACTCCTTATTTCCTGCTTTAAAGTCTAGGTGTGGGAAATATCCACCCGATAGCCCCTTCCATCCATTCACCTAACAGCCATGCCTTTGTCCCTACAGCCTGGTCTCTAGGGTTCTGTATTAGAGCAGGCCATATTGTCTTTCTCCCAGTGAGCTTGCATTTTAATAGAAATATATTCATTTCAGATGGTGATAATTGCTAAGAAGATAAATTGGGGGTAATAACCCAAAGAGTGACTTGGGATAGAGAGTGAAAGACCTGCTCTGTTTGTTTGTTTTCATATACACCTATCTTCTCAATTCTCCATGGATCTCTATCTTGCATTCTATCTTTAGCCATCCCTGTATCTCTCTCTCTCTGACCATCATGTATGTTCACACTCATGTAGACACATGGACATTTATGAATTCTTCTGAGAACTCTCTTTTTCTTTCACTCCCTTGTCTCCTTCTTCATTACCACTTTCCTCTAAATGATTTTTGATGCCTACTCAGGATGAGACCCTAAGCATGCGTTGTCTTGTTCTCCTTCTTTGCTGATTGGCAATGACCTCTCTGTGTAGGTTGATGGGCCTGACAATCATGTGTTAAAGCACTGAAGGCCCACATATTTCTCTACTCACTGAGTTAGCAGGATGTAACAGAGCATGCCCTGTATTTGCTGCCATGGGATGGTTACTACATGAAAAGAACATTCACATACAGATATATCAATATCTGAGGGTGTTTGATTCCTTTTCAAAATGACAGTGTTTGCTTGAAACCTGTGCGCTTCCATCCATGTGCTGAAATCACCCAAAGGTGTTTATGATTCTACACAATGCAAATGCAAAGCAAATAGTCATACTGCATTTTTAAGGAACAACAAGGAGGAAAAAAGCTATAGATGTTCAATATAGACATTAATTTCTCTCAAATATTTTTTATTTCTCTGCAACACGTTGAACCTGGGATAACGGAACCCATAAGGGAGAGGACAAGTGCATAGCTCAAGCCTTTGGCAAGTTTCCATGGCATTTTTTTTTTATTTCAACAAGTTTCCCAAGGATGCTCCACTATGAATCAGTTTCTAGACTATTAATTCAACCTCAAAACACTTCATTGAACACTTATTTGTGAGCAGTGAAAAAAGGGTCACTGAAGGCGGAGTCTGTGCCCTCTTCTTTGATAGTCCAGGCATGGAGAGAATGAGGATGAACAGTGAGCAGATTTGTTAACAGAAGTGCCCAGGAGCCTGGGTGTACTAATGAGAGAGGGTTTTTCTCTTTGTTTGTTTGTTCCTGTTCCAGGTATTTTAGGACTATGTGAAGAGGTTGTCCTTGAAACTGGTATCTGTGTGTGTGTGTGTATGTGTGTGTGTGTGTGTGTGTGTGTGTGTGTGTGTGTGTGTGTGTGACCATGTGGGTGTGGAAGTACACATGCCCATGCAAAAGCCAGAGAACATCAAATGTCTTCCTTCCTTCCTTCCTTCCTTCCTTCCTTCCTTCCTTCCTTCCTTCCTTCCTTCTTTCTTTCTTTACATTTGTATATTTATTTATTTTATTTTTTTATTTATTACAATTTATTCACTTTGTATCCCAGCTGTAACTCCCTCCCTCCCTCTTCTCCTCCCATGTCCCTTCTCCCAGTCCACTGATAGGGGAAGTCCTCCTCCCCTTCCATCTGACCCTAGCTTATCAGGTCTCATCAGGACTGGCTGCATGGTCTTCCTCTGTGGCCTGGTAAGGCTGCTTCCCCCTCTGGGGGAGATGATCAAAAAGCCAGCCACTGATTTTGTGTCAGAGACGGCCTCTGTTTCCCTTCCTAGGGAGCCCATTTGGAGACTGAGCTGCCATGGGCTACATCTGTGCAGGGGTTCTAGGCTATCTCCATTCATGGTCCTTGGCTGGAGTATCAGTCTCAGAAAAGACCCCTGTGCCCAGAATTTTTGGTTCTGTTGCTCTCCTTGTGGAGCTCCCAGATGTCCCTCAGTTGAGGAATGGATACAGAAATTGTGGTACTACTCAGCAATTAAAAACAAGAAAATCATGAAATTTGCAGGCAAATTGTCAGAATTAGAAAAGATCATCCTGAGTGAGGTATCCCAGAAGCAGCAAGACACACATGGGACATACTCACTTATAAGTGGATATTAGACATATAATATAGGATGAACATACGAAAATCTGTACACCTAAAGAAGCCACACAAGAAGGTGGACCCTGGGTAAGATGCTCTACCCTCATTCAGAAAGGCAAACGGGAAAGACATCGGAAGAGGGTGAAAACAAGGAACAAGACAGGAACCTACCTACAGAGGGCCCAGCAGGGTATTAAAGCAGATGCTGAGACTCATAGCCAAACTTTGGGCAGAGTGCAGGGAATCTTATGAAAGAATGGGGAGATAGAAAGATTGGGTATCTTTCTTTATCACTGTTTGCCACATTGCTTTGAGACAGGGTCTCTTGGTGAGCCTGTTTGGGCTAGGCTGGCTGGCCAGTAAGTTCTTGGGACCTGCCTGTCTCTACCCTTCAATGCTGGGTTACAAGCACATACAGCTGTCCTGGCTTTTTACATGAAGGCTGAAGATTCCTTGCTCTCCTTGCTTATGCTTGCTCAGCAAGCACTCCTACCCACTGAGCCATCTCCCCGGGCCCTTAGAACATTTTTAAAGGCAATAAGAACCATAACTCATTTTATTTAAAAGGAAAGTGAACGAGACAATGAAAAGTGAAAAATAACTGAAGCAAGCTCATAGAGGCCGCCACCCCCAGCTTGAACCCCAGGATAACTTAGAGGTATCAGTTACTAGAGGAGAGAGCACAGTAGCTCTTTAATGATGGGGGTGATGTGGCTCAGAAGGCTGTGATCATGTTAGAGTTTGATTTCTTTGGGCTGTGGCTCACAGAGCAAATAATGTGTTCAATGTGATCTTTAAAATAAATTACAGAGATCAAAAGGGAGCAGAGTAGGAGAGTTTCTGAGTGCACAGGAAGGTGTGGCATCTCAGAGCATTTAATTAAAGGGACCAATGCAAGAGGCTGTTGCCCGTCATTTGAGACTTGTTGCTGGAAGAGCCTGAGGTCTCCTTTTCTCAAGTGGGGAATGCAAATTGGCTCTTCAGTACACTCACTCTTTTACTGTGGGTAATGCTATAGTTTATCCTCTGGCAGAACTCACATTTACAAGGGGAAATAAAAGTCACAGGGAAGAAGGCTCCACATCTTGGGGCTCACAGATGCTTCACACTAAGTGACCTGACTCCCTCTGATCTGCAAAATGCCCCACCATCTTGCAGTGTCCTTAGCAGATAGTAGTGGCCTTTCCTACCCCACTCTCTGTACAACCCCCCCCTCCCGCCCGACCCCTGTCCTAGGATCCCAAGAGGAGACAGGGACCATCAGAGCATTTAGATGGATGGCTAAATGCTCAGATATTGGAGCCAGCCTGTCTGGGGCCAAACCCCAGCTTTGTTATTTACTAGTCTGATGCCCTTGGAAGACTAATTTCCTTTCTTGGGTGTCAATTTCCCCAAGACAGAATTAGCAGGCTTTCCTCACAGAGATATTTGAGGATTAAGTGCACAGATACATGCAAAGGGCTTAGTTGGTGTCTGGCGTGTGCTGAAAGCTCAATAAATATTAGTATTATCTCAGCGCAACAGTCAAGCTTTCAGGAGACAAATCTGGGCAAACAAGAGTGGGATCATTGGTGGCCGAGGCTGAGAGGCCCACACCTGGGGTCATTAACCCGGCCTGACTCCCAGCCAAGTATTGCTTCTACCATGGTCCTGCTGGTTTCTATTTGGTTTGGTTCACACACTGGCTCCTGCTATGATTTTCTGCAAAGCAGGAGGCCTCGGGTGTGCTATTTTCACCTATGAAGTATTTCAGCCAGTGTTATGTTTTTCTAGGGACTTGGTCATCATTTCATATAACAGCCATATTCTGTGCAGCATCATTTGATCTTCAACGATTTGCTGGAGTATTAAGTCCAAATTCTATCCCAACCTCTATGACTAATCATTCCGTAGGCAGGCTCCTCCTTTGACCCTTCGACCTGAGGATGCTGTCTCATGGGCCATGTCTGCTGGGCTGGACTGGGGGATTCAGTACCCCCCAAGGCAAATGTGCTCGAGGCAACTTAAGTTACTTTTGTGTAACACGTGGGCGGTGTCACATGAACGTTTCGATGAAAGCTCCTGAGGCACACAAGCAGTCAGCAGCCCAGGCCTCCACATTCCTCACCATATGCTGAGGAGAGCAGCTTGCTTGCCGGGCATTACAGTGTCTGTGGCCCCCTCTCATCTGGGAGCCAGCCTTAGTGGCTGTCAGGCAGGGAGGGAATACAGGTTAGAAGGGAACGTGTCTCAAGCCTCTGTGTGAACAGCCTTGAGGTCCTTCCAGCTTCCTTGTCTTTGGGTTTTTCCTAGAAGCTATTTGCGGCCCCAGGCAAAGGGGTTCTTAATGCTTCCCAATAATAAACGACAGGGTCAGGACTCGAACCCAGACTTTCTGGAAGTGGACTTAGAGGTTTCCCAAATTAGATGCTTTAATTTACTCTCTAAGAGAGGCTGCTAATGTTGCCTGCTCCAGTCTGGAAGCTCAGAAGTAGATCAGGCAACATACCTAAGTCAGCATCTCACTGTAATCAATCAAGTACAGTGGTTTTCAATGGGGGGGGGGGAACCAGCCTTTCACAGGGGCCACATATCAGAAATCCTGCATATCCAGTATATTACAATTCATAACTATAGCAAAATTACAGTTATTGAAGTGGTAATGAAAATAATTTTATGGTAGGGACTCAACACAACATAAGGAACTGTATTAAAGGGTTGTAGCATTAGGAAGGTTGAGATCCACTTATCTAGTATATACATACATTCACTCAATATACAGTTGTCCATAGAAATCAAGTATTTGGCTGTTGAAATGATATTATAATGAGGGTCCACAGTTTAGTGTTAATATTAATAACAGTAGTGTGATTTTGAGCTACTTTATACACACATATACACCAAGCATTCTGGTCAGTATTTTGCCCGTGTTATATCTTCCACATACGGTATCAGTTAGAGCAGGCCTGGCAATACTATACAAAACACAAATTCTACTTCATCCGGGTATAGCTGTAATCATTTCACACACGAAACTCAGGAACAGAAAAGGTAAGCGTAGTGCCCAAGACCACTGAGCCCCGAGCTCACAGGCTTCCCCGTTTCCTGGCTTCCCAGCCTGAACTGCTGCTGTGTTATCCTGACCATCTGTCAGCTATCCTTCTCCAGGACAGCCTGGCTGCTGAGTTCCTCTGCCTGGACTGGCAGCATGCAGAAGCAAGAACAATGTAGTTTAAGTCACCACCAAACCCCAGGAGTTCCTGCTATTTCAGAGAGACAGAAGCTCTTCTTTGCTGTAAACCACGGCCATGAAAACAGAAAAGGGCTGGGCTGCGGGTGGAAAGGAGTCTCAGACTACTAAAATTCTCTCATCTTTCCAAGTATGAATGTGCCGTCACCAACATTTCTTCACACAGCTCTCAGAGGAGATTCCATTCTTATTCTGCCAAATTCTTTGTTTGACAGTTTAGTGAGTCCCTACTTAGAAATGTTCTGCTAGCCTTGGGCAGGCCTTGGCCTGAAGCCAACGCCATGCTGTCCCCCAGTAACTCAGCTGATTGCCCAGTACTGTCCTTTAGTAACTCTGTTGATTGCCTGACACTGTTTTCTGGATAATCTGAGTTATGCTTCCTCTTTAACAAAAGGCAGAGAAACAGTGTCAAGCCAGACTTTTGCCTGTCCTCTTTGACAGGTTTCCCTTTCTGCTAATACTTCCCATGGCTGAGAAAGTAACATGTCATTTTACCCCACTGTAGGAGTACATATAACTGGTGTATCGCAGAGAGAAACCCTGCCAAAGGGTAAATGTGTGATGGAAAGGGTAGGACGTACCCCACCAGCTTGTCCTAATTACTGGAGTATCTCCTAAGCCTTGCACAAGGAGTCACAGCATCTCTCATGGGAGTTATTTCTCTAGCGTGTCCCTCTGTGTCAGTCTGTCCACATAGAAAGAAGGAACCCACCAAAACGAGTGAGAAGAAACAGATGAGTAAATACTGAGGACACGTAAGCATATAGCTGGAGTCTAGAAGGATGCACAGCAGACTATTCCCAGTAGAACACATAGAGGCCAGCTACTTACTGCCATCAAGAGAGGGCTTTACTTGGAGAGTTGTTTAGCATACACCCTGGTTTGAAACAGAGCTGGTGTTCGAGTAAGCCTGGAGTGGGTATTCTGTGATTCACTACTGAGAGCTATTGTCATGGGGAAAATATTTCAAATCTCTAAAACACCTCAGTTCCCTTGTTCCTAAAATGAGGGTTCTTATGAGAATATGAGGGGGTTAAATGGTACAGAAACCATTGATGGGCTATTGATAGCAATCAGTTCCTCATTATTGTGACTTGAATTATTGACACCATGTAGGTGGGGCTGAGGGTCAGTGATGAAGGAGTCCTCTGGACAGAGGGAAACTGCAGAGTAAAGGAGTCCAGCAGCAAATATTGGCTGAAATTTATTTAATGCAATATGAATTGCTCTCCCAATTCTGGACATGTATATCCCTTCCTGGACTTTTCTCTTCTGAAATATGCAGGGTTGCTGGGCATTGTCTGCTAAGGTCAGTAGGACCATGAGCCTGGAGCCATTGATTTCACTTCTGACTATGGCTTATTACTTTGGAAGGATGACTTACATTTGAGGGTTTTGTTTTGTTTTGTCTTTTTCCTTGGCTGTAAAATGAGAACAGTGAAATGGTCTCTTGCATCTTAGACGCTGCAGATCTTTGATGGATAACAAAACCCACAGATGTTCAAGTTCCTTAAATAGCCCATGCACAACCTCTTGATCTTCAAATCGCTTCCAGACAACTTAAAATACATAATGCAACATAAAAGCTGTACAGGTAACTATCCTCTATTATTCAGGGAATAATGACCCCAAAAGTCCATATGCATGTCATATAGATGCAATTGTCATAAAATAGTTTTGATTCATGAAGGTTGAGTTGGTGAATGTAAAAGATACCAGCATGGGTGCCAAAATATAGCTATATTCTTCAAGACTCTCTCTAGGATTGGACAAGCTACTGCACACAAAAGCCCAGAATAACTAACTGCTTCATTAAATATTAGTCCTGGTTCTAAGGCAGCATAAGAACCTTAGAACCTAAGCACTCCTTTCAGATTTTGTTTTTATCTATTTTATTTATTGTGTGTCTGCATGTGGGTTTGCACATGTGAATGCAGTGCCCACAGAAGCCAGAAGAGGGTATTGGATTTCCTGGAGCTGAAGGCAGTCATGATGTGCTCAAATTCAGATCCTCTGCTTGCAAGAGCACTGTGATCCTTAAAACTCTGAGCCTTCTCTCTAGCTGCCCCCGGAGCACTTGTACTTTTAGAGATCTTAACCCTATATCTCACCAAGTAAATTGCAAGTCACCCACATTCCATGCTAACAATTTTTGCTGTAATACATTTAAAAGGGAAATTTTTATAATTTGGCTTTTGAAAGCATTTGGCAAAGAGTAAAGCAGGGCTGTAGGCTCTCAGCAATCACAGGACCCATCTGAAAAATCCTTTCTCAGGGAGCAATTCTAGAGAACAAATTGTTTTCAGATATAATGAAATTTTTATAGATATCAAATTTAACAATTAATGATGTTTATGAAACATTCCATTATGTAGACAATTAACTAAGCATTTATTCATTTTGATTTTTGCAATTTTCTCTTTTTTATATTTGCAAATTTTCTGTCTTAAAATTTCAGGCAATAGACATAGACAGTAGGAAAAAGCCCTCTCACCACCCTTCCCACAGCCAGGACTCAGCAGAGTCAGGCAGATTTACATGTAGATGAGACCATGAAATTCATCAATGAATGGAATGGGAATAGAGTGGGGAATCTGGGGCCTAAGGTGGGAAATAACTTGCCCAAAGGATAATACTGTGTGTGTGTGTGTGTGTGTGTGTGTGCATGTGTGTATATATATATATATATATATGTGTGTATATGTATGTGTGTATGATGTATATGTTATACATATATAATTCATATGTTATATATTATAATAGTTCTATATATAATAAAGGATCTGAAAGGAGTGATTCACAAAGGTATGGGGATTAAGTTTTGCAGCTGGGTCAAGCCAGCCAGCCACAGGAAACCTTGGGAGACTCATGTGACTCAGGTGTGGGCAGCTCAACAGTTAGTTGAATGCCAGCTGGACTGTGCGTAAAATGCAGGCAGGTGTCCTCACCAGCTCTCCATCAGTGGAGACATTAGCCATCAATCAGGCAGCCTGGCCTCTCCACTGAGAGAAGGGTATAGGAGCCAAGAGCAGCAGCAATGTTCAGCCTACTAAGAGCAAATCTGGACATGTCTGGGCACCTCTGTGCCCTCATGAGCAAGGCAGCTATGGGGATGCAGAGAACGAGTTTGGAACGACAGAAAGCCCAAGTGCCTCACAGTTACCCCCAAAGGCCACGAGAGTACCAGGCTGCTGCCTGCATAGCAAGCCCCTGTTGGTAGGATGGTGTAGGAGACAGGTGTCCCCTGCTCAGAAACCACTGGGGCAGGTGGTCATCTGGAAAGTTCAAGGCCTTTCCTGTCGATAGGAAGGATCTGGGTTCAGGCAGTCTCCAAGTGCCTTCTGTGTGGCCCACTCAAATGTTGAAGGAAGGAGGTAGAAAGAAGAAGCTAAAAGATCTGGGTAGTAGGATTGTCAGCTGTGAGCATTCCTCATCTCCAGCATGTGGTTTCTGCCTTACATGTTTGTATCTCTGCATTGATGAAGTTGTCTTCTCTTGGTCATTAGGGTGATATGGCATACAGTTTTAGCTATCTTAAGCCTGATCCCCAGTCATAAAGATTCTGAAGACTGGATGACTCAGGATGACATAAGAGAAGGAGAAAGACAAATTGGGTTCAGCGTCACCTTAGCAATGATGATGTTGTATAGCATAGGGATAATGGCTAACCTCTATGAGATGCAGCTTCTTCATCTGAAGAATGGGCACCAAGGAAATATGCCTTGACCTCACTGAATAAAAGCGATGTGAGCCTGGCAATGTTAGTTCAGTCTCTCAACCCACAACAATAATTATAAAAGGCTAGATGCTATGAGACACATATCTAACCCCAGCATTCCTATGACAAGGTGAGCAGTAAGGCAGAATTGCTTCCAAGTATGCAGGCCATCTACCTTGGACTATGTAACAAGGTGGAAACAAGACAGACACTGCCTCAAAATGATGTGGAAGGAGAGAACTGACTTCTAAAATTGTCCTCTAATTTATATATATGTACAAGTATGTCTCAAGCACACACACACACACACACACAACACACACACAGAGGTAAAAGAGGGGAAGAAGGTAAGATAGGAAAGCAAAGGGAACAGAAGGGAAGGGAATGGAAGGAAAGGGAAAGAGAGGGGAGGAAAGGAAAGGGAGAGCCCCTGCAGTGCATAGTAGCTGGTACAGTAGAGGCCACAACAGACTCAGTTTATTTTCCTGTTTCAAGGTCAGAGTGATCAAACCTGAAACAGTAGCACAATTGGCTGCTCAACTTGAAGAAGCCAAACAACAATAGGCAACTGTCACGGTATTCTCCAGAAGGCCAAGACATAGTTCTGAACCCCAGGAATGAAGAACAGGGCATTTGATTGGGAAGGAAAGGGTGTGGTGAGGCCTCTCATCTGGCTTGCCCTTCTGGTTCTGCCACAAGTTTGCTTCATTCAATCCATCAAGTCTTGGTAATTCTCTGCTTCTGAGCCTCTTGCTCCTAGCAGCAAGGGCAGGACCTGACCTGAGGGTTCATCATGGTTCAGCAAATACAGAACTGCTTGGTGCCACTTAACAGTCCCCCTTTGAATGTCTTCAAGAAGAGGACATCTAGACAGTCTGAGACCTTGGAAGTAGCTAAAAAAGATTCAAAGAATTGATGGCAAGCTTTACCGTCAAATGATACTATTAACCCCTGAGCTGCTTCACATCTCCCGGGAATCTCTAACTCTGCCTCTCTCCCTCCCTCCAGTTTCTCTCTTGGGTTGTATTTGGAAAAAATAATAATCACTAACATGACCCAGGTATCGTAGGCACAGTGCAAGCTAGACCTAAGAAAGGACTTCCACAGAGTTTCTTTTAGAGGGATAAACACAAAACAGAGCAGGAAGAAAGGCAGTGTTTACCTATCTGAAAGCCTAAGATGCTGGAGACGGGGTGTTTTGCATTTCTAAAAAGCTGTGTGCTAAGAATATTCAGTTGGACCAATCCCATTTAAAAAGCAATAGAATGCTCCATCTTTAAGGGTGCAGAGATGTCCTTAAGCTCACCTGTTTGTAAGTACAGGCTTTGTGTAACGAGGTTTGTAAAGCAGGTTTCCCTAGCTGTGTATGACCTGAAAAGAAGAGTTGAGATGTATTTTTCAGAGGCAAAAAAAAAAAAAAAAAAAAAAAAATTCTGTTCTGTCTCGAGGTTCCTTTCAGATCTGTTAATCTAGGGGTGCTTCCGATATAAGGGAAATTCATACAATGTTCTTCCTTGGCCAATGCATCTGGTTCCCATCCCTTGAAGGCCCACCTGGGCCAGTACTGTGTTTCCTCAGTCTGTCTCAATCAGCATCAGGCAAAGCCATGGGGTTGGCTTTGTCCCAGAGCTTCATTTTAGAGCCAAACTTGGGAGTCAGTACGATTTGGAATTGAATTGATTCAACTACCATGATTCTGGACATTGTGTGTTATAACGACAAGACTGTAAGGGCCCTGAGGGTGGGAACTATGTTAACTTCTGCATGGCCAATATAGTAAATATGATAAATAACGACAAATAAACAAGTGAATGAAAACAGGCACTATTGTCCCCTGCAAGATGACTTTATGACCTTCATCTAGTTACATAATTGCTCTGAACCCTAGTTTTTTCGTGCATAAATGGGGAGAGTTTTTACATTATAGAATTGTAAGGATCAAATGAGACAAAATACAGAGAGCGTTTAGAATGCTGCTGTACAAAAGGGACCCAATGTAGCCAACACACACACACACACACATATACACACACTATGGAAAAAGGTTGGAAAAAGGTTTTTCTGGGGGAGCAGATCTGTTGCTCAAGCCTCAAAGCTGCTTTCAGCTCCACATAGTCCACATAGTGTTGCTGACCTCCCTCCCAGGCCTAATGCTCCATGATGGCCCTGCTGGTTCCTTAAAGCAAGCCTGTGTTCCTGCAGAGCTCAGCAGTCAAAAGGGAGGTTTTGGGTGGGAAGGCTCTGCCTGCCAAGAACCTGCAGGGGGCTTCCAGTTCATTTCCACTGGGATGCTGCCATGCTGGGTGTTAAAGAGCAAACACAGCAGGCCCTTTAAAAGGTACCATGGATGTTACTGCCTGCATGGATGGAGCAGATCTGTATGCTCCTGTAATACTTACAGCCATCTGTCCACAGAAGACAAAAGCCCAGATGTTACTCGATGTGATCTGCCCTGGTGATGAGGAGGAAGTGAGGAGGAGTATGAGGGATTGGAGCACAGAGAATCTAGAAACTTCATGTTGCAGAAGAAAACTCCCTGATGGCCCTCCTAACCTTGAGAGATTACCTTTTTCCCTTCTCCATGTTAAGCTAGGGTTTCTATGGGGGTGAAAAGCCCCAGAGTAGGCAAAACAAGAGAAGGGCATGCTCCAAGTTGGGAAACCCATAGCATTGCTAGTGGTTTAACCTGGAGAACCCGTGCACATATTCATACTACAGCTCTCCCTACATGCAGGGCACTTGTCTTCACTACAGCACCTCTCTCCTTGGGATTAAAAATGTAGGGAAAAGGGTATAATAGACCTTTTTCTACCTTTAGTATGAATTAGTAGGATGCGGTTTAAATATTGACCTTATGAGAATAATGTCCCATTTTAATATTCAGTGTTAGTCATGGGGCTCTGTTGAAGATTGGAAAGTAAGGCTGGGAGAAAAGAAAGGGTGGTAGAAATGGCCGGCAGCAGATAGACCATGCAGGTGGTAGAAGAGAGTCATCCATCAGCCGTCCAGTCACCCTTATAATTGACTGGGGGAAAGGACCCTGGCCTCTTGGGCTTTGCTTTGCTAAAACTACTTAAGGCAGTGGAGGCATCTGGCAGGCTCTGTGTGGCTGAGTGTCATTAGCAGCTGGGGCAAGCTTGATAAGGAATGACATGGCATCCTACAATCACAAGCAAACAGCTCTCACTAGCCGATCCCTGACTTCCAATGCATTATTGAAGCCAAGGACTGGACAGAAGCAACAAATAAAAAATTAGTATTGTTTCAGAATATTCTGGCAAGCAGAAATCATGTTTTGAAAGTATACGTTTTCCCATACAGTTTTGGGGCATTTATATCACCCTGCAGAAACAGAAGTAGTTCATTGTCTTCACAGCATGACATGAGAATTTATGGGCAAACATAAGAAAACATCATAATATCTCTATCACAGGACCAGAGGAAGGTAGAGTTCTCTCTCTCTCTTTCTCTCTGGGGTCTTTTGAACAGAAGTCACTGTGTCTTTCATTGGAATATTATAAGGATAGGTGTTGGAATGAAAACCCACACAAAGCTCCTGCAGTTCTGGGGTCTGCCAGTATCTTATTAACATTTCACCTTGGTTATGCCTCACACATCTTAAGGGTTATAACAAAGCCTGGGCCTTGTAGCCATGGGATTGTAATTCCAGCTCTTAGCAGGCGCAAGCAGGAGGATGCAGGTTCAAGGCCAGCCTGCGCTACTGATTCAGTTTGAGGTAACACACAAGTCATTGTGGTCCATAAAGATCTAGAATGTTCTAGAATGGTCCAGAACTGTAGAACAAAGATCATGGAGCACAGATAGAATGAAAAAGAGATTTGTTCAAGAGAAGAAGAAGAAGCAGAAGCATCTTAGATTGCTGAGCCCCCTAACAAGTGCCTGAGTAGTTATGCCTGTGGCCCAGAGAAGAGTAAATTGGTGAAACTAAGCCCAGGATGAAGCTGTCCCTTCAGAAGGCAAATTGCCTCCCCCTCTGAAGACTTGCCTTTATTGACAGTGGACTTGGGCAGGGGGGAGGGGGAAGCATCAGACTGAGCAGTATTTGTTGTTGTTTGAAACTAATTAAGATAAGGTCTACCCTGCCTCTCCAAGTATAAATTCCTGCCAGGCTACACTTGCAGCAGAGAAAATGATGTAGCCTCCATAGAAAGCTGTGTGTGCTTTCCATGCCAGAAAATTAAAAACAGTTTAAGCTGGTATATTTCCTTTCTCCTCTCCACTTTTTTCCCTCTTATGCCTTGGTTGCCAGAGAACTCAGCCAGACCCTCTGCTATTTATGTCTGCTCTGCCGTGATTCCTGAATTCCCTAATTCTGCTTCTGGTAGTAAACACAATCACTTTGGGCCACCAATAATATGCCATGTGTTTCACATACTAAAAGTGAGTACTCTTTAGTCTCATATCTGTAAGAAGAAGTGCAAAAAAACAAGCAATAGATAGAAAAAAAAAATCATGAGGCCCTTTAACAGATTTGAAAGTTGGGCTAGAGGACTTCTTTAATTTCTGTCCTGACCAGTCATGAAAGGGCAGATACAGCACTCTGCGTTCTTGACCCTCATGTTCTTAGTCACTGTTGCTGATAAGATGCTGTGTTGAACCTCCGTAGCTACCTTGAGAAACATACCCATCAGTGAGTGATGCCTCGAGAGCCAGTTTAGGTCGCCCAGTTACCTGTTTGCAGGCACCTATGTAAGGGCTGTATCAAACACATGTCCTACACCTATCCTTGGCCAGAAGCTGTAAGTGAATAAAGGAGGCACCTACTAAGGGCAAAGAATAGATTGTCTTCATCAGTGACGTTTCTACTTCTAGAATAAAGGCTGTCAGAGCGTTAGTGTCTGTGAAGGCTTTTGGAATTAAATTAAGATGAATTGAATGTAATTGAAGCAACTGGTACCACACTGAGAAGAATTAAATTGAATTGCCTACTCTTGCCTCACATCAGGGGAATGGCTCACCTTTGTTAGCCAATCAGCTCTAACAACACAGCTTGAGTAAGCATGGCTCCTGAGCATCACGTTTAGAATGTAAGCACGTGTTTGCTCAGGAGGTATTTACTGTGTACATGTTATACCCAGGGCCTGTACTGGGTGCTGTGAAGGCAGTGGTGGAGTGAACGCTCAAGTGTTCAGCCCTTTAGGCGCACGCCATCTAGGAGAGGGACTAGCACTAAATAATCCAGTGCATAAATAAATACCTAATTGAGGTTTGGGAGAAGTGCTGAGGTGGGAAACTGTAAGGCTGAGCAGGAAGAATCAAAACCAGACACTAGTAGAATAACTTGTCTCAGTGTGTCTGGGTACAGCAGCGACAGATACAAGCCAGGTAAGGATGGTTGGTTATATAGAGGCTGAGTAAAGGCAGGGGTATGGGTTTAGGTGTGTGCAAGATCAACTCAGCTTCTTGGGGGAGCAGGAAGCAAGGCTGAGAGAAAGTGTCGAAGATGCCGGAAGCCTCCCATAGAGGTGGCCAAGGGAAGGGAGGACAGACTGCCACTTTCATGTTTTAAAAGAGAATCAGGTAGGAGGCTGGAGTAAGAAGACTACACAAATTCTAAGAAATCACCTGCATTCTAAGATGCCTGTAAGATACATACCTAGATTTCTCAAGTGAGAGGTTGTGCTCATGATGCATCCTGCAAATATCTATGGGACGCCTAATCTGTATCAGGCCCTGTGTTGGGAGCAGGATGAAGATACAGGGAACAGATGATTTCCAGCATGTTTTTCTTTAATCAGGTTGACTGTAAGCCACAGCAGCCCTGGTCTGGTTTAGCTGGCATTGACAGGGAACCCATTTCAGATTTTTGTATGGCCCTCCCCACACTGAGACCATTCAGAAGTTCCTGGGGACTTTGCTCCGAACAGTATTCACAGACAGCCTTCATGTTGATATTGTCATTGTCCAGGTGGGCATATCCTTAAGAGCAGTACTGATTAGCAAAAGCTGGAGTCAAGGGCTAGCTGCCATTGGGACATTCCTCTCTAAGGTGTGTCGGAGGCAACTGCTCCCACTGAAAATTCTGTGAATCGCTGTTTATTCATTCCCCAAGCATCTGTAGATACCGAGGGAAGGTTCCAATCCCTTCTACCCTGGTTATGGCTGTCTACCACCACCACCACCAGCAGCAGCAGCAGCAGCAGCAGCAGCAGCAGCAGCAGCAGCAGCACCAGAACTGCCTGGAAGCTCATGAAAAATGCAGACTTTGAGGTGCCAACCCAGACCTCAGGAATCAGAATCTCATTATATAACCCACAGACGGGTACTAGGTCCCTTGAAGTTTGAACACTGCTGAAGCACATAGTAGGTATTTGACCAAATGTAGTCTTTGTGAGCATTCTCCTCAACCTTTTTCTTTTATGCATTAACTCTCAGAACTTTCATACTGTGCTCAGAGCAAGCAACATGAGCCCTTGAGAGGAGTAGGGCTTTGCTGCTCACCCGTTCCTAATTGTGGAAGTCTTTTTGACCTTGTTTGTTTGTTTAAGAGAGGGTTGCACCTTTTAGACCAGGCTGGACTCAATCTGGCAGCCACCTTCCTGCTTCAGCCTCCTACATGCTGAGATTAAAAGTAGGAATTACTAATGTTCTCTGTCCTGACCAGCTACATTGGTCCCTCTTTCTTCCCCTTATAGGAGCTGCTCACTGGAAGTGCTAACTCAGAAGCTCCCTTAGGCACCAGATCTCAGACCTGAGCATCTATCAGAGACCCCGCTGCTATTATTCTCATTAATTCCTGATTTTAGGGACGAGCCCTCTCTAGAGGATCAGATTCAGTGAGCTCAAGGTGGGACCTGAGAAGGTGTATTCTGAACAGGCACCCAGATGGCTGCTGCTGCTGTGGGCATCGGAAAAGCATTGAAAGAACTAGTACTGGGAAAGGGAACAAATGCCCAACCTCTGTAGAAATGGAGGGATGAAGGCAGAGAGACAGGAAGGGAAACCCCAGCAAGGCTGAAGCACAAATAGATATTTCCTCCAGGTGCTCTGCCATCTACCACCTCATGTTGAGTGGTGAAATTATATTGACTGGAACATGATTGCAACGCAGATTTTTTTTTTTTTTTATCCTCATCCATCTGTTGAGAGAGACCCAGGGGAATGACATGACATCCTTTAGCTCTGGTGACCTTGGGCCTGTCCTTTGCATACATGCTTCTTATGTTGCAGCTTAGGACTCCTAGATTAGAACTCTGAGGCTTGTCCACATCACACAGGTTTTGGAAAGTGGCTCTTCTCCTGCTCCCAGATTCATACAGCCTTTCTCTCTGTTGCCTGGGCTTGTCATTGCGAAGCCTGGCATCATCTGCTGGATGTATTTGCAAGTAAAATGTCCAAGTGCAGGAGAGAGTCCTGGGCAGGGGCAGCCAGATGCAGTGAACTGTATCAGACAAGTGGCCCATGGAGCAGGCAGCCTGGTGATGAGCTCTTCTGTTGGGAATAGCTATCCAGCCTCTCGCTTGTGGGGCCACCTGCCACCTCTGCCCTGATCATGGAGAGACAGTGCTGCCCTTGAGAGGCCGGCAGTCAAAGTCAAGTCCAAATCATGCCTAGTGTTTCCTCTCCCTGAGGCATCCCACAGAAAGGTCTTGCTACAACTACGCTGTAAGTTTTGTCAGCACAAGGGATTAGCTAGGGTGGCTTGGGCCAAGCTACCTTACCTCTTTGAGCCAACATCTCCTTGTTTATTAAAGGAGTATGTAGTGGCATCTACTTTCCAATGTGGCTGCAAAGCTTGTCAAAAAGGATGCTTAACCACTGCCTGGTATATGTTTGGTTCACGGCAAGAGTGCGGATGAATGTTGAATCCCTACCTTTCAGCACCCCCATTATGCTTTGGATATTAGGGCTCCTATCTTCATTTTTTTCCTGGACCATTAGTTCTTTAAGAGAATGAGCCAGGTCTGGTTCCCTTGTCTATCCATACACTCAATCTCCATAGGTCTAATGAAGTCTTGCTGTGTGCTAATCGTGTGGTAGAGGATCATGCCTCTGGCCCTGACACAGTATGAAAGCATTAAAGGTTAACAAGTGAAAGGAAATGATTGAGGAAAATGCTCACAAAGTCTGCATTTCTCTGAATACCTACTGTGTGCTTCAGCAGCCCTGTGCAAATTTCAAGGGGGGCCAGTGCCCACCTGCAGGTCATATAATGAGATTCTGATCCTGAGGTCTGGGCTGGTACCTAAGAGTTTGCATTTCTCACAAGTTTCCAGGCAATGCTACTGCTAGTGGTGGATGGCCACATTCACCTACTCTATTCACACATAGCTGTTGAATAGAGCAGAAGGAGCTAGAACCTTCCTGTGCTGCCTCACTCATTGCTCAAGGATGCTTAGGAAATGAGGAAATGGGTTGGGTGGGAATACATGCCTTCCCTAGGATTTCATAGCCAGACAGCCCAAAAGTCAGGTTGGCCTGGCTCATTCTTGCTTGGTGAACTCACTGCCCTGAAGATCAGTATCTTACCCATTAGTCACTCAGGGAATATTAGACCTATGCCCCGGATTCATTTCTGTTGCTGTGCTATTGATTTACCTAGTCTCAGGAAGTTCAGGACTCTCTGCCTGGGGAACGGCAGTCCACATGGGGCTGGATCTTTCCACACCAATTGATTAACATAATCCCCTACATACGTGCCCACAGGCCAACCTAATAGAAACATAACCTCATTGAGACTTTCTTTCTAGGTTTTGTCAAGTTGACAACTAAAGCTAACCATCACAACATTCCAGTGTCTACAGAGAAGAATGTGTAGTATTCTATTGTGAAAAGCCATTTGGAAAATACAGCCTCAGAGCCCAAAGTCAACGAGGGGACCAGCAAAACATAGAATCAAAACTTTCAGCTTCCACATGTCAGGCACTAATTATAAATATTTAGGATTTGGAGTTCTGGAGGAGTCAATGATTTTCTAGAGAACTGAAGCCTGTAGAGGAATAGAGACATGAGTTTTCTTAGCTTGTTGGTGGCAATATTTGGACTAGAATCAAGGCTGGTCCCTGTGCCCTATTGGTTCCTTGTTCTGATAAGCTGCTAAGGTGATATCTTACATGGCTCCTGTGAAGGAAATAGGCATGAGGAGCAGTGAGCACTGTCCTTATATAGACATACCATGCACTTCTGCTAAGGCCCATGGGCTCCCGAGAGACCTAAGGATCTCCAGAAGGCAATCAGCTGATCTCAGGGTGACAGGGAAGGTCGTGTCCTCACATGCTGCCAATCTTGCAATGGTGGTGTGCAGCAGTTGGCACTCAGAAGTTGGAAGGCCGTTAAAATTCCTACTTAAACCCCACGGTGAAGGAACGTAATTGATGACGCAGTTCAGTGCAGTAAGCATTTATTGTCTTAATTATAGCATGATGTCAATTGTGTCGGATGCTTCGTTATAGGGATATAGTAGTTTACAAAGGCATGCAGCATTTAAATTTTTTGGAAAGGGGTAGGCATTGGCATGGTTCAGAATTAGAGAGCCGAGCCCCTAAATCTTAGCTGTATCTGTGCTCCCTATTCAATGTTGTTATGAGTGATACATCAATAAAGAGAAGAGGGACTCCTTGTATAGGGATAGGGCTGTCCTGGGGGAATGAAAGAGTCAGATGGAGTCTGTGAAGGCTTCCTGGAGGAGGAAGCACCTTTATGGATGAGTCACCTTTAAGATGAGTCACTGTTTCTGTTGTTGGAGCATGAAGAGAGGGAGGGAAGAGAAGTCTATAGTACACAGTACTTAGAAGTGCAGCAGGATAAAGATGGCAGGCAACTTTGAATGCCATTGTGGCATGCGGGGTATGGAGCATGTAAGCATGAGGAAATCGTTGGTATGGAGTCATGCCTATGGGAGTTAGGCAAGCAACATGAGATATTGGGTGCGGTGACCCACTGTTTTGGCGTGACCAGGACTGAAGGGCTTTCAGAAACCTAGGACTTGCCACATGGAAACCCAAAGGTTCCGTGCCTTCTTTGATGGGCTGGGCACTCCGAATAATATAACATTAGCAACCTGGAAAGGCTCTGTCCTTTTACCCCTGCAGGGCAGAACTCCCAGGGCTGTGGAACATTACCTGATACAACCAAGCCTTCTGATGCCCTGGAGAAACAGGAAAGTGAGGGCTGTAGACAATCGTCTCTGGGTCTGCACACGCTAGCCTTACAGTCAAGTGTTTTTAGAAAGTTGGGTCAGACAAATAAAACATGTGTATGGGCTGCGCGCTCCTATCCCACGCCTATCAGATGCACTTCAAGATGACTGCCATTCTGCAGAGGGAGGTCAGAGGTCATCTATTTGGCTTTTAATTTGATGTTCTCCATCAGATTCAGATGTGGAGCTCAGGATGCAATCAATCAACTGGGGACAGTGGTGCCAGGGACATCTATTCAATTGTCTCCAAAGGTGAAATCAGTGTTCAACAGTGGCGTGCTCTGCCCTAAGCCTGGAAATCGGTGTAGTGAGGAAGAGAAATAAGATATATCCCAAGTATGAGACTCAATCATGGGATGAATTCCCTTGGTATCGAGACACCCCATGACTGATATCAGGCCCAGGGTGGTAGAAAAGTCATTTCGTTTGTGGGAGCTTGGTGGGTCATGGAACCGCTGGCTGGAGGTTGGGGAGGGTTGTACAGGCAGGGTAACAACCATATGTTCACCCAGCTGGCTTGCAGTCCCAGCTCTGCCAGTTTTACAGGTTGTATGGTGCTGGGGAAAGCATCTAGCCTTTCTGGGCTCTGTCTCTTCCAGCTGGGTTACGAAAGCTGTTTTCAGGATAGTGTCCCAGAAACATCCACCCCCTTACCTCTCTGACTCCAAGCTTTAACTTCTATTAGACTTTTGCCAGGGTTTTTTTTGCAGCCTGCTGGGACAAGAGAGTCAGCAGGGGATTTACAGAACCAATCATCCCGGACAACTCTGACATCTTTCTTTTTTTCTTTCTTTCTTTTTTTTTTTTTTTTTTTTTCCTTTTCTAGATGGAATTAGTAGATAGTCTGCTTTCGTAATGTTGATCTGATATCTGGGAACAACCGGGGGCCAGCTCTCTCAGTGGCATTTTTCATTGTGTCACTTGCCTTTTCTTTAATTGAGTATGGAATAGGGCACAGGTATTGGAGCTGGCTACAGGAAGGAAGGTTCCCATGCAGGTCTGCACCTCCTGCTCCAAGGCGGAGGGCGGGGCAGGAAGGGGCTATTTGCATCCATGCCAAGCTGCAGTGTCACCTTTATTAATGGTGGCAGGAGTAGGAGTCTGCAGGCAGCTAAACCAACACTGACTGCAGAGGACAGGGATTGCAGGGCTCTACGAAGGACAGGGAAGTGGGGCACATGGGACAGAAGAGGGGAGAGATGAGAAGACGGTGAAAAGAAGGTAAATTAGTGTGATGTCATTTGAAAACTTGCTAAGCAATGAATGAATGGATAAGTGCCATTCCCAGAGCAGAGCAGGGAGGTCAGTGCCAGGAAAGGAACCTGCCTGTGAGGAGCCAGAGCCCAGCAGGAAGGCTTGGCTTGGTTGGCATGGCTGTGTCCAGGCCAGGGTCAGGCAGCCTAGGAGGCACAGGAATGGGCATCCATCCCTTCCTATCCCTTCCTCCCTGAGTCTGGACGTGTGCAGGCATGTTGCATCCGAAAGGGCTTTGCAGGAACTCATTACTGCTAACCTCAGAGTCAGCATTTCAGTCACCCCCCAAGTTCAGCTTCATAGGGGTGTTTTCATTATTGGGATGAGCCTCATAAAAGCCAGAGCGTCATGATCCTGCCGCTGTTAACAGATGAAATGGCACTCCCTTTATAGAAATGAGGAACAAGGACTTTGAGTAGCTTTCTGTAGCTTGTGAGCAGAGCTGGCCTGGAGGCACACGGTAGGCAGGTGCCAGCATGCCATCCCATTACCTACAGATTGAGTTTTGCCTCCCAGAGCCTGCCATTCTAGGCCCTACCACATCTCTCACAATCTCCCTCTGTGAACTTCTGCAGCACCAAAACCCTTTGCTCATTTCCACCTTTGCCTCTGTCCTCATTCTGTTCCACCGTCTAAAAGTGGGACAGCGCTGTCTCAGTGTTTGTACTATCAACTCCCTTTGCCAGCCTCTGGCAGACATCACTAATCGATCACAACAGTCTTTCCTGCTGAGCTAAGACTTGGCCTTAAAATCATTCCCAACACAACTCTCTAGGCAGTCGCTACCAATCAATTAGATTAATCAAAGTATAAAATGAAAAGTATTTTCTGCTGTACATCTAAGATGTCATTCCCCATTCTTAGTTTAATCTCTCTCAACCTTGCCAGTCCTCAAATCTACACTCTCTTTGAAAGTTCCCTTGAATATCTCTAACCCACTTCTGTCCCCACTTAAAAGCTCAGAGCAATTATTACCTATAGCACTCATTTTACACTTGTTACCCAGCATCATAACACATGGGTCTTTGCCTGCATAGACCATGGTGTCTTCACTATGGTGTTATGGACATCTCGAGCTGGATCACTTTTTGCTTTGTGCAGTGTCCTCTGGATTACAGGGTGTTTAATCAGCACTAGCCTTTACCCAGTAGACACCAGAAGCAACCCCATTTCTCACTTGTGACAGCTAAGAGAGAAGGGGGTACCAGCAGAGGCTTGGCTTAAGAAGTGGAGCTTGAAATTTAAAGTAAGATACAAGAGATGGTTCTTAGTCTTCCATAGTCCTCAGGAAGCAGGGGGGGTGGGGTGGTAACTGAGGGAATCCTTTTACCCACAACATAGTCTTCCTCACAGAAAATCCTGGCCTGGCCTGGCCCAGCTGTCTATGAACATATCTACCTGTCTGACCTTCTGTGCCTTTAACTGTGGAGGCTTTGCCAAGGGAAAAGCAAGGAGACGCTGTGCAAATCGTCATCTGCAGTGCGGCTCCTGGATCCACAGGGAGGTTTAAATCAGCCTGTTCCAGTCAACTGGAAGCAGAATTGGACAGGTCAACACAAAGTTCCTGGAGTACCAGCAAGAAGCTGCATGTTAGGGTCTTTTTAGGGGACCCTTTCCCTGTGACTTCTGACTTCATCCTCCCCTCTGTCCTAGAGCTGGCATTCATAACCACATTCACAAAGAGAGATCGGACAAGATCAAGCACCTTGTCCAAAGTTCCAGAGCATGTCAAAGAAAGTTGGCCTCCATCCCAAGCAATGTTACTAGTATGGGACAAGAGATGTTTCCTAGGGTGTGGCAGAGGACCTCTCTCCCACAGAAAGAGCTCAAAATAGTACAGAGTGGAGAGGTGCTTAATGGGGACCTACAATCATGAGAGTCTTAAAGCATAGTTAATCAGCAGCTTGTTGTCCATGTAGCTGTGTTTCCCCTATGCTTGGTCTGCCTGCCTCCATCTTCACCCTTCCAACCTTACATAACTGTGTGTATTTATCTCTCCCGTTCTCCCTCCTTCCATTCCTGTGGGAGCACGGAATATGCCTCAAATAATGTTTCCTAACATTCTGGAATTGTCTGACAGTAGCACAAAGATTAAATATACCGTTCTTTTGCTTCATTGAGTTTTGAGTTATTGCTTAATTTTAATTATATTAATTTATGCTTTAAATAGCTCTTTTTTTTCTTCCTTAAGAAAAGAAAACAAAGGCATTTTGAGAGGCAGGCTGATCTAGGAGTGTTCTGTCACCTCCCTGCTCCTTGATGTCCTCATCTGTAAGGTACAGACAGTATCATCAACACCTACTAAATGTTGATGTTCTGGCATGCATCCCCATTGCTGTGACAGAACACTGACTAAAACCAACTCAGGGATGAAAGGGTTTAGTTGTTCTACAGTTTACAATCTATCATTGACAGAAGTCAAAGCAAGAACCTGGGGTCCCCAAATGAAGCAGCTGCCATGGAGAAACATGATTGCTGGCTTGCTTCAAGGCTCAAGTTCAGTTATCTTATATAACTCAGGCTCACAGGCCCAGGGATGGCACCACCCTAAATGGGCTGGACCGTCCTTAATCTAAACAAACAAACAAATAAAATCCCCACAGACATGCCCATAGGTCAGTTGATGGAGGCCATTCCTCTTCCTGCTTCCCAAGATCAAACACCATAGTTGGTAAAAGAGGAAAAGCATTTGCAATCATTGCACAAATGGCTGTTGTGACCATCAAAATATTTTACGCTGTACCTGACACATGCATGTCTGACTGATAATGGTCTATCTTCTTTCCTCTTTCTTTGCTATGATCCTCTAAATGGTCTGTATAGATGGAGAAATAAAGAACTTCACATGGTATCTGGCACAATGTCCTTTAAATGGCATTTGTTATTGTTGTTAGTTAGTCCATAGTTCCCTGGTCTCAGATTTCATAGCCTTTTGTGACCAATTTTCTCATAGTGGGTGTGCCTTTGAGTCATCTAACTTAGATGAACATGTTTACAGGAGATGGCGGAACGCTTCTTAGGCTATGTCTCCCAAGCTCCAAACCCTATCGGTGCCTCTGGTTTGATTTGGGGTAGGGTGTATATCTGAGAACTATACCCTGTTGTTGGGGACTTTCCGACATAGATTTTCTTAGGAAATTTAGTCTGAAACTTGGCAGCCCACCACTGATGTGAACAATGAGAAGGCTGCTTTATTTCTGGAGCTGTTCTTTTCCCAATCAAAATTGTTACACTCTTGCTCTCTGTCCGCACTTTAATGGATGAAGTCAGAAAAACTATCTTCTGTTTAGGAAAAAAAAAAAAAAAAGAAAGAACCATCTCAATTAATAGCCCATTTCCCAGCAAGTTGGCCTCCCCCAGATTCAGGTGGTTTTAATTGGAGCCTGAGAACAGCCAGGAGTCGTTTTCTGTTTATTCAGCGGTGAACAGCAGGGAACTGAGCACACTGAATCTGAAGGAAACTGAAACTGATGTCAAACTGGAGTCCGAGTGTGCTCCCTCAGGAGCGCCCAACTGTGCTATGGAATAATCAGTTAGTGAAAAGCACTTGCTAAGGAATGATGACACCAACCAGGCTCCAGGAAGGGCCTTAAAGAGTAACTTACATGTTCTACAAACCCACGACCCTGGAAACAGTGCTGCAGTGGATCCTTGGAGATGGGTTGGCATGTAAGACAAGCAACTTCATGGAGTGAGCCTTGTGGCAGATAGCAAGCTTCTCAAAACTCAGATTGAGAACTTCCCCTGCACTAAGAAGAAAAGCAGACTCCTGCCCCTCACCCCATATGCTCTTGGGAGCTGACTTCTGCCTGTCTTCCTGACCTCACCTTGGATGTCATTGTTCCTTGTTCTTAGCTTCTGGCCATCCTAGTTTTCACTCTGTCTCATGGATGCTCTCACAATATCCCCAGATTCCTTGATCCTGTTCATCACTTGGGCCCATGATGCCATTCCAAGTTCTTACTCAGTCAGTTTCATCACTCAGATTCTCACTCAGACGTTAGCTACCACTGTCTACTCAGCCCAAAATAAGTGCCCTTACATTCTGTCCCTGTCCATTACCTTCTCATATTGCCTTAGTAGAGCATTTTCTATATGTTGTCTACCGTCTACAGTTGTTTTATGTGTTGGATTATTACAGATGTCTCTTCCTGTTTCTGGCCACACTCACCTAGAATGAAAGCATCTTAAAAAAATGCTTTTGATAATCTTCACATCTTTAGCCTCAACAGCTAGAACCATGCTGGGCACACAGTGGGTGCTCACACAGTAGGTATGCAAGAAGTTTTTGTTGAATTAAGGAATGTGTAAAAGGGTTAACTCACTGGAGCTTGACAGGATCTGAGAAATGGAACAAATTTTTTTAGATTTCTGGCCTTTGCTAAATCAAAGGTGTAATACTTGACTGATTCTTCAGTTTATGGAAGAGGGTCCCCATAACATTCTTTTAGAGATAGAGAATTCAGTGCTAAATTCAATCTCTATTAATATTTATCAAACTTATACAATATTCAGGTTCAATTCTAGATCCTAGCAATGCAGCAGCAAATACAGCAAATAAAGACATAGTTCTCTGCTGAACACAGCCGACATAGAAGATGTGATATAGAAATACAGGCCCATGAAAATTCAGGTTTCTGAACGTAAAAGGCCCTGATTTGAATTCCTACACCACCACAAACTAAACGTCTGTCCAGACAAACTATTTGTCTTCGTGCTTCTCATGTGCTTCATCCAGAAAATGGGCACACGGCTTATGTCATGTGTATGCTGAGAAGTCTCAGGGAGATGATGATCATAGTCTTGGGGACAAGGACTGAATAGGATCTACCATCCTGTCATTCTCCTTTGCCACAAAATACCCCACTGTTCTGTTTGGAAGATTTATAGTGATCTCACAGGCAGACCCAAGCTCCAGCTAGGACCAGAGGTGTTTGTTACTAGGGAAGAGTATGTGAGGAATGCAGGCTTCTCTCCTAGCCTTGAGGCAAAGCCGCCTTTCTCAGGCTTCCCCACTCATCCTTCCCTGACAAGTAAGGAGACACTGCCTGCAATTCTAGCCCTGGTTTATCTAGAGAGTTAATCTGTCATTGGTGCCCACTGTGTCTGGCAGGGGTGCACAGTGCTAGCCCTCCTGGAGTTATCACGCATAGGTGAGCTACGTTAGGATGTACACAGAGGCACAGCATCCACGAGGCACCTCTGTCCTCTCATGGTGTTCTGCCTTTGACATGAAACAGACCCTTCAAGCCTCCTGGATGTGTGCTCACTTCCTTAAACAGGAAGGGCACTGGCTTCATCTACCACACACAGCAGCACCTCTGGGCAACAAGGAGTTTAGGGGACACACAGAGTCAGGCACCTCCTGAAGCCGGATAGCTGAGGGATTGAGTTGTCCACAAGACATGCTTTTGAACAATTTGAACATCAAAGTCACTTTTCCTACCTTCCAGCACGTGTCTACAAGTAAAGAAATCCCCCAGCATGTTTTGCTCCAAGAGGCACACACTCTATTTACTGAGCAGCTGGACTTGAGACATGGTTACCAAAGGCCACTCCAAGTTGAAGGGCACATAGCCACTGGTGCCAAGCTGCGATGGATGGGGAGCAGTTAAGGAGTTTGCAGACTGTCACTGGTAGACAGTTACCATTTTCTCTGTGCTGGGAATTTTACCCGCTTACTCTGTGTGTTTTTCTGGGCCACAATCAGCAGCATGATAGTTAATAATAATAATAATAATAATAATAATAATAATAATAATAATAGCAGGTGCTTACTGAAGACCCTCTAGGTTCCCTGTATAAATTAATTCAATCTTTCTTCTCCATATGAAATAAAGAGATTTTTTTTTAAAAAAAATCTTCTTTGGCACATTAGGGAAGCAAGCCACACAAGATCTTGCTCAAGGTCACAGGCACATAGCTGAGATCAGAACCCTGGCTGCTTGGCTTCAAGGCCCTCTCTCCCCCCCCCCCCCCCCCCCACCCCGTTTGTGGCTCTGCATCCAGGAAGCACTAGCTGTAAGTTCCTTGGAGCACAGCCTTAGCCACCCTGCTGTATACCTGCCCCCCACACCCAGCGTTGTAGCTGGAACTTGGCATTGCTATAAGAGAGCACACTTGACACCTCAGCCTCCCTAAAGACTCTTCCAAATTACAACTCCCAGTGGCCTGACTGAAGCTCTAAGATGAATGGGTTTCAGAGCCCTTGCTATTCCTGACACCTCCCACCTCCAGTTAGTCCTGGCTCCACCATACAGACAGCACTAGTTTAATCCAAGAATAAAATCTGTTATATAAGCAGATAGCAGACATGGGGGTGAGCAGAGGAGCAGCCCAGGAGCTGCGTTTGGCCACTTTTAAGTCTCCAAAGTAGGACCTGTCCAGAGAACTTTTCCTCTCTCTCTGAGCCTCCCTCCTCGGCCCTGCAAACTTTCCTTCATCTCCTCTCCTCTGAGCTTTCTATATTGTATTTTATTTTGGTCGTGTGCGTTATTTATTTGAAGTTACTATAGCAACGTGTCACCAGCTGCTATCTCATAGTAATGTTGGCATTTAGGCAGCAAGCTCCTGAGGTTGACTCTTTCCCTCTCTCTATGTTTGCATCTCTCCCACCAATCTCAGGTGGGTGGAGGGATGCCTCCCAGCAGCCAAACCACCTTCCTTTACTTTGTCAGAGCAGAGTAAATGATTGCTTTACCTGCTTTGCCCTCCGTTTTCTCCAGCACTGCAAGAGTCCTGACTCTCTCTCTCTCTCTTTCTCGGTGTGTGTTTGTATCAAAGGTTGCTAAGTAGAAATGGTTAAATCAAATGTTGTATGCAAAACTATTAGTATTTCCAATACTATGATAATGGAAGTGACTTTTAATGCAAAAGAGTCAGGATAGTGATTTCGGGAGAGTTCCTACCAGAACTGAAATCATCTAACGTTGCTGCTCACACACTATTGCTCTTCTCTTGTTCGTTCTCTTGCCAGCACATAGTAAAGAGACCCTGACTGTTTTCCCTCAGAGCTTCGGCTCTCTCCCAGGTGTGCCAGACCTCTGAGTGTAGTGACGTGCTGGACTAATTAAAAGAATTGATTGTCTTGGATGGCTGAGAGGGTCCTGTGTGGCAGATATGGTCCCCCCCCCCACAGGGTTAAGTAGCCCCTCATCAGCCAAGTGCCTGCAATGATTGTACTTATTTTTACACGTTTGACCTAGTTTCAAGCTGTGTCTCTTCATGCTGTGATTCATTAGCCACATTTTAAACCACCCGATTAGAGCGAGGTGACTCTGCCTGGTCTGCGCCAGAGTCTCAGATTCAATTTCTCTCAGGAATTTAATATGCAAGTCCCACTGGTACTCTGTTTTAAGAAGCAATTTCCTATCCAGGCACCTGGCATGCTGCTTTGGTATGGATGAGTGGCTGCCTCATGCCTTGGTTGTAAATATATGTCGATTATAGAATTCCTGCCAGGAAGAAAAAGGAGAGGGTTCTAATTGGCTCAGATTACAGGGGATCCCCTAAGTCCCCGAATACCGAACACCCCCACGCAATACTGAGGCTCTTCCAGGTTGTTGGTGGCGATGGGAGTTTGAACTTTTAACGATATAAAGTTTGAGCAGCGTCAGCTATAGGGCTGTGCTGGTTGTCAGGGCTGACTGTCACCCCCTGCCCCCAATTCTTCTAAGCATTTTAGGCAGGTATGAAAATATGGTCTCCAACTTGTGAAAACAGGAGAGGGCCAAGACACAATTACCGTTTGGAAGACAATCTTCAAAAGAAGCTACCCATCAGAGAAGCACAGTGCGATTCCCTTATTCCTTCGTTGCATGACAAAGCGTGCATGCCACTCAATTCAAATGACAGAGAGGAGCCGTTAATGAAGCTGCTGCCTGTGGCTCCCTCTATTTCAGGTATCTGTTAGATACCAAAGTGAGCCAGGTGCTGGGGTAGAAAACAGAATGCTTCCGGTTAGAAAGAAAACTCTTTTTTTTTTTTTTTTTTTTTTTTGGATTAACAGGCAAATGCAAGTGACTTGTCTAAACTTCCATCACAGTGCTCTGCAAATCCAAGTAAAAGGCACCCTACTGGGCTTTTCTATGTGCTGATCGGGACATAGCAATTAACAAGCTGGTAAAAGTGATTTTGATTGATCTGTGAACTCTAATACACTGGCTGACTCCTAATAAAACAATAATGGTTTATTTCATAAAACGGCCAAACTCTCTAATGAAGAATGGAAAACCTCTCTCTCTTTTTCATTATATATTAAAAAAAGAAAAAAAAAAACATAGAAGTTTCCTTAAACAAATCCTAAGAGACCGCAGCCTGTTCGAGGTAATTCCAAGCAACATGAGCTCCTCTGAGGTTTGCTCTTTGCATTTTCTCCTCTTCCAATTCAAATCAAGCCATTGGGAATAACAAGCCTTCCGGATCTAGGCATTTGGGGCAGCCTGCAGTTCTGACAATGGTGGATTTTCATCACACACACACCCACACAAGCTCACAATCTCAGCACTCATTTAAGCCAAAGATTTCAAGTAAAGTGTTGTCCAAGAAACAACAGCATTTCTCCCTACGAGATACCGATCCAAATAAAAGAAAGAAAGAAAAAGAATCAAACCTTGCCATATCTCTTACCTCAAAGCAGTGGAATTACCTGCAGAGGATGCCGCCCCCTTCCTTGTACAACGAGACAGCCTTTGAGCAGCAGCAAGATAACTCCAAACGAAGGAAAAATAAGCCCTTTATATTGTAATTTTCACTGTTTATATGCAAGAAGTGTAGTGGGTCTGCTCACGTAGGAATAAATAAAAAGCCGAGCAAACTGCACGGCAGCTTCCATGTAAAAAGAAAAGCCCTCTAGTGGTCACAGGCTGAATTCTTTAAGGAAGGGAGAAGAGATGAAGGGAGTAGAGGAAGCACATGGACACGCACGCGCGCGCGCACCCACACACACACACACACACACACACACACACACTCACTCACAATCTATCTCTTCAAACTCTAGAATTTTCCCTTCCTACGTCTAGCCCGATCAGAGATATAAAACGCATTTCTTGGTTTCAGCGGGACCTGGTTAAGTTAGGCAGGATGCGGTTGTTTCAGCCTGGAATGGAAGGGACGAATAATTTCACAAACTCGCTACCACCCCCTGGAGGTTTAAGCATGAAATACCAAGCAGGTGGAGCCCCAAAGCTTTGAGTTCCTATGTACAAAAAGTGGCTAGAGCCCCCTGAGAGTCCAAGCTTGGGACTTTCAGCCAGATACCCATGTCTCCCACACAGGGTGAGTCTAGTGGTCACCAGCCTCTGTGCGGGTGACCTGCTCAATCACAGAGTTTCTTATTTTAAAAGGCCACTCAGCTGTTCCAGAATTGTAAATAAATTTTAAGTGAGGACCCTGTATTTTTCACCTGGTTCTATTACACAGTTGGCCCTGCTGGCTGAGAAAGCATGCTACCCCTAACTTCCTAATTGAAAAGAACCAGGAAGCAAATGAGGGCCTGTGTCAGTGGGAGTTGCTTTGGCAAATGACAGCATGGAACACATTTAGTCAGTTTAAGAGACCTGCTACGGAATGCCAAGGGAGTTTCCTGGAGTCATTAGCAGTGTTCTTCCATGACGAGAACAGAACTATAGGCTGGCTGGTATACAGATTACAGGCACATATATACACACATATTTGATATTTTTAATAACATGAGAACCTTGTAAGCTAAGGACACCGTCTGTGACACATACAAATACACACGCGCACACACATACATGCATACACACATGCATACACAAGCACGTACCATACTTCTTAATATTTTCTTTTCCAAAATGAAACTTGCAAGCCTATCTTCAGCAGTGGGAATCCCTGGACGCCTCCTATATCCCATCACCATCCAGGCTACCTTCCAAAACTCTGTCCTGGGCAGGGCCTCAGTGAATTCTCCTCTGGCCAAGATGATAGCCGCTCTAAGATCTTAGAGGAAACAGTTGAGAATGTCATCTCAGCCCTGGTTGATTGGTGGCCAGTGCTTTCCTTACCAGCTTTCAGAATGTATCTCCTCCAGGGCTGCATCTATATGCCAGCATGTCCCAGCACAGATGCTTAAAACTCTCAGAGGGAGAACACAGAAGTCTGAGTTGATGCCTTCTAGTCTATGCTTGACTCATATTCCTCCATTCCCAGGGTGTCCTTCAAGACCCACCTCCTCCTCAGGTCTCTCTGCCTTGATTTCCCTCTTACCTGAGTTCTTTCCTCATGGATATCAATCGTGCTTTCCCAACTGAATAATAAACTCACAAAGAGCAAAGGCCGTCTCTTCCCATCTCCTTTATCTTCCTTAGCTCTAACAGATGCCAGTCCAGGTAGGTGCTAAGTCCTGTTATGGTTGGTTGATTCATGGTGATCCAGCAACTGATCTCTCTGCAGAGACTTGTAATGCACTTAATGGTGCTGGTGGAGCCGTTGATCTTTCCAGGAACTCCTTTGGGAGTAGATAGGGGAACAGATGAGACAGTGGGGATTCACACAGACAAAATTACTTATTGGGAAATGAAACTGACTGCCCCTAGGGATCTTGACTGACATAGGCTGAGTCTCCGAATGTCCACACAGAGGGCAGTTCCCTATGTGCAAACAGCACAGGGGTGGGATGAGGCAATGGATCTCCTCTTAGTTCTGTATTTGGAGCTCTTACCACACCAGCAGGAATATACAGGTGTTTAATGTTTTTTTTGTTTGTTTGTTTTTTGTTTTTTTTTTATGAATTAGCAGTAAGGGCATTTCCTCTTAGGGAGTTTTACATGCCAGTAAGAGGAGACACTTCACTGCTGGGTGGCCCTTTGTCAGGGCGTGGGGTAGGTGTATGTTTTCAGCTTTGAAGTCAAGGATACGGAAAGGACGAATGTCAGAGCCATTATATTTTTCCTTATGTTTTGTAGAGTCGCTTTGTGGCATGCATGACAGCCATCTTAGACCAGATGGGCGACCAACACTATTCCTTCTATATTGAGACCTTCCAGACCAGCTCAGACCTTGTGGTAAGTCTGCAGTGATGGAGGAGGAGACAGGGGGGAGCCAAGAAATGAAGATGAGGGTCACAGCATACTGTGCTCTTGTTCTCATGAGTTTGGGGGCAAGCAGGTCCCCTACAGATCTCAAGTATGTGTTATATACCTGTCTGATTCCATTTCTTGGATAACTCATTTCTGGAATAAATCTTCGGTGCTATGGCTCCCACATCTAGATTTCCATTAGCAAACAGCTGTTGATGAATCATAAGTGCTTTGCAGTCTAAGACCATGAGCCTTAGAGGCCTAAAATTTTAGATTGGAATCCTAGATTAGCCACTGTATGACCACAGACAAGCTAACGTCTCTTAAGCCTCAGTTTTTTTTTTTCTTTCCAGTCTGTGAACTAGGGATGATACTATCAGTATCACAAGGCTTTGAATCATAAGTGTAACAGTAAACACTTAGCAAAAGACAGCTATGACTATGCTGTGACAAGGATACAGAGAAAGTTAATTCCTGGGCCCAGCTCACCTCTCAGAACTCACCTGCTACACCCACCCCTGTCACCAGACCTTTAGTGAGAATTCACAAGCTTGGCTCTGTGCCAGGAATCTAACATACAGCATGGGCTTGAATCTCATGGTAACCTTGTAAGGTAGGCATTACCCCATTCTGCTGATACAGAAGCAGGGACCTTATACCACAGAGGTGATTTTTTTTAAGAAGCAAAATTTGCTAGATATAAATCAATGAATTTCAGAATTTCAGAATTTCACAAGTTAGCTTAAAGCAATATTTTTGAAATGATATTCTACATAGCCTCCTCACTACCCTACCATAAACACACACACACACACACACACACACACACACACACACACACACACACACACACACCCCAAACGGAGCTGATCTACTTTTTATCTATTTCATAGACTGGGTTTTAGGCGAGATTTTCTTTTGAGCAGAGTCTGCAGTGAACATGACTTGAACTTCGGATGGGTGGGTTCACTCTGGGTTGGAAGCTTTACCTAAATCACCCCAGGGGATTCGGCTTCATTACCTACAGCTCCAGACGCTCGTAGTACCAGTGGTTCTTGACTTTGCTGTCTGGATTTGTGCTGAATTTATTTTCTCTATAGCTAAAGATGAAGGTTAGCATACTGCAAAATCTGCTGGAGGATGTTTAAATCCACTTTGAGCCTCTTTAAAAGACAGGAAGACCCTTGTCACCACCCTTCCATATAAACTTATATGCGCAGGTGACACTTGGATTAGCTGTGCCTATGCATTGCTAATTAGGTGCTCATTTCAATAATAGTGTGTTTGCTCAATGACCTGAGACGATACCACACAGTGTAGATTATTTGCCTCTCAACTCTCTGGGAAGATGACTATGAAATCACCAGGAAATATATCTACCTCTTTATTCTTAAAGACAGAACCAATAGTGCTTTATTTGGAGTGTTCATTTTTAGTCATTATTCATATTCCGCTTGTGTCTGTGAGGCAGAATCTTGGTAGCTGACTTATAAACTTCCGTTTCCAACCCACTGTGATGACTTTGGAAAAACCCGGACTCCTTCCCAATCTGGCCCTCTAAAGGAAAATAGAGAAGACATCTAAACTGCCACCACTATCTAGACACTCGCAGTCTGTCCCTGGGACACAGGTGACAGGTGTGTTGGGCACTTTTGCAGGACTTCTTGATGGAAACATTCATCATGTTCAAGGACCTCATTGGGAAGAATGTGTACCCAGGGGACTGGATGGCCATGAGCATGGTTCAGAACAGGTAAGAAGATGGCCCGCGCTCACAGACGCCACCCCATGTACTCACCATTTATTCTAGAGAACATTAGCAGCCAAAGAAGGGAGAGAGGAGATTAAAAGGTTAACAGGACCTGCCTTGCAGCTCAAACACAAGGAAGACGGAGCTCGGAGCTTGTCTGCCTTAAAGCTGCTCTAAATACTCCCCCTACCTTTCTGTGATTCTCAAATTCCAGTTATAATACAATACCCTGTCTGTGACAGGAGAGTCTAGGGGAGTATTATACAGTTATACTATTCTAAAGCTCATTTAAGATAATAAAATAGTTTCTGTGCCATATATTAGATAGGTGTCCAAATCACTAGATGAAACCTTTAGGTTTCCATATTATAGGACTCTGTGTGTGTGTGGGGGGGGTGCTTTTAATATGCTAATATGATTTTCTGAGATGAAGGAATAGGAGGGAGCATTTTACAGATGAATCTGTCTTTGGGTCAGTGTAAGGTATAATTTATACATTTTTGTTTATATCTGTAATATTTAATCATATCTCATAGAATATCAGTGTAATCCAAGACTAATTCAGACCCCACATGAGCAATCACAACCTGGGATAAGTCATTTCAGATGATTCCAACCTTCACCTTGTGTCTCTAATACCATCTTGGCAAGGTAAATGCAAGTCCCAAGACTCAGCCTTTCTGATATTCCCTTCCTCCACAACCCTATCCCCTAGCATCTTTTGTGTCCTGTGGTTCTCTTGATCTGTCTCGGAACCTCCTTCTCAAGTCCCACAGTGACTCCTTCAACTCACGGGAGTTCCTAGTTTTATTTCCCTGTATCTACTGCCTCTGTTCTCCATCACACAGGCCAAATATTGGCTGACAAAGACAGAAATGTCCCCAGAGAGTGGTAGGGAAGAAAAACCAGAATTTTCTTGAGTGAGAGGACTGGAGGGAAGACTATGCACATTTACATATTAATGATTTTGTCGTTCCATAAAGTCTGATATCTGTCTATTGCATGCTAAGAGCTGATTGCAATACCTGCTGATCTCTGGGAAGTCCTTATTCCAGTCCCTGGATGCCCAAGTGGCCACCGTGTTATAGACACCTAGCTACAGTACTGTACTATCTTTAGGACCTCAGGAGGGGAGGAGCAATCAGTCAAGGCAGAAGGAGGCATCTGTCTGTGCATCTCTGCTTACTGTGGAAAGAGGGAGTTCTTCCCAGCAACACAGTATCAGGAGCATCCTGTCCCTTGCCTGGCCTCACCCTGCTGAATTCTCATCTTACAGGTTCAAGGCTGGCTTTGCAGTGACTAATGTGCTGATGATAATTCTCTCAGGCACATTGTGGTTCAGAAGTAGACTCTTCCCTGGCTCCATGTACTGCCAGCCTTCTGAGCATGAGCCTTGTGTAGGTGCATAGACCTCGTGTAGCTGCTCGTATGGCAATGGTCAGCCATCTTGGATTGAGATACGGGCTACCTGCTCTACTATACATGGCTCTTCACTGTGTGCCAGAAGAGGAGCAGGCAGACTGTCAAATTATATGAATCATCCAGGAGACAGAATATGGGTCATTTGCATTTTGGATATGTCCAGCTTCTCCTGTTGTCTACTTCTCTACATGCATGTGATTTTGCATAAGCCATGGCTCTGCCTGGATGCCTTATCTCCCTCTAGACTAGACTCCTCCTGGAAGCCCTGTGAAAATTCTGAACCCTGCAAGTCCCTCATGGCAGGAAAGTCCACTTTCCCTGTTTGTCTGTGTGCCTAGCTAGCTGCTTCCCTCACCACCTATGACTGATTCCTCACAGGACTGGGCATTCTCTACACAAAGAACTTTTCAAGAGCGAAATCCACACGCAACTTGGCTCTATATCTAGTCCTAGTTCAGAGAGTGACATTCGTGAACACATACAGGGTCACTCTGTGTCTACACACAGGGAACTCCCTGACTGGTGTTTTTAAAGGAATCTGGACTTTTGAAAGTAGAAAGTGTATTGGTTCAGATAACTTGAAAGACTCAGCTTTCATACTTGGCTGTATCCCTGTGTAGAGATGTTGATAGAGGAAATCGATGCCTCTCCCTCTGTCTTGTCTCTGTTGGCTTCATCTTCAAACAGACACTCCATTTAGAGGGATGAAAGTTCACTCTACAGATTGCAAATGTATCTATTTCATTTTATTATGCATATGCATATTTTGCCTACTTGTATGCCAGTGAGCTACTTGAGTGCCTGATGCCTGCAGAGACCAGAAGAGGGCATTAGGTCCTCTGGAACTGGAGTTAGGGACAATTGTGAGCTGCTGTGTGAGGGCTGAGAATAGAAGCAGAGACCTCTGGAAGAGCTGGTAATGCTCTGAAGTGCTGCGCCATCTCTATAGCCCCACAAATATGTGTTTTATTGAAAGGGAGAAGGAAAAACCTTCCAGAAAAATCTGCCGAGAGATTTTTTTTTTCCAGTCAGTGCAGTGTAATTCCCAAGGCTAATCTTCAAAGTCTGGTTTGGGCTACATGTTCATCCATAAACCTCTATGGCAGAAAAATGAAAGGCATTATTAAGTCAAGCTTTGATCTTACTATCCGCCTTCTGAACTGAAGGTAATATGGTCAATTCTACCCAAACAACAAGGAGCCAGGAAAGTAGCAGAAAAAGTAGTTCTCTAAAGAAAGACCCAGAGTTGCTAAAAGTAGGATGAATAGGTTACTGGAATAAAAGGGAACAGATGTTTTGAGCTAATACAAGACCAGGGTTTGGAGTTCATCAGACAAGTTTCCCCCTTTGGAGCTGTGTGCCAGGCATTCTGGGAGAAGTATTTGGTGGCCTCTGTGAACAGGTATTGGACAGGCCCCAGAAATGTTGCCTGTCGTAGCTCCATTCCAGTTGCTTTGATAAAATACCCTGACAAAAACAACCTTAAGAGAGAAATGGTTTTTATTAGGCTTAAAATTTTAGGTTCCAATCTGTTATTGTAGGGAAGCTAAGGCAGGAACTGGAGCAGCTCACCACACCCAGTCAACAGCAGATAGGAAATGAACCTGTGTATGCCTGTGCCTAGCCGGCTTTTCCCTACTTTCATACAGTCTAGAACAACAAACCTAGGGAGCGGAGCCAGTCACATTCAAGGTGAGTCTTTCCACCTCGACCCAAATAAGAAAATCCTTCAGAGGATCTAGAAACTCCCTCCCTGAGACTCTCTTCCTACATAATTCTACATTGTATAACTGGCAATTGAAATGATCCTTCTGTCTCCATACCTAGAAGATTAGAATGGAACCAAAGAAAGAGGAGCCGCCTACTAAATAAAAGCAGGTGTGGTTCTCATCAGTGAAATTTATGTCTTCACGTTTCAGTGTCTTTTAAACCCAGGCTGATGGGTACCACATGGACTTCCTGTTGCCCAGGTTGACCTTAAACTCACTATGTACTTAAAGAAGAAGATTTTGAATTTGTGGACCTCCTGCCTCAAACTCCCAAGTCGTAGGCTTACAGGCCTGCACAACCACAGCCCACTGCTATCTACCCTCCCCTTTTCAGAAATTCATTCAACCTTCCAGAGTGTCAGTTTACTAATCCCTGGAGAAAGGATAACAATGGTCCATTTTACAGGATTTGGTGCTTCTCTTTTGGGGAGGATAGAGTTGTTCCTTTGCACTAGTAACAAGTCAGACTTCAGTGTAAGCAGGGCATTGACATCACTGGGCGGTGAGAACTTGGTCTTGAGCGAGAAAAGTACCTGCTAATGTCACCTCCCACTAATGATGCCTGCTCTTTTGTCCTTGCAGGAGAATAACTTAGACTATAGGTTTCTGTCATATTCTGGCCACAAGAATATCTTCATTTTCGGAGCTCTTGGGGGTTGCTCGTGACACCTGCATTTTGTGTGTTATTTAGCAGCTGATATTTGTTAAGCGCCTAGATCAGTCCACTCTTATAAATGCCAGGCCTGCATTAGCTCCCTTGCTCCCCACGACAACAACCTTATTATCATTTGCATCTCATAAATGACAAAGCTTACTCATTGCTGCAATGCCAGTAAGAAAGAGAGACGCCATTCAACCTAAGCCAAGTTCGGAACCTGGCCGGGCTTCTTTGCCCTGTGCACCAGAGACGTTTGTCTAGAGAGCCTTGAACAGACATCCAGACAGCAGCCCTGAAGGGAACACAGCCTGCCAAGGTCATGCAGCTAGTTTGCAGAATATACACAAACAGAACATGCACCATGATTTAGCTTAGTGGGGCGCTCAACTAAAATACCATTCTCTCTTCCCCAGAAAGAAACAATCCATTTGTACAATGAGCTTATCCCTGAGTTAGCCTGGACATTATAAAAAAAAACTTACTATCCTTATTGGCCTCCCTCATTTCCTCTCTCTACTCTTTCCTTTTTTTCCTTTGCTTTTACCTCTTTCCTTCTAATTCTCTTTGTTACTGTAGTTAATCCTTTGCCACCTCTGATTTATCTATGTGTGTGTCCATCTGTCATCTATTACCTGTATCTCTGTTTGTTGGTGGAGTGGGTGGAGTTTTCCAGTTTTGACTGCCTCTCCAGCTGTGTGCTGTTTGTATATGCAAAGGTGATGGCATTTCTACTGTAAGAAACACTTTCTGGTAAAAACAGTTTTCTTTGCGGTAAAGATGCAGCATTCAGCATGATCTGATTTACATGGCGTGTTTAAATTTTAAATGATCAAATTCTTCATAATGTTGTAAATTAACACAATTATGCTAGGAAACCTCTCTTTTCCCTCTTGCGTCTGTGCCTCGATCAGGAATCATAGCACTTCCATGGGGGTTAGGGATTTAAACACATCTCTATGGCTTCTCTTAAAGCAGTCAATCAACGTTTATTGAGTGCCTCAGGCTCCAGGGAGGGCACAGATCTGTCTACGCTCTGGGTCCCGAAGGATTCCTTCTAGTAAGCGAAATAAAAAGTTTGACCAGAAATGTGCCCAAGTCCTGCAGTGACCCTCATGAGAGCAGAGCCCGGAGACAGCATGGACAAGTTCTAGCCAGCACTTCTCGACCTGAGGGCTGAGACCCTTTAGGGATCGTTTATCAGACATCTTGTGTGCCAGATATTTACATTGCAAATTGCAACAGAAGCACAAATTAACAGTTGTAAAGTAGCAATGAAATAATTTTGTGACTATAGGTCACCATAGCATGAGGAACTGTATTAAAGGGCTGATGACTTCCTGGGTTCACAACCTGTCCCCTTCATTAGATAGTTATTGACCTTGAGGAAATTGCTTAGCTCCTCTGGACTCAGTTTTCCTTGCTGTGAAATGGGACTAGCAATAGTCCCCATCACAGAGGATTGGTGGGGTTTATGTGGCTAAAAAGAAAGAATAATTGGTTTAAAGTAGTTAGGACAGTGTTGACACATAGATAGGACTTTAAAGCCATTGTTTTTATCTTCCCATTCCTGTCACTGGACATGTGCCATGGTGCATGTGTAAAAGACAGAAGACAAAAGACGGTTTGTGGGAATCAGTTCTCTCCTTTCACCATATGGGTCCTAGGGATCACTCTCAATTTGTCAGGCCTGGTGACAAACACCTTTGTCTGTGGAACCTTCTTGCTGACCCATGTGGGGGCACCCCACACAGCACAGCTAATCCTGAAAAGTACAATTGGCTATTAAGAGTCCACATATGGTGAACCTGCTGTGCCCCTAGGGTACAGCTGTGGGCACTTCAGGTGAGCTGTGCCCTGACAAACTGGGGTATTCTGCTTCTCTCCAACCTCTTGGTACATGAACCTTTGGGCACTGGGTAATAGGGGCAGCTTAAAGGCTCTGAAAAAAAAATACATGTGTCAGGCTCAAGGGAAGCACAAGAGCTCAGCCCCATCCTAGACACACCTGTTATATCCATCCTTAAGTTTTGACCAACAGAATCAGAAATACCTTGTGAACCACATGGCAAAAGAGAGTGGGGCTCACAGAAGCCCTCTTTTCCCCTGAATGATACCCTCCAAAAGAGGGCTCCCACTCCCTTTTCTGCTTTTGTTCATGGCACGCAACTCATTACCATGGCGAGACACTGTGCTGTCACATTAGAGCACCTCCAGCCACAGATTCCTCCATTCCAGGAGGCGGTGGCAGCAGGGTGACTGATGTTTGCCAAGGACATCCGTGTGCAGGCACTGGATGTTCCGTTCCTACATTGCATCCTATTGGGTCTCCACACTTGGTTCCTCTTGTAGAAGGTGCCAGTGAGATTCTGGGGAGGTCAAGGTCATAGCTCCGAAGGGTGGGGCCTTGACCAGGCAGAGCTTTCTGAAACCTTTGCAGAAGCCCCATACACGATGTCTGGTGCAGTGCAGACACTCTGGCCACCCTATGCTAATGCGCCATGGATAGGAAGTGTGAGGTTGAGATTTGAAAAGGAACTTTGTTTTCAACAGCTCATGTTCACTCTTGGGAGCAACGGAGGGGTGGGTGTGTTTTTATTCCTACCCACTTCAGAACAGTTTTTAAAGAACAAAACCAAGACGGAAAAACACCTTACACTTCCTAGCCTAAACACTACACAGGGCTAGGTGGGGTTCTTGCATTCTGCGTGTGGCTATCAGAGAATCTAGGATACACCCGACTCTCACCATGATGCACCCACACATGGCTGGTCAGTTTCCAGGCACAAGCCCTTTCTCTGGGAGCCCTAGACAGGTTTAAACTGACAGCCTAAATAATGTCTATCCTGGAGTTACCGATAGCTTTGTCGCTAGCGAAAATGTTTAAAGCCCTCATTTGGGTATCACATTTCAGCTCCTGAGATGTTTATACACAACATGACAGCCACTCAATGCACTTCCATCGAGAGAATCAGATAACCAGTCTTTAAGAAGAAAATATAGATGTTATTTCAAAGGCATCTTAGCAAATGGCAAAGAAGCAAAACCAAAGAAATCCCGCTCTTTGACAGCCCGATGGGGCGGGCTGGATTTTGGGGGATTTTCCTTTTCTGCCCTTGTGTGGTCCTGCCTGCTCAAACGTGGTTGCTAGGTATTCCTTGTTTGCTGTCTGTTTAACCCATTTGCATCTGGTCTTAGAAGGAGAATTGAGCAACCTGAAGGAGCCAAAGGATTCCCCACAACCACTGCACAACCGCAGCTGCAGGCTCTGGTTGGGCACAGCGCTCAGTACCCACCGAGCACTTAGACCTCATTGCCTGCAGCAACTCCAGGAAAGAGTTCCCTCACCACTGTGTAGCAGGAAAGAACCTGACTTCAAAAGAATGGTAGCATGACCCAAATCCAGTGAGTCGGGCAAAGTCAGAGATAACATTTAAGGGTGTGTGCATGTCCCAAATTCTGTGATGCTAGCACCAGAACATGCTTCCTTTTTTTTTTTTTTTCCCTCCCAGCCAACAACATGTAAGGATTTAATGAACTGCTGCTACAGTCCTATTGACAAGCAGTGCTCCGCAAGGAAAATACTCTGGTACCTGCCATGTTCAGCCCAGCCAAAACATAGCAGCAATTTTTATGCACAGTCCTCATATGTCTTGAGAGCATTTTTTTATTATTATTATTTTATTTTCCGGAATTTCTCTGGCAGCAGGGTGCTCAGTCCATCTGTAGGAGGAGAATGGGGAATGAAAGTGCTGGTACCTTGGAATAAACGACCCGGGAACAAATTGTAACCACTGAGGGGCAATGAGAGTGGTATTAATAGCCCAGCTTATTTGTCTCTTAGGAGGGGGCACTTCTGACAAGCGAATGTGTTGCGTAAGGACACTTAGTGGATCCCAAGCAGAATGGAGCTCAAATTATTACACACAGTCATCAGCACTTCTTTTATTGGCCTCCTCCGGTGCCTTAAACAAGCTGTAGGTATTTCCCTGGACCAGCCACTCAGGGGACAAGGAGATATTGACTGCCTGCTGCCCGTCAGAAATGGTGGGACCAAGGTGGTAGAGTGCCTGCCTAGCATGCAGAACAGCCTAAAGTCCAATCTGCAGTACTGAAAAAAGAAGGCAAAACCGCAAGCATAGGCACACAAAGGAGACTTGGCCACGTCCGTCTCCGTTGGAAGGCAGCTGCAAAACTCCACAAGAGTAATGATTATGGCTTTGTCCCCATCTGGAGCAGTGGGGTGAAGTCAAGTAGGTGGCTCTAGATCTATTCTGAAAGCAATGCTAAGAGGATGTGCTGACAGGCTGAGTGTTGGGGATGAGTCAAAGACAAAGCCAAGGTTATCAGAACGGAGTCTTTTTCTTCTTCTGGGGGGGAGCAAGGGCAAGGGGGGGCTGTTCTTCACTTACATGGGAAAAACACCAAGAGAAGTGGGAGTGGGGAGAGAAGATCTTTCAGAGGTAGCTTTGGTGTGAAGAGCAGAGAGCTTGGATAGAAGCTGGAGTTCATGAGGGGCCTTAGAATGAAAACACAACTTGGGAAAGTGAGCATGTGAGTATAAGGATGTTCCCAATCCCCAGGGAAGTGTGATACAATGGAGGAAACCAACACTGAGCCATTCAAGTGCATCCTCCAGGATCACGTGCAAGGAGCACACTTTGGGGTCATGGCCTCTAAGTCGGTTATGCTCTAAAACAGAAGTTTGGCTACAGGGAGACAGCTAAGACATCAAGTGTAGTAAGAAGTGCAGCCCAGAGAGAGAGAAAGTGGGCAGTGGCCTATTGCATACAAGAAGGACCTTTAAGGTTATGTTTAAAGAAGTGAAAACTTCGGGTATTTTCAACCTGCATCCCTGGGCCTCGTGTGTCCCAGGATAGCTCCAAATGTGGTCCAACACACACAGAGGACAAAAATTACATCACAATGTCCAGAGGTTGGATGGGACACCCTCTAGTCTACACCAGGAAAGCAGAATTTTGACTTACAAGAACTGGGACAGGCTGAAAAATGAAAACATGTCACTCACCGCTAAGGAAGTAGCCTGAATCACAGGGTAAGACTGAAAAATGAGCATAGGAAGGAAGGTCGGGGCCAAGGCATGAAGGGCATTGAATGTAAAGAGAGCACAGCTTGTCCATGGGCAGAGAGAACCGTAAAGTCAGGAATGGCCATGGTTGGGCTACTCCTGAAAATGGCAGGATGAGAGAAGATGAGCTGTAGAAACAGTTAGTTTTTTTTTTTTGGGGGGGGGCGGCAGTGGAGCACTGGGAAAGAGGAAGAGAGCAAGGTGGTCAGGGAGACATGGAGGGTATACGCTTCAACAGCCGGTACCAAATGTGAAATGCAGATGATGTTTGGCCAGCACTGGGTCTTGGATGAAAGACTAGAAACAAGATGCCTGAAGGAAGTGCAGGGTGCAGGGAAGTGTGATCACAGCAACGTGGTCTATTATGGGAGAAAGAAAAAAAGGCTGAGAAACCACAAAATGGCCCATCAATAAGAAACTGATTAAATAAACTGTGATACATCCATAGAGAGGAATGCTCTTTGGTGATTAAAAAGGATGACGTGTGGCTGCACACTCATTGGCATGAAAGGAGTACACAATTTATTATTGGGGAAAACAGGCAGGCTATGAAACCGCATTCAGCGTGTAATGCCATTTATCAAAATGACGTCCTTAAAATACCACTCGCACAGACACTTCTAAGGAGACCCCTGAAATGGTGCTCTCCCACATGTTGATGGGAGCCTTCTCTAGATGAGAGGATCCCATGGAATGTTTGGCTCTTGTTGGGGGAAGGGAATGCTCTTTGTATAATCTCTGGATGGCATGGATTGTTCAGCCATAGGCTTCTAATAGTTTGACTGTAAGACAATACCCATTCCTAAAAAGTCAAACAGACAGTTCTTGAATTCTAGCAAGGCAACGGCAGCCCCTGTGTCGGCCTGCATTAGTCCACATCTGATGATCAACCTCACCCTGGGGGAATATGGGGAGATACGAGTCTGCTGGGAAGAGAAGAGAGAGGATACTCGGGTAACCTTGCTTCCTCTTGCAGGGTCTTCCTGAGAGCCATCAACAAGTTTGCAGAAACCATGAACCAGAAGTTCCTAGAACACACAAGTTTTGAGTTCCAGGTGAGTGTGAGGTGTTGGAGCTGCCAGGGCCTCCCTTGAACCACGGGGCTGATTGCTCCCTCCCCCACCATCACCACATGCCAGCCCACAGAAGCCCACAGGTGTTGCTGAAGACATGCATAGGGTTGTGGGGGCAGGGAAGAGAAGTCCAGGAGCTTTAACTGGGGCACATATGCAAATGTGACCTCCCGAAATGGAGCCTTCCATTTTCTCACTGTTGAGCAGGCGCCACCTTTCAAAATCTGTAACATTTTCTTACTGTTTTGTTCCCACTGGCGCCGAGGAACAGCCAGTCATAGACACTAAAGTATGATTTACAATAAAGCTTTCAAGTACATCTCTATGACTTCCCAATTTCTCCAAAAGCCATTTTGGTGTGTGTGCTCAGCCAAGACTCGGGGCCTCTGAGACATTCAGGGGATGAGGAGTATGTCCCCGGGGTAAGTAGAGTGATGTCCCTGCTCAGACCCACAAAGAACATGCTCTTCAAAGCCAGATGGGGAAGTCTGTATTGCTGCCCATGGCTGCAGGGGTGAGAGAGAAGAACCCCACCCCACCCTGAGAAGCCCCCTGCAGGGGAGTCTTCAACCCTTAGAGCCTCTGGTAGCAGACACTAAGGGAACAGAAATCACCTAGCGCAGTAACCCAGGGCCATGCTGTTACTACCTGCCTGTCTGAGATGCTGAGTTTCCACCAGACTGGCCTTGCGCTCAGCGGCTCAGGCAAGGATGTCATTCTACCTGAGTGATACATCTGCAAAATGCCAACTGCCCTCCCACTTCAGGGGGCTCTCCCAGGCCAGGAGCATGCTGGGAACTCTTACCAGTCAGCTGCTGTCGAAATAGTTCCTCTTTACAGAGCGTACCCTGTCTGAGTCCTCTCTAAAGTTTGTCCAGTGAGCCTGTGGTCATGAGGCCACCACATCTGGGCCTCTTGATGTTTCTTTTAGCACTAAATGTCATGAGATTTAGATCATTACTCTTGCCTTTCTGTTTGCATATATGTTTTCTTTCCTTCTTCTGATGAAACATGTCTACCCAAGAGTGTTCACAGTCACTCTGTGCTCTGTACCTGGTGTGAAGTTGTGTCCCTTGGGAAAGGTGACACCTGCGCTGAGACCTGGGAAGATGGGTTGAGGTATCTTTGCTGGGCTGAGAGGATAAAGGTCATCTTGGAGCAAGGCTCTTGATTTCTCCTACGTCCTCGCGTTCAGACCAGTGAACCAAAGCGCACAATGTTGATGCTAAACAGAGTAGCTGCCATTTTTCCATAGTTTAAATGCCAACTCATGAGAAAAAAATCACTTTAAGGGCCATTCAGCTGCCCTGCAAGTTTGATGCTGCTGCTAGTTAGCCTCTGTTCTGAAGGAACAGGAATGAATAAGACCTAAAAGCCATGGGTGGAGGGCCTGAAGTCAACACCTTGATTAATGGTTTTGGGAATAGAAACTGCAGTGGCTAATACAATATCCCCTGTGGAACCATGGCCACACTCTTGGTTCAGGGTGTCATTATAGCCTTAGGTGAGGGTTGCTCTCCAGGTGACGTATCTTTCACGGGGCAACCAAGCATGCCACTTTGGCTGTTTAAGATCAAGAGAAAGGTTTCATTTCCCTTAGAGTGTAGCACAGCTGCCCACAGGCCCCACTTACAGGCCTGTGCAGAGAAGTGGCTATTGCCACTGTGTTTGAGGAGGCAGCATGGGACCATATACCTGGGGGCCAGAGAAGCAGTATGTGACCATACAAAGGCCAGCTGGTTTGTTGTGTTCCCTTGGTGTCAGCAATTCCAGCCTCGGAACCTGCTGGTCTGGCTGTCACTCTCATCTGTGGACTTAGAGAGATATTCTCCCAAGACAGGATCAGCTCTAGTCCTCTGTGCCACTCTTTTAGGTTTCAGAAAACTTTCCCGAAAGAAAAATCTATATGCGGAATACACCAAAGAAACGGACGTGCCATATGTGAAACTCATGAATTGTGTGGTTTTTTTAAGCGAAGTACTTCACTTCTCTGTGCCTCCGTTTCTTCCGTGTTAAATGAAGATGCCATTAGTGGCTATCTCTTTAAACAGCTGTAAGGGTTAAGTGAATTGATGCATTCACTTAAGTGATGTAACGCACTTAGGAGGGCGCTGGTAACATAGAGCCATTTAATAAACGTTCCCTTGTTAGCATCATTTTGATGATGATGGTGATGATGGTGATGATGATGATACTGGTAGTGGGAGGGTGATGCCAATGGTGGTAGCAGAGGCAGTGGCAGTGACCTTTAAAACATAAGAGCTAGGAACTCAAGTCAGTTCTTGACAAGCAAGCCAGCAAGGAAGCAGCTTTTTGATCACCGCAACATAGCCCGAAGCTGTCACGCCCACAGTATTCTGTAAACTATGGAAAGGAGCTGGGAGCACAGAATCAAATGATTCTATTCTAATGAGGCTTCCACAGATATTTAGTGAAAAGTACCCAAAAACTGGGTCATTTTTCAATTTTCTCTTTGTTCCCTCATCCTTTCCTCCCCCTTTCAAGAATGGATGTGTTCTCTGTACTCTGCCTGGAACACCCTCCTCTCCTTCTTGTGGGCTCATGTATTATGCATGTGATGCCAGCAGGAGCAGCCTCTGTCCAGAACAGGAGCAGGGGAAAGGAGATTAGCCCTAACCTCTCCTCTGAATGGTGGTTTTGTGATTCAAAGGGCAAAAAGACAACAGCTCCATGGGTGCCACTCCATAGGAGCCAAGGCCTGGAGATGTCGGTCAGTAGCCACAAAGCTACAGCCAGGAAGGATGAAAACCTCTGGTGTCCTACTGACTGTCCTATGCAATCAGTAGCACAGTCTAGTCTTAAAGTGACTAGAAGAGAGACTTTGACCACAAAGAATAGATGAATGTTTAGGTGATGGATACGCTAATTGGCCCAGGGGTATAGATGTATCTAAACTCCCCAGTGGAGCCTGCATACTTATACCATGATGATGTGGTAATTTAATTCAAAGCTTTTCAAAGTGACAGAGCTCAGGAGCGAGATCAACTTGGTTCCCAATGCCACCTTCACCAGTGGTCTTCAGTTTTTTTGTTTTGTTTTGTTTTTTAATGTCTAAATGTGGATAAAACCACAAAGTTTGTCCCTTCTCACAGGGATGTGATTTTTATCGTGTTTAGATTATGTGTTTGCATGTGTCTTTCTGCATAGGTATATGTGTGTGTGGTACCCACAGAGGCCAGAAGAGGGCATCAGATCCTCTGGAGCTGGAGTTACAGCCTGTTGTATGTTGTCATATGAATGCTGGGAACTGAACCCAGATCCTCTGCAAGAGTAGCCAGTGCACTTAACCACTGAGGCATCTCTCCAGCTCTTTGGGGTTGGGGGAGGGGGAGTTCATTAGAATACACATCATGTGTGTCTATTCACTGTGAAGTCATTCCTTAAATACTGCTGTGGCACAGCTAGGTCAGACACACTACTAAACATCATACACATAAAGGTGATCAAGAAGATGAAGTCTTTGTCCCTATGATCTTTCCATTCAGTAGTAAAGATAGAAAGTAAATTCCTTGGTTTAAAATATGTCATGAATGCTGTGAACAGGGAGTAATGGGGATGGATGCCAGCAGATCTGCTTTAGTGTGCATTTCTGGGTAAGGATTTTGTAGAAACTGATATCTAAACGTGTGTTGTAAGAGTACATGGGAGTTTGCTGGGGCAGAATTTCCTCATTTAGTCCTTATAACTACACCCTTTGGGGCCCATTATTCTCATTTTCCAGATGAAGGAGCAGAGGAGACTCAGACAGGTAGGATAGCATGCTCCTGGCAGTGGAGATGGGAATTAGATTATAACCCTGGAAAGCATCCTGACAGTATCCACAGAAACAAACAGAAAATAGCTATACCTGTCTCTCTCCTGTGGCTCTGTGAGTCCAGCCCTAGGAATGTACAACATAGACAGAGGTTCTCACATGGAAAGAGGTTCAAACAAGGGGAGAAGACAATGCCACTGACAGACAAAGAGAAGTGGGACCAAGCTATGTCTCTATAAAGAGGTTAAATGTCTATTATATGTCTATAAATGTAAAGCTGAAATAACCCTAATAGTAGCATACCATGCATCAATAAAAGAGAATGCGGAAGCTATGTATTGCTACTGGGGAATCACGATATAGATGGGTAAAGAAAAAAAAGCAGAATACAGCAGACTGGCTTTTTTAAAAAAATGTGCATGTTTTTATTTATTTATACAGCACAGCTCTCTGAGGGAATACCAAGACACTGGTGCCATTTTCTTCTGAGGAATTAGGTTATGGTTTAAGATGGGATAGGAAAATAATATTTTATTATTGAAACTTCTGTTGTCATCCAACTTCTAAAACCGTATGGATATTACTTTCATGGCTTCTTTGATTAATTTAAAATAACTACCTCTTCAGTATGTCCCGTAGGGCTGTATAGCCCTGTGTGACACGACTAGTCCTTAGGGTTTCCTGATTTGAAATAAAGCTGTGCAGCTCATAAGAAATGGGGTCCCAGGCCTGCTGTTCTCTGAAATTGGACCCCTAGGCCTACGGAAGGTATGGCATTAACAGTCACGACCATGGCGGTGGTGGCTATCTGTAGCCTGTGGTGGGTGGACTTGAGTGGAAGGTGACTGACTTCATGGCAGGGTGGTCCCCCTTGCTGCTTGGGTCTGTCCTTTTGCCACACAGTGTACAAAAACTTAGCAAGTCCAGCCTGTGGTGTCTTCAAACACTTTCCCTTGAGCGTTTAAGTTGATAGACTCTGCTTTGGTATTTGGATATCAAAAAGAAAACAATGAGACCTGCCGGTATTTTGAAGCGCTTCCTGCGGTTCGTGCCCTATGAACACATTGTCTCATGTCACCTTTACTGCAGCCCACTGCAGTGAGCACCGGATCACCCCAACTTTGCAGATAAGTTTTCTGAGGTTTATTAATACCCATGCTGGACCTTCATCTTTCAGGCCTGTGGCCCATATCAATATTGTCATCACCATGCTCATCCGTCTGAGTACTTTCCATATGTACATGCTGAATGAATATTTGTTCTGCTCTGTCACATTACCAGCTAGGGGAGCGGATTCCAGCAGTGTCTTAGTGTCTTTCACAGTCAGCAGCAGATCACACATACACACACACACACACACACACACACATACACATACACACACATACACATCTGCAAAACTTACGGAAGTTGAGACCATGGAAACCGCTGAAGAGGGGGTTCTAGCCTTACACTCTCACCCTGAGAGGTTTTTTGGTATACATATCTCTGGGCTTTACGCCCCACTCCCTTAAGGTGTGATTCTGCACATCTGGGCAGGGACAGAGCGATTAGTGCTTCTAATGAATTTCCAAGCAATGCTGCTGCTGATCTCAGAACCAGGCTTTAAGATCAGTGAACAGAAAGGAAGGCAAATGCAAAATGCTTTAAGACAGAACGGACTGTAGGCTGGCTCCTGCGAGCTATCAGGTAGATCGGGGAGGGTGCCCATGAGGCTCTGACTTCCTGGACAGCCTTATCTTTCACACACCTATAATTGCAAAGCAGGAACCAGCTCAACTGCCCGTTGGGCTGAATTATTTGTCTTTAAAAAAGAAAGAAAGTAAGAAACAACAAAAAGAACAACAGAAGCACAAGAATTTCAACGACAGCAACAGGAATTCAGCTCTAAAATTCTCCTTGACCTCCATTGTCAGGGAGGGAGAGGCATGGCCAGGGTATAGAGAAAAATCACCCATTGTCCTTGCTTTGGCCAGGATGTTAATTTCGGAGTCTATGCCAGTTAGAAAATTGCAGAGCACACAATTAAACTGGCCTTGCCTCTGTCTTCTGCTGTCTTTATAAATTATTCACGTTCCCCAGCATTTACTATGCCTCCCCTCTCTCAGACCCTCTCTGTGACTGCTCTCTTCTTCTCTTACAGCTGTGGAACAACTATTTTCATCTGGCAGTTGCTTTTATCACCCAAGACTCTCTGCAGCTGGAGCAGTTCACGCACGCTAAGTACAACAAAATCCTGAATAAGTAGGTTGCTTTCTTGGATTTTTCTGAGAGGGAGGAGCTTCATGAGAGGCTCTGGAATGGGGTTTAAAGCAGGCGTTTTTGCTCCTTCCAGGTACGGAGACATGAGACGGCTCATTGGCTTCTCCATCCGTGATATGTGGTACAAGCTGGGTAAGTAGACACCCGTGCCTGGAAAGAGGCATCTGCAGGTGTCCAGCACCTTCCTGAAGACCAGCCCCACCCTGTCCTTCCCAGCATACGTGACTCTGCTTCTGTGTGATGCCCCCAAAGGCCTATGAAGTGAAACAGGAATTTATGAGAGGGAGGAGGAGGAGATAGGGCTGCTGTGGGAAACTGTTCTCACGCATCCAAGAAATGCTTGCTGCTGATTGGCGGTAGCTAGTCTACATCCTGCTTCTTGAGTGATGTGGTCCATACAAGAATTTTGAACCTCACAGAGTTGGAGAATGGATTCTCTGGAAATGACTCCAGAAGCTGCCCCTGTCACAGTAAGCTACAAGGATGGCTTGTGGCTAATGGTGAAGGGAGGGATGGCGATGGTGGCATAGGAACCTTTATTGACGTTCTGAGTGCGGTCTGGATAAAAGAGATGCTATCGAAAACTTCATATCACACCCTTTACAACCACCCCTCCTTTCTCTTACTGACCAGGAAACTCAAAAGGGAAGTTGCTTACAGACAATTAGACATCACAGAGTTCAGACAATTAGACATCACAGAGTGTATTTTTCATTCCATGAGGACAGGAGAAAGAAATCTAGCTTATAGACAAAATTCTGGATAAAAGATGGATACATGGGTGAATGGATGTCCATGAAGAATGAGGACTTCTGTCGCTGACATTTGGCTTTCTTCTTGACTACCTGGTGTCCAATTGCTCCTCTCCAGGCTTTTTTAGCTATTGGCTTTTTTTCATTAGAGGCATTTATAAGGGGGTTTGTCTCTCCTGGGTTTAATCTTAATGAACATCCTAGACTGTGCTTCCTACTTTCCCAGAAGTCTTCATATCTGCTGGTCCTTGTCAGAGTTTCTGGATAGCGTTTAGATTAGGGTCCGTTCCCTGCAAGGGGAGGGTACAATACAGAGGATAGATCACCAGTCTGATTTTTGTGGTTGTTGGTGACATCAGAGTCCAGCTAAGAGCATATAGCTGATGACAGGGAGGCCATGAGTTGGCTCACAAAGTCTAAAGCAGAGCAAAGGACCTAGGCCCAAAACAGACTGCCACAGCTCTGCCTGGGACCTTGCCCAGTCATGTACAAGCAAGCTTCAAGCAAGGGAATTTAACATCCCTTGCCCTAAGTAAAGGAAATAACATCTCTCCCAAGGCGCATGTGAATGAAGGTCCTAAGAGCAAAGACCAGGGCAAATGTAGCTGTGGTGGTCGGCACACTCCTGTCAGAATTGTTATTCCTATTCTTGCGCTTGCGCAACAAGGTGGAACCTCGTTGTGCTGTGCTGTACCCCATTGCCATCAAAACTCAGTCCAGCGTACACCACTAAAGCCCAAAGAATGGGGTCCAAGCAGTGAGACAGTGAAGTAGGTAGGGCTGCATAGGTAACCCACACAGAGTCAATAGTGCAGGTTCTGCCAACATGTGGAGTAGGAAACCTTTGGTTTTCCTAAGTATTTCCCCAGGGCCACTCTGGGAAACTGGATCATCTCTCTGGGCCCTATTCTCTAAGATGCTGGTGACACACTCCCAAGCTATAACTATCAACACCTCTTCAGATATTATTATGACCCGTCCCCTTGGGAATATCTTTTTATCGTGTCCTTTTTTTTCCCCCCCTGACTGCTTTGAATAAGGAAAGGGCTATCAGAAATTACCTTCTCTCCCTCGCCATTTGTGTCAGTCAGCTTTTTGTAACTATGACCAGAATAGCCAAGAGAACAACTTTGAAAATTCCTAATTTGACAGGTGGTTTCAGAGGCCTCAGTCCACCAGCCTTAACTCTGTGAACTGAAAGCTAGTGGTGAGGTGGATCATCATGAGGCTCACCTCATGGTGGAAAAAAAAAAGTGTGTTGGGGGTGATGAAGCATAGCCCCACCCCCACCGCACAATGACATATAGCCCATAGACCTACTTTTCCCAGCCAGGCCCTGCCTCTTAAAGTCTTCATCTCCTCCAGGAAATAATTGGCACCAGGCACCAGCTATAACCCAAGCCTTTAATAGAGGAGCCTGTGCAGGACATTGTGTGTGCAAATGCTAACACCATTGTTTTGCAATAAAGCAAAAAAAAAAAAAAGACATAATGTACATGTAGACACATGAAGACACGATGTTGGTGTAGACACATGTAAGAGCAAAGTGCCGCAGACATGCTCCAGCAGAAAGCAACAGCCCGTGGCTGCAGCACTCCAGCTGCTTGCTATCTGCCTGGAATATAAGCCCATCACCACCACGTCTTTGGATTTTTTTTTCCAAAGAAGCCAAAAACAAACAAACAAACAAACAAATAAACCAAGCAACAACAACAACAAAAACCCCTAGATCTTTCAAGACATTTTACAGTGTGTGAATATCAATGATGATTAACTGAATGTTTTTAAAATATTGCATGCTCCCAGTGAAAGAATGGCCCTCTGGCTTGCTCACTTTATTTCTCCCAACAGAGACTAGCTGAAGCTGTGGTGCATCTCTGTTCCCAGCGCCACACCCCAGGCTCTGACAGAATCATAGAACTAGGAGCTCTGCTTCATTTGTCCTGAGCGCCTCCACACAGCCTGCTCTCCTCTGAGCATCCTTCACTGTGTTGTTTTGCCCGTGGAAGATTTTATTTTGATATAGATTATGTTTTGGCAGGGAGTCTTGTACTCCCAATTATGCTGATGAATGAAAAGCTGTTACCAAATATTCCACCTGCTTAGAATCACAGAACATCGGAGCTGGAAAGAAGAGCCATTTAGAGATCATATTGTCCGGCATTTTTTTTCCAAGCATTTATTTTTAGCTGAGGGCTCATAAAAGAGAAGAATTCATGCTCAATAAGTAAATGGGATAGAAGCAGAAATGTTATAATTAAAGTATCAGGGGGCGCAGAGCCCATTATAAATGGCTTTCTGACTCCTGGGGCAGACCCCTGAGGATCACTGGAAGAGGGATTTATATGATCCAGCCCACATTTTACCAGTGAGGACACTGAGGCTCGGGGAGGAGAAAAGTTCTCCTACCCAGCCAGCTAGTGGACCAGAGGTAGAAACCAAACAAACGTGCTGGCAGAAGCGCTTGCTCAGACACATCACAGACCTCTTGGCTGCTCAAGATTCCTGCAGAATGAATTAACACAATGAAAAGACCTGTCATCTGGAGGTTGCAGGACAAGAGCCATTGATTGTGACTGCCCTTCAGGATGGCGTTTGCTGAGAGAGCAAGGAGTTTCTAAAAAGCAATTGTAAGAACAGAGAGAGCCAGTCCACCCGAAGTGTCAAAGGGGGCTAGATGTGGCCTCTGGCACTGTCATCTGAATGCTGTATTCCCGTATTACCCTGCTAGAGATCTGGTCCTAGAAAACACCACTGTACTGGCCTTCCTGAGATGGCCCCTTGTTCAGACAAATGATATTTACTTCAGGAAACAAAAATCAAAAGAAACTTTACCAAAAGAGCCACCTGTCCCCTCTTGGTGAGACATCAGAGGGAAGAGAAAGGATATTAGTCTCAAGGGGTTTCTCTGGCATGTGCGCGCACACACACACACACACACACACACACACACACACACTAGGCTTCCAATCATTAGTAACATGGCCACCTTCTTCTTCCTTGTATCTTACAGGAATAAAGGCTGAAACTTGAGGCATGGAGGATGAGTGGCTGCTTCATTGACATCCTGTCCTGTTGTTCTGTGGGATTCTGGTGTTATCACACTAATGAGTTTAGCTTGATAATCCACACCAGGACCAAACTCCAAGTTCATTAGGGACCAATGTAGTGAGACCACTACACAGCTAATGATGGACTTTAAAGGGTGGCTTGCTGACTGGCTGATTGCCCATGTGGTAGCTCTGGTAGCTCTTCTCCTTCTCAAACCTCCTAGCTGACTGGATCCTGATAATGTTTTTGTTTTTTAGGATTGCAATTCGCTCAGCTAACAATGTCTTGCCATAGATAGATGGTCAGGTGACCTCGATCTGTCACATGAAAAAAAAATCATCAGAAACACCCTTGTGTGTATTCAGACAAGTATTTCTTCAAAAAGAGAAGGGGGTGGAGGAAAGGGAGAGGGACAAGAGAGTAGACTCAGAAAGCAGAGCACATCATTATTTTGCCCTTCTTTCTTTCTGGAAGATGACATGATGGCTGGAGAGGCAGCAATTATCTTGATGCCTTGAGAACAACACTAAGGATAGAAATGGCTCTAAGCTCCATCTTCTCAGATTCACAACTTCAAGCTGATCAGCTTCTGAGTTTTACTTAAGGAAGAAAATGAAAGCTTTGTCGTAGCCTTGGTGGCCAGATTTCCATTACAACTAATTTGGCTCTTCGGTTTTATAGGTCATAGAGCTATGGTAGATCAGGAGAAGCAGAAAGATCAACACCAAAGGTCAACAAGAAAGAGTTCCTTGAGCTGCAATTAGAAAAATTTGTCTTTGGATCCCAGGTCTAATGTTCTTATGAATAATCTTTTTTTCCAAACAGTTTATAGTTTCCAGTGATGTGAAATAGCCAACTGTGTTTTTCAAAGACTACAGATAATGAGTACATCATCATGCGTGTTGGTATTTGAAACTGTGCTTTATTGCCAGCAGCAATCATGAGACTCAGCATCAGTATCGTCTTCTCATTAGGAAAGTCTGCCGCATCCATGTGATTATAGAGATCTAATTGCAAGGCTTGTCTCAGGCTTGATGGTTATTTAATATTCATTCTAATGGGAAGAGTCTAGGCTTGTGTGTGCTCACACTTACATGTATGTTAGTCTGGGAGAGAAGGCATGCAATGAGAGTTCTTGATGCAAGAAACTACATATTGTTAGGAGCCCAGCCATTTAAGGGCTCCTGCAATTTGTGTTTAGGGGTCCTGAACTAATGGCAATGGTATAGCATTCTAGCACTGGCTTTCTGCTTGGCACTGGGCAATGCTCATTTTGCTAAAATGACTCTGCCTTTAACCTTCCCATACTTCTTTAGATTAACGTTGAGATGGTGTGTTAACAGTCATCATGGGAAAGAAAGACAGTGGCATCTTGGTCACATGTGTGGGACTACCACTTCTGGAAAGCCCATAAGAACAACTGGGCTGTTTCTTCTTATACATCTCCCAAGGAGCCAAGCATTATTCTAAGTTCCAGAAAAAGTGGGAGAGTTGAAGGGAAATAAGGCACAATTAATACCCTATAAGGAAAAAAAAACTGTCTAGATAGGGAAATTTGGAATATTGCTTTTTAAAGTGAAATGATATGGTACAGAGCCCATGAGGGAAATACATCCTAAAATACATCAGAGACTGAGTGGTCCTCGTCATGACTGAAGCCAAGATGCAGCAAGGCAAATATTCCAAGATAGTAGACTAAGCAAACATGCTTACCAGGGTTGGATGATAGGCTTCCCAGAATAAGAAAGAATGGGATTAAAAAAAAACCACCCATCCATACACCTATGCACATAAAATATTGAGCACCGTAGTGAGCAGAAAAACTGGAACTGTGGACCACGATACCTTAAACAGTAAAGAATACATGTATTAGGATCAAATTTAGGATTCTTGTAGTAAGGGTATCTTGGGTTATTCAGATGGGCCGAATACAATTACAAGGTCCTTATATATGAAGAGAGAGCAGGAGAATGAGAACCAGAAAGATGTGAGGAAGGTCCATGGCCACGTAAGAATGCAGGTGGGAGGAATCAAAGGGGGCTCTAAGAGCCTGAAGTGGGAATGAAATTGATTCTTCCTTGGACTTCTGACTTCAGTCATGTGTGTTCATACCTTGCTCTTTTAGTACAGTGAAACCCATTTTAGATTTTTGATCTCCTGTAGTATGAGATAATTAATGTGTTTGAAGTCATCAGTTGGTGGTGATTTATGACACCAATAACGGAAATCCAGTTCAAGCACCTTCTAAAGGTCATGTGAATGATGTTAAAACTGAAAACATGCTAGCAATGCAGGCCTTCATTGACTCACACAATACCACTGAGAAGTTGAATATTGATTGCTTGATTATAATTTTGTAATTAATGTCTGTAAAGATGAAATAATTGTAGAAAAGAAACTCAGGGCACACAGAGAGTTTATAAGGATCCTACAGAGTGTGTGAGCCATTGATTACCCCAACAGGAAAGAGCCAAAATCTCTTCCTTCTATAGACCTGTCCTGTCAAAATAGAATGTAGGCCATGTATCTTATTTTAAACACTCTAGTATCTACATTAACAGATTATTTAAAAGCTCTGGGCATGGTGGTCCTTGTGTATTATACTAGTACTTGGGAGATGGTGACAGGAGAATTGGGAATTCAGTTTAATCTTTAGCTCCATTGGGAGCTCATGGCCAACATGGGCTATAGGAGACCCTGTGCTAAAAGACAAAGAAAGGGAGATAATTAAAATAAGCAAAGAATTAATTTTAACCACATAGATGTGTTTTGTAATGGGGCTATATCCCAATAAGCTCATCATAAGTTGAAAATATTGTAAGTGGAAAATGCATTACAACCCCCTTACCCAGCTTAATAACCCAGCATACTGGAGTATGGCTCCAGCATATGGCACATTGCTTGCTTTTCTCATAGTGCTGAGGCTGCTGGGAGCCACAGCTATCTGCATCTGCCTGACATCGAGAGAGGACTGGATTTCAGAAAAAAAAAAAAAAATCAGAGCTGAATCTCTGTTTTTATTTAACTTCACATTACAACATTTTATGGCTTTAATGGATGATCAGAATAAAAGATTTTTAAGGTTTAAAAAACATTTGTTCTTGGGTAGATTTTTGCATGCTCAGAATACGTTTAACTTTGAACAGCCATACCGCAAACGTTCAAAAGACACATGGTTCACAGCATCTATATTGAACCTTAGGGCTGTAAAGAATCACCTGGTGTGTTTATTCTTCGGGCGCATTTGCTCAGAGTGGGGAGTGAAGCTGACACCAAAGTGTGAAAGCTCAAGAGAGAAGAGGCAGGGTGCACTGGAGAAGCAATAGACCTGCTATGGAGGGAAGTCAGGTGCTAGGCATGGGTAGGGCATGAAGGGGCCCCCAAATGGCCTGCAGAACGTGGTACTTTGCACACATCTGTGAGGGTGGGCTAGATAGCATCCAGTGAACCTGAGAACAGTAAGGACGATTGTGAGTGTCATAGCAGTGAAGGAAAGTTCACCCTGATCCTTTCCCTAGTTAGTTCTTTGCAATAAAAGTAAATTAAAGTTTAAAACAGAAGACTGAATGGTCTGTAAGTACCCAGAAAAGGGCCAGTGGCTTTCCCATAGTGGAATGTTATTGTTTTATTCTGCTCTTTCTAGAACCCCACATAGTGCTGAGCCTAAACAATCCTCCCTCATCACACATCACCATCTTTAATTATCGTCCATAATGCTGAAGTTCCCTCAGGCACCAGACCCTGAAAAGCCCCATGCTTCTGTGTTTCTATCACCCTTTTAACCTTCTACCATTTTGGAGGACTGAAGAAGTTGAGTCACATGCACAGTACCCCTGATATGCACAGTACCACAGACCCTGGAGTAGACAGGATGAGACCTTCCTGGGAGTATGCGCCTCAGAGACTCCACAGGCCTGTGGGAAACAGGAGCAGGCATCTTCCAGTGCTGACAGGATGGTTTTTCCAAGCTGATATTGGAAGAATGGATGGCCATGCTCACTCTTCTCCCATTGAACAGAGTGATGTTTTCTTTATTTGTAAGTCCCTAGGAAGTCTAGCAGACTCTGAAATCCAAAAAGGGCATAACTTTCCCTTATTGTTGACCATGTCAGGGGCTGTGGCAGCATGGAATGCACCCTACAGTCCTGCCCCTTCCGTCCTGTGTCAGCCTGATGGGACCAGCAACCTGCCCAGCTTCCCTCAGACAGATTCCCACAGATTTCTTATCTTCTTTTCCTTGCTCATCCTCCTAGTGACCCCAGATCCTCAGTGTTCAATTGTCAGTCTCCCCTGAGGGCATGATGAGTAGTGACACTGAGTGATGAGCAGCTCAGGTAGGAACACACAGGGCCCCTACACCCACACACCTAGGCTTTCCCCAATCTCTCATTAACAATAGGACCCTTCCAGCACCTTGAACTGGCACATCTGGGCATAGCTTGCTGGCTCACTGCCATTTTCTAATTGCTGTCTCTTCCCAGTGACACCCAGCATCTATTATATAAAAAACCCTCAAACCAATTCCTTTCCTCTTTTTCCTTCCCTCGTATAGCACCAGGTGTGTTTCTTGAATGAGAATTCTTTTTTTTTTCCAAATGTGTTTCCATTCAGTTAGCTACAAATGTGTTCTTTCTGTGAGTTTGTGTACTTATGTATATAGATACAAATCCATGCACTTATTTGGTTATTTAAACAAAAATGCCAATGTGCTAAGTTTTTGTTTATTTGTTTGTTATGATTTTTTGAGAGAGAGTTCCTTTCTGTAGCCCTCATTGCCCTGGAACTAGCTCTGTAGACCAGGCTGGCCTTGAGCTCATAGAGGCCTGCCTGTCTCTGCCTCCTGAGTACTAGGATTAAAGGATAAAGGAATAAAAATTTCTTTTGTATGTGCCATTGCAATCACTGTGATTTTAAAGATCAGCATCTCTCTTTCTCCTCTTTCCTCGGTCTCTCAAATATCTCAACAGACTACAGAGAAAACAGGTCAAAAGTATTTAAAAATCTCTATTCCACAGCATGTCCAGTCTTTATTTTAAAGTATTTTAAATATATCCCTCACGCTGGCACCCTCTGGTCTTCTGCAGCCTTTGTGGCTTTAGCAGCATCCCCATCCGTGGTGCTTTATCTGACAGTTCTAATTTACCTTCTGCTTATTATTGCACTCAACTTTAAAATTTAAAACCCGCCCGTTGTTTGAAAAATATCTTGAAGGACAAAGTTAGAAACCTAGAAACCAGGTTGGCAAAGGAAGAGTCTTCTTTTTGTCTATTTGGACTAAAATGAGCAGTTGGGGTTCAAGTTTAATCCAAATGTCTTCTGTGATGGGGCCGATGATCCAGAAGAGCATTTCTGTGCCTGAATTCCTCGTTTACTTCTCATAGCTACAGGTTTTCCTTGGTTGATGCCTCTTTGCCATGGATCTGGTGGATCTCATTAAGCCTAGCTTAGGCTGAATGAGAACTGATTTTCAATGACCTTTTCTCTTAGCTCCTTTTTCCACTCCAATCAGAAGGAGCCATGCCAGGCTGCATACTGTGCCACTTGGGAGTTTCTGTATCCTCGGGAGCCCTCTATATCAGGTCTAGCCTGACAGTGGTGGAAACCAGGCAGGCTCCTGGGCTGTAGAGTTCAACAGGAAGAAGGGGCCAGTACTGATGATATACTCATGGTGCCAGCTTCAAGGGTGGCATTGCTGGGATTTGTCTCTCCGTCCGTGGAAACTCTGCAGTTCTAGGTGCTAGTCTTCATTCTTCACCTCTGTGATGTCTGGTGCTTGTGTTCTGCAGCGCATACTAAGCTCTGTTCAACAGGCTACTCTTTGTGGTGTATTCTGTGAAAACAGCATGGTGGCAATAGTTAATGCTCTGTGACATGTGTCATATGCCATTCAGTGACCTGGCAGCTTGCTAAGTAATGGCTCTTTTATGAGACAGAAAAAAACTGCAATGGGGATGGAAGGAGAGAGGGAAAGAGGGAAGGAGGCAGAGAGAGAGAGAGAGAATATAAATGTGTGCACACATACACAGCCTGGCACACATATGGAGGCCCAAGGACTACCTTGGGTATTTGTCCCTTTCCTCTACCTTGCTTGAGATGGATCTCTTGCTTATTTTCTCATTGTTTGCAGCGAGCTGGCTGCTCTGCTAGCTTCTGGGATTCTCTTCTTTTGTCCTCCCATCATCCCATAGGATTGCTGAGATTATATATGCTTGTGCTCTCTGTCCATAGGTTCTAGGGACTCAAACTCAGGTCCTCAGGCTTGAGCAGTAGGCCCTTTTGCCCACTGGTGATCTTCTCAGCCCATGATTCATTTGTTCTCAAAACAGCCTTCTGACATGAATACTATTGATACCTTAAGTTGTAGGTGAGGGCGTCGAGGCCCCCAGAGGTGAGACAGACTTTCTCAACATTGCGCATTCACTTGTTAGGGTTCCATCTGGAACTTCAGGCAGTCTGGCTCCAGAATCAGCGCTCTTAGGTGTTTTGTCCTTGCTGAGGTGGGGCTGATTCTGCCTGTTCCTGTGCCAAGCACACACAGACATAATTTCACATGTCTCCTCAAGAACTGGATTTGCTCAGCCCTTTGTGAGACACACATCCACACCAAATAACTGGTGACTGAAAGAGCCAGGCAAAGCATTTTCCTCACCAGACATACACTAGTCTGTTCTCTCTCAGTGTCACCAAAACAATGAGAACAGATTCAGGTCTCTGCCCTCGTGGAGCTCAGTAAGGGAAGCAGATTTCAACAAACAAGTCTATGAGCAAAGACATTTCAAGGTTGGGTGAGAGGCAGGGAAGGGGTTCAGAAAAGGTATCTGTCTAGCCAGAGTGGAGAGTGAGATACAGAGGGGCACCTGTCTCCCTGTGCCTGGGCTAAGATGGGAGCCATCCAGGGGGAAAATAAGTGATGATACAGAAGATCTGGGAAGCAGTCAGGGAAAATATCCTTGAGTCTGGCTTTGGAGCAACAGAAGCAAGGCAAACCTGTGGCACTGGAACCAAACTAGTGCAGCTGAACCGCAGACAGAAGGGAATGCCCTGTGATGAGGCGGAAGGCACCAGAAACCGAGCTTTGTCCACCCTAAAGTGCTGCTTTAAATCCCACCTCCCCACCCAAGCTGCTCTACAGCCTCTTAGCAGAGAGAATTGCTTTTGTTGTTTCAAAAAGCCATTGTTAGAGCCACTTTATCCAGACCTTGGAAGCATGGCTCACGATGCAGATGGATTTAATTCTAAACATGCCCGCACACCCAACCCTATCACTTCTTTTCAATTAGGGTTGTGTTTTGCAGAGGCATGATGCCCTCACACACACTGACGCTCTCACCACATCCTATCGCTATCAGCCTTCATACAATATCAGCCTTTGTAAGGGGGCTTATTTGGGGTGACACATGCTCCTCTCTCAGCAAGCTAACCAATACATAATGCTCAAAGCTGCCTGGCTCCTGGAAAACAACGATAGAAAAGTTAACTACCATTTTGACTCCCTTCCTCCTTTCTTCCTCTCTGCAGCTTTCAGGATCAGGACCTGTCCATCATGGAATCGTTTCATGTGCCCCTGTCCCTCTTCTCTTGCAGGCCAGAACAAAATCTGCTTCATCCCAGGCATGGTGGGACCTATCTTAGAGATGACACTTATTCCTGAGGCTGAGCTCAGGAAAGCCACCATTCCCATCTTCTTCGACATGATGCTGTGTGAATATCAAAGGAGCGGGGCTTTCAAAAAGGTAAAAAAAAAAAAAAGGATGCCGGAATTTGACACCAGCATCCCTAATCCTCAGTCCATGTTCCCCTAACGATAGCCTCATTTCATCTGCCTGTGCTTCAATCAGAGGCTTCAATAGGTCAGGGACATTATTTGTGTGTCCAAAATGAGCTGGCAGATCATATCTGGTCAGTATTCTATCACGGTTTCTGCTTCAGGCTAATATGAAAAATGCATTTTCTTGTTCTGTTGTTAGTCCATTCCTTCCCAAGATATGGGAATCTTACTTCCAGATCCAGTGACTGCTTCTGCCATATCATGCTTGCTCCCAACTTTGCCTGGCACGTCATCTTCCTGAATGACTTTGAAAAAGCCCTATTAGCCAAATGTCACATTCACATTGTACTTCAAAGTGGATAACAAATGTAGTTAGAGGCCTGTCAGTCAAGAGGCACTTGGGTGTACGTCAGGAACCCAGGGCTTCCTTTAGCACATCATCCAGAACCATTGTAAAATGCAGTAATTCTTGTCCAAGTATTTGTCATTAGAAATCAGGTCTCCTAATGAATGGGGATAGGATGGTTATCAACGCCGACTCATTCTAGAAGTTTGGTAGGGATAGAAAATGTTCATTCTCATAGCAGGTGTCTGCACCATTTAGTCACTTCCTTTTTTAGGAAGGTTGGTCAAAAAATCACAGAGAGGCTGCCTGAGCATCTCCCTTGCATTCTGATCACTTTTTAGGAGCCCTGCCCCCTCAACTAGTTGGAACTCTTGTTCTTCACCTTCACCCAGTGTCTCTGCCCCTTGCTTCAAACCCCATCCTGCCACCAAATAATCTTCTTTGAAAGACTTGAATTGGATATATAGAGGTCCTTGATTTTTCTGATCCAAAAAATTGAAGTAAAGATTCACAGAGATGGCCAAGCACCAGAGAAACAATTCTAAAACCCCTACCTTCCCTACCAAGATATGGCTGAAAATATATTTGAATAGAAACTATAACAGAAGGGAGTCTTTGATGGTTGTTAGGAGCGCAGATGGAGAAAGGAACCCCACTTGATTACCTGGGTTGGATCAACCTGGAAGTGGCAGCCCAGAATGAGTACCTGAAGTCAAATTAGGATCAACTGCCACTGAAGGGAAAATGAGTCTATGAAGCATGGGGGAACACCTGAAGGAACATGACATTAGGTGAAAAGCCATTCTTCTTCCCTTCAGAGCAGCACCTCTCATCAGCCAACACCTTAGAAGAGGTCCTGAACACAGATATGCAGAGGAAACACCCCTGTACCTGATGGCATGCAGCGTGCTAAACAAGATCTGGTGACTGTCTTTTTGAGACCTCATTGTAAGCGCGCCCCCCAATTGCTTCTTTTCTCTGCTCCCTTATCATAAGGGACAGAACAATCAGGCTGACTAATGGGGCAGGTGCCCTTGTGAAAACTAGCCAGAATGTTTGATAGGGGGCTCAGCTTAGAGAGGAGCTGGCTGAGGTGCATGGCTTTGGGCTCAGCGCAAGTGGCTGAGAAAGCTGTCCTCTGCAAAGAGGACAGGCAAGGCCCCGAGGAGCCCCCAAGTAGCCATGATAGCCAAAAGAAAAGCGGAATCAGGTTGGAGTCTAGAATGTAAGAGATCTTCTGTGCAAACCAGCCTAAGTACATCATTCTTAAACAGTCTGAGAGAAGAGGACCCTGTGCCCCTCGTAGAGAACCCAGAATTCCCGAAGGACTAGGAGAGTTGAGAGGAATAGAAGACCAGGCCTTTGCTCTCCATATTAGGCTTTTGGGCCTAGAACCAAGTATCCAGCCTTTCTGTGGGCTCTTTCCTCTGCTTAATTGCCAGAAGAGATCCTAGATAGCTAAGGCTTACTATTTGGGAATAGCTCTGCTGCTCCCTGGAGCCATGATTCATCTGCAGAAACCAAGATGGGCTCAAGGGGGTTATAATGGGCTGAATGAGAGTGAGGATGAGCTAGACACCGAGTACCTCAGTCTGCTGGAGGACAGGGGATGGAGGAGAGGAAAACCCAGGAGAAGTCTCTCTCTCCATCATGTAATTCTTTGTTCGCCTCAAGACCAGATTGTCTTGTTTCCACCTCTCGCCCAAGTCCTATGTTCCATAGGCAAATGACAGGTACAGTTGATGTCCTCTTTATAAGGCCAGTCTTCCCTCCACACCATTTCAAAACTCTGTCATTGCTTAGGACAGGATGCCCTCCTCCATGGCGTACTCAGCGAGTCTTTTGTTGGAGAGGAGATGTGAATAAGAGGGGCCTAAGGTTGGCCACACCATGGCTGCTGTGGCAGGGGGTGCTATTCCCCTATAGGATAAAACAAAACAAAACAGACAAACAAAAAAACACCTCGTTGTGTCTTGGCAGTGAGGTACAGCCATAGCACTCATCTGTTGTGATGACTTGTTGTAAGCCTGTCTCTACACTGTATCAGGAGTGTCTATGGGCCAAAGCTTATCCCTCAGCACAAAACTAGCAACCTATAAGTACCAGGCACTTGCAGATGTCAAGTCCTCCATCCAACCATACTTTATGAAAAGAACCTCAGCGTTGGGAAGGGCATTCCGGTGCATTTCAACAATAATCTTGTTTTGGCAATGTAACCAAAGGCAAGAGAAAAAGAATGTTCCAAGGAGACAGTTCTAGAAGTTAGAGAATGCCAGTCATTGCTTAAGTGACCCCCTCATGGTGGTGGAAAGGTTAGCTGCCTTTTAGGACGCTTCTCTGTGGAAGAAGAAAATAAAGGCTGCCTGGAAGATCGTGGTAGGAAGGCGGGACCCTGAGAGAGAAACTCCGGAGTGGCCATCTAAGATGAAGATCATACAGTGGGATTGTATCCCAGTTGGGCTGGGGGCTGAGCCCCTAAAAAATAGGGGAGACTCAAGAGTCCAGATAGACTCTAGCTAAGAAGAATGTAGCCTTTGATAACGGTATCTATTTAGCACCATGTTTGCACACAACAGGAGCTCAATCATTGCTGAGTGAATTAGTAGATCAAAGCGTCAGTTCAACAGGTTCTGTTGAGTCTGAGTCTTGGCATGGAGTAGGTATGGGATGCCAATGGTTCAGACCATGAATATAAGGATGATAACACATACATGTGTTCTGAGCAGCTCTTGTGCTTTGCAGCCCGAGAGACTGACTCTCTAGAATCTGAATGAGTTTGGGTCTCTCCAGTTCTGTCTCCTCACTTATCAGATGAATATTATACCATCACAGGCTACCAACGTGTGCTCTTGGGGGAATGCATGGGGTCAGGTAGAGACCAGATCAAGAAAAGGCTACCCTGTTTGTGATCAAAGGAGTCCAAAAGATGACAGACAGCTTCATCCTTGCTATCCCTCTGCCAATCAGGCGTGTCCCCATTAAAATCAGCACCAAACGTATGAGGAAACCGTAGTGGTTCCTAAACCTCAGCTTTCATCAGAAAACATTCCATGGAACATGATAATAAACAGCTGGGATACTGGACAGCAGCTAGGAGAGGCAGGAGAAGTGTGGAAGAAAGCCTGGCAAGCTAGAAGAAAAGGTCCTTTCTGGAAGCTTGGGGTTCACACCCTTGGTTTGAATTAGTTCTCAAGACTCACATGAAATCTGCGAATGTAACTTATTCCCTAGCAATCCACACCTGGTAGAGATGGGGTGAGGAAATGACAAAGGGATATAGCTGTAAAGGTGGGGGATGAAGATGGAATTAATTTGGGTGAGACAGACTGCATTCTATTTGCCCCATAATGACAGTGTCCAGGGAAGAGTTAGAGCCCTACCTCAAGTTCAGCCAGCCTTTCCTACCCAGGACAAGCCTTTGCTTCAGTGTCCACATTTATAAAGCCGGGGCACTGTTCATCTCCCTTGTCTACCAGATTATATGAGATTTTAATGTCAGTGACAAGGACAGAGACACAAAGATGTCTATGGTAGTCACTGTGAGCACTTGCTGAGAATCCACTGTGCCCCAAGCACCAGGCTTAGCCTCAAACACATGATTTCCCAGTAATGTCTTACACTGCTACCAAGAGGTAGGTGCTGTTTCCAACCCACATCTAATGGATAAAAAAGAGTGACATCAGAAAGATTAGCTAACTTATCTATAACCTCATGACCAGGAAAAAAAAATGTCAAAGCATGACTCAAGCAATTCTTTTGCTGCCAAAGCCCGTAGCTATAGGCAACACTGACTATGGCACAGGATGTGTCTGTCAGAGACCTCAACTCTCCTACTCATCCCAGAAAGACTCAGGAGATGTGTGCCATCTCTGGCTCTGCCCCCTCCCTGGAACCCTGCAATTTCCCTCCCGACAGGCTCTTTTGTGACCCCGCGACAAGTGCTTATTTAGCCCATCGGCTGCTCTGTTCAAAAGAGCAGTTCATCTCACCAGGAGGAATGGTGCCAGCATTTCCCAGAGAACCACTCAGACAACAACAACAAAAATGCTGTTTCTCGCCCAGGGCCACTTTCCAGTAGCATTCGGCAGCAATAACGGCAGCATTACTGGTGATAGCAGGGCGAACTTGCTCAGCGCATGTGAGCTTATACATGGCTGCAGTGCTTTACATGGAAACCTCCTCTCCTCCTTACAACAGTGTGATGCCGTGGCTGCTGCTGTGATGCTCTTTGCACTGACGAGAGACTGACAAACTGCAGCCACCTTGACACTTGTTTTGTAAATACTGCTTTACAGTGGGGTGGCTGCCATACCAGCGCTTCTGTGCTGTTTACAGCTGTTTTTGCACAGCAGAGCTGAGCAGTTGTGACAGAGACCATCCTGTCTGTAGGGGCTAACATTTATCCACTGGCCCATTACAGAGATTCTTTGCCAGAGGGTCTTTGGCAGCTCATGGTATAGCTTAGTTAACAGAGCATTAGCAAGTCCCTCAAGTTCTTCGCATGGAGGGGAATAGAGAAAGGACCCAGCACCTATGTGTTTGTACTTGTTGTGCCACCACGGCCAAAGTCCCTGATAGAAACAAATTAAGACTGGGAAGATTTATTCCAGCTCATGGATTCTGAAGGTTCCTGACCATCATGGGAGGGCAAGAATGGCAACTCACTTAAAGGTGGCTGGTGTTTCGCAGAGGCTGTTCACATCACAGTAGGCCAGGAAGAAGAGCATGATGGGAAAAAAAGGCCTGTTCAACGCTCAAAGGCTCATATCTAGTTACTTGCTTCTACCAGCTCTGCCCACCTCCATAAGGTTCCATAGCCTCCCAAAACAGCACCACCCATTGGGAACCAAATATTCAACACCAGAACCCAAAGGCCCAGACACGGAGACTGTTTTTATATTTATCATCATTGGGCTTATTTCTTTATGTTCTTAGTACAAAAGACATCTCTAACTATCACATCCTCCAGCTCCTGACACTGGAAAAATAATTCATACAGACAAGAATGCCTGCAAGATGCATCTTGTAAGAGACACGATTTATTTGCAGGCTGGCAGCCCATCTCCTCCAGACAGCCCCCACCATATCCCCTTTTCCCTTTCTTCCCTTCTTTCCTTTATAACAGGCGAATGGGAAAGGCTTCAGGCAAGGCTAAAATCAGGAGCTGGCTGGCTGGTTGGCTGGCTGGCTGGCTGGCTGGCTGGCTTACTTCCTCCCTCCCTTTCTCCCTCTCTTCCTCCCCCCCCCTTTCCCTTCCTCGAAGTGCCTGCTCCAGCTGTACTGCTTTCCTATATTCAGCATTCTCACTTCCACAGCTTTGTTCACACCATTTCCCCCGGGGACTGCCCTTCCCTTCGTATTTATCACAACCCTGTGCCTGCCTTTATCTCTTTCAGAAAATGGTCACCAAACTCTGGCAATTTATAGAAAACCCCTTTGTGCTTGTGCTAAATCAGCAGGAGTTTCCTGGTCCTTTCTGTTGACTCTGAGCACCCTCGGTGGGAGAACAGTGGAATCATATGAGTTGTATTCAGGGAAATGTTGACTCTGTCCCCTGCCTTTTTATCACCTCAGGATCTTGACTCCGTGCATAGGGATGACCTTCCATAGGGCTACCACCATCCATCTGAGGCCAGACACAGCCCCTGCTTCATCTGTAATAACAACTGACACTTACTGGAGGCTGTGCCAAGCCAGGGCTGGCTGCTCATCATACTTCATTGCATTCAAAGGTGGCTCTTGACTTTCCAGGCCTCATGGGGGTAGTATGAGGACTGAGCATGAAGAGCTGCATTAGAGGCCAAGTAACCCTGATGCCTCCTTAGATCTCAGAGGCCTTTGAGAAGGTCCCCCTTCCTCCATACAGGTATCAGTTTCATTGGGAGCAGTAAGTAGGCCAGGTGGACTGAATGCTTGGATGCATTCTTCAGGATATGTATCAAGACAATGCAAACTGTTTTGAGTTACAGTCTTGTAGAAAAGTCAGAGTAACATGCTTTAAGAAGGGTATATTGAATAAGCCACGATTCCCGCAGGGCAAAATGCTTCTTGACATTGGCACAAGGGAGAAAACATTCTCTGATTTCAATGCAACAAGATTTTCACAAGTATCCAAAAACCACAGAAGGATCCTGGATTTCTGGTTACTAATCTGATCTCTGACTTTTGCTACAGTTACTAGTCTTGAATCCCATGAGATCTGCCATTTTTTATAGCTTAATTATATTTCCCAGCAATATTCTCATTGCATATAACAAAACTTCACTTTAAGCTGACATACACACACACACACACACACACACACACACAGAGAGAGAGAGAGAGAGAGAGAGAGAGAGAAAGAAAGAGAACCAGCCAATTATATACATACATATCAATTCATACATATCAACTCATGAAAACGGAAAAGCTTCCAGGGACTCAGAGTGGCATCAGGTCTGTGTTTTGACCCCTCCTCTCTGGTTCCCTATATGGAGTGTGCTTCCAAGCAGACATTCATTAGTGTCATCATTAGCTGTCTCAGGCTTGTAACATTCCTCTTCCGGGTTGAGCATTAAGACTCTTGTTGCCAAGAATTCCAACAAAGTCTCAGGTTAGACTCACTGAATCAGCCTTGGTCTTTATGATTCTTGGGATGTGAGTGTTGGAATACACTGACTAGGAGCTAGGTCTGTGCCCACATTTGGCACGAAGGAGATGTTTGAACCCACGGACTAAGATTACATCTAATATGACCACTAGACTGTGGGTAAAGGAATGCAGGACTAACATAGTAGCTGTCTAACACAATGTACCATTGATGCAGGGCCCTGTCACCTGACTCTGTGCATGCTTAGGATTCCCTTCCCCTTTCACCTTCCTGCAGAACTTCTATTTTACCTTGGAGAGCAAGCTCAAATGAAATAGTATCTAAGAAGTACTCACTCTCCGTCCTCTCTCCCTCTTACACCCCATCTTCTAGCCCTCATCCTGGGTACCTCCCCTCCACCCTATAGACACTTGTAGAATGAATTAAGTCCTGTTTAGCTTTGAATCCACAGGTCCAGGCACTGGGACTGGGAGAAAATCCCTGATGCTCCAATTCCACTAATTGAATTGACTTCCCAGGCACATGGCCCTCCAATGTTGTAATTGTTGATTTCCATCCACTTTTTCAGTTTGAAAATGAAATCATCCTCAAGCTGGACCACGAGGTGGAAGGAGGCCGGGGGGATGAGCAGTACATGCAGCTGCTGGAGTCCATGTAAGTTCAGACTAGAGGACCAGGAAGTCTGTGAAGGGCTGGCAAAAGGTGGAGGGCTCTTGCTGTAGGGTCTTGAAATGCTGGTCCTCCTGGGAAGACCTTTCCCAGAAGCTCATGATACTGAAATAACTGTTGTCGGAGGAAAGTTTACATTTTCCAGGAAGTAGCCCTGCTTTTCTATTGACCGGATGGGCTGGATAAAAACAAACATTGTGTTGGAAGGAGAATGGAACCTGACAGTGTGAAAACAGCCTCTTCAGATCTCAAGTGTGGAGTAATTACTGCCATTTTTCCTTTTGGATTTTTGACAGATTTGATTCTGAGCAGCTTACATTGTGTATATCTCTGGTCAGGTTTACTGTCTGTGCTTCACTGGGTGACCGCCTAAGTTCAGGGAAGTAAGTGCATCCATCCCCAGAGGATGCTGAGAAGAACATCTTTGAAGGAGGTGTCAGTGGGTCCCTGCAAGACTTCAGAGCCCAAGTCAGGAGCAGACACTGCACAGGAGACAGCTCTCAGCATGACTAGACTTGGAGTCAAGACATTTTTGTTTTGTTTTCACAAATGTTAAGATATAATTCACAAAGTGTGCTGTCTACCCAGAGTGCACCGCTCACTGATTTAGTGTGTTTACTAAGCTGAGCAACCACATAACAATGAAAATTTTCATTATCCCACAAAAGGAGCCCTGTACTCTACTCAGGCACATCTGTCCTATGCCCGTATGTGTGTGTAGCAAAACACTCCCCATTTTCATGCCCATGCAAACATGACCACTTTCTCATTCTGGCTTTGTCTGTCATAGATACTTCATAGACCACAGAACCTTGTGTTCATTCATTCGTTTCTTTCACTAACAAGCTGATGGTTATTTAGGCTGTATCTACTTTGTTAGCTCTTAGATTGACTCTGTGAGTATAGAAAGTATAGTACCTTAGTGTAGGCTTGCAAAGCCGTAGGGTAATATCAGAATAAAGTCAGTTAGCTTTTTGAGGGGGCAGCAGACACCCCAAGACACAGCTCCGCATACTTCTTCATTGCCCAAGCAAAAGGGCACCAATATCTCCACTTCATGTCTCACCTGTTAATATCTGCCCTATTGATTGTAGCCACCCTGGCAAAAGCATGCTGAAGGCCCCATGTTCTGATCTTCATTTCCACAGTGGCTGAGGAGGCTGAACACTTTTCTGGGGCTTATCATCCTATCATGCACTTGTATCTTTCGGGGTAGAGGGAACATTGCATTGAATCTTGGCTCCCTACTTTGCAGCTGTATGACCCTGGGCAAATGGCACAACCCTTCTGTCCTCAGTATCCCCATTTCTAAAGTGGGAACAATAAGTTCCTGTGGTTATTTTGAAGACTGAGTAATTAGGAAGCATCTGGCACACAGCAGGTACATGTTTAATGACTGTGCTTGAGTCCCTCGGCCTGGCTCCCAGTTCCTGTCATTGGCTGCCTAGTAATTGCCCTGCCTGAAAGGCCTTCTCTTGAGGCTTGGGAGAATGGTCCGGCATCCCAATTTCCTGTCCTCTGTGATCACTGAGGCTCTGGTGTGGCTCTGCTTTTGGACTCTTTCCTAGCAAAGGCAAACAAAAGGCTTTGCTCTGGCCCTCTGTCAGGGTCCCCACTCTGCCCTGCCCAGCACGGCCCAAGCCCATCAGGAACAATGGAGCCCCTGGAAGCATGGTCTCATCTCAGCCAGGCCTGGCTCTTCCTGATGCTGAGCACAGGTTCCCTACACACCTATACTGCAAACCAGATCCATTGAGGGAAGGTTGCAGGGACTGCTGTCTGACTCTCCAGGGGCAGAAATTGGTGCTTGTCTTAAAAGTTCTGAGAGTAAAAATCTAAATATTGACCAGAATCTGCACCCCATTTGCTCTGGCAATTTCCATTTCTATAAGCGGATGAAGCCCTGTGGCAGGCTTCAGACTACCAGCAGGGTCCACAAAAGCCTTCCTGAGTGATCCTTTATCAAAGGAGTCCTTTGGCAGTCAGGGAAATTAAAAGCAGCTCATTATTTTCCTCCTGAGATGGAGGTGTGAATGATTTTTACAGCAAATGAAACAGGCCAAACCCTGGAGTCAGGGCCTTCTCAGAATAGCCAGGGCTGTTAGGCACTGCTCTTCCTTCTGCCCTCCCTGAGCCTCGGTTTCCTTACCTGCAAATTAGAGGCACATCCCCTATGTGTTTTGTCAAGGCTGAATGGGAAGCCCTGCAGGTTCCTCTTGTGATTGCTTTTCTTTCTTGGCTTCTTTTGGTTTTGTTTTATTAGCATAGTTGTTGATGCCCAGTAGATAGTGCAGGTGCATTAGCTTTGATTTTTTTTTAAATATATAGTCATCAATAGCTTCTTACTTATTATCATCTATGTGGAATGTCATGTAGTCATTGGGCGTCTTTGCCTGTCATGTATGTCATGTAGTCTGTCTTTTTCTAGTTTGCTCACCTAAGTTCCTGAAGCACTTCCTTCCAGTCCCTCATTCTAGGCCTGAGCTGGTTTAGAACCTCTCTAGACAGATCCAGCGTTCTTGTTCAGCTTAGAAGTTAGATGGCACAATTGTGACTAGAATGGGGCTTCTCGCCCTGTGCCAGCTACAGTTTTGGACCTGGGAACAAGGCTTAGACATAGAATGGGGCTGAGACTTAGACTTCACCTGCTTTTGAACAGTACACTATGGACTTACAGAGCACCCCAGTCCTTCCTACGCTCAGAGTTCTTCTTCCAAATTGGATGGACTAATAAGACTCCTCTCTCTAGAGGCATATTATACCTAGTGTATAATTCCAGAGAGTTCTACTGTTTTAGTCCCCATGGCCTTGACCTGAAATGGATGAGGTCAGCATACTCCATTCATCAAGGGAGGAATCATCCACATGGGCCCACAATTCCCACAGCTTCCTTATTGTCACTTATGGACTTCAAAGAAGAGAGTTGTGTGACCTTGATAGGACAGCCATCAGAACCCAGCCCCAGGGGCTTCACGTTTCACGTATGGTTTAGGGGTCAACTTAATGACTGCCTTAAGGAATTGTGGGGATTCAGACAGGACAAACAGTGAAACAGGCTTAGCATGGTGTCAGGAGGGAAAGTGACTTTCAGTGCAAGGCCACCCAGTGTTGCAGCCTGGAGTTTATTCTTATCTCTCCATGGGCCTCCCCTGCCCACAGAGAACCACCAGGTGCTTGGGTCTTGATGAGCTCCAAACCCATAGTTTGTAGAGCCAGACAGGTTGGTTGAGTGGGTAGATGGGTGATAGTCCAGCTCACAATCCTCAACAATGTGAGCAGGAAAGCTGCTCACACTGAGAGAACAAAGACACCAAGGTACTCAAGACAAATCTTTTAAACCCTTGTGTGTCTACAGGGTGGCCCAGGGCCCTGCAGCATTCAGAACTAAGTAGCAGGGTCTCAGAGCTCAGCCCAGAGTCCCAAATAAGATCCCATTAGAAGATGTTCTGATGACATCCACATAGGCTGCACTGTGCAAAGCTGATCATGGAAGTGGTCCCCAACGCTGGCTAAATGCTAGACTCACCTGGCGAGCCTCAGAACGAATCATTGCCACCCCAGCCTCCAGGGGTTCCAAAGATGTGGCTTAGGCTGGCCATGGCTTTGTGAAAGTTCCCCCAGATACCCTAGCATGCTGCAGGACTGAGAACTCTTGTTCCAGTCGAGCTTGGAACCAGGCGAGCCCTTTGCCTGGAATCCCACAACAAACCCGGGACGGAGCCTGTCTGAATTATCATCAGAGTGGGGAAGAGGGCTGGAAGTGGCTGTCTGGAAGAAGTTGGTACAGCTGCAGCTGAAGCAGACATGTGTAAATCACAGGCTATTTGCATTTCTTGTTGAGAGCTGGGAGCAAGTGCTGTTCCCAAGGCAAGATGGATGTGTCTGATCCAGTCACAGTTTGAAAAGTCACCTCCTTGCAGCCTGGCATGGCTTCTGGAACTAAATGACCCTCCAAAGTCCTTGTTTTTATTCACCTTTCTCCTAAGATCTCTTGGGAACTTTCACTGTCTAGAGGAGAATAACTAGAAATAAACCCAGTAGCCTGGGGGGCCTGAGACACCCAACAGACTGCAGTGTCTATGGGAAAATCTCTTCCCAGATCTAAAAGTGATTGGCTTCACTCCTAAGGTCACCACTTAAACTTCCGGTTGACCTTTCAACCTTTTTCTTCCTTACTGTCTTCTGTAAACATGGAGGAAGAATGTCTAGTTGTTGAAATTCCCCAAGGGATCAGCACAATGCCAGGCACCCACACAGGTGACTGAGGAGAACCATCATTGCTCCAAGTTTAACTTGTTTGACTCCCACCTTGACTTGGGGTGGGCATGGTTCTCTACATATTGGTGTCACTGTCCCCCACTACTCTGTGCCTACTACCATATTAAGCAGCTGATAGGTGTTTTAAGGATGGCACAGGTAAATTTTTATATTAATTTTATGAAGTTTTTTTTTTTTTTTTCCAGTCAACGATCCTATGTTTAAATGGGAAAACAAAGCATTTCCCTCTCCACCGGCATCCCTCACCAGAGGGGGCCACGATTAAATGACTGGTGTTTATCCTTCCTGATGGTGTGTCTTGTGATACCTTGTGGGTTCCCACACACAGTGTTGGATGATGGAAACAGGAATGCTGTACCCGGGCTACCAATAATATCAACAGTGTGACTTCAGCATCCCATAGTATGGCATACTTGTAAATGCCCCGTTTCATTAGCCCATGATGAGATACTAAAGACGTTCATCTTTTTATGATGCTAAGAATAGCACCTGGGACAGGGTCAGCTCTGAAACAATTAATTAAATAAAATAAAACTGTTGGATACTTACGCATCTCGTTTAGCCATATATTTTATAGAGCTCTTTATGTCACGAATTCATTCCCTAATACTTTTTAATGGCTTCATAGAACCATGTTGTGTAAAAAAAATACCTCAATTTACCTAACCATTTCCTACTTGATGGTTGCAGCTGTTTCCCTATCTTATACAATTTTACAACTCTATAAATAAACCCTGGTATAGTCCTAGAAATGTTTCTACAGCACAGAGTCCTGTTAGGAAAGACACCATGAAGTAAAGTTGTTGAATCAGAAGATATATACATGTGAAACATTGCTAGATGTTGTGAAAATCACTACCCAAAATAGTCCCCCTGCTGTACTACTACTGTGAGTGTGAATTTAACCGTGTCCCACTGCCCACCTCCCCACCAGCAGCCACACAGAATTTTTTTTTCCCCACTCTGATTGTATAAGAATGTTTGCTGTGCTGTGTGGATAGATTACTGTTTGGGTGAGTATGCCAACCCTGAGCTTGAGTTCACTGGCCAGTCGTGTAGTGTTGCATCCAACAGTCACACAGCTTCCCAGTGCGAGCTCAGCACCCTGCTCTGCTCCTCACAGCCTGATGGAGTGTACGGCGGAGCACCCAACCATTGCCAAGTCGGTGGAGAACTTCGTGAGCTTGGTCAAAGGGTTGCTGGAGAAGTTGCTGGATTACCGCGGAGTGATGACAGATGAGAGCAAAGACAACCGTATGAGCTGCACAGTGAACCTGCTGGTGAGTAACAGCCGGGTCCCCATGGAGCAAGTTGGACCCATATTCTACTTCAGGCTAAGCTTGGGTCTCACTTCTGCTCTTGGAAGAGAAGCGGGGCTAACTGCTGTGGAACTCAGACAGGTGGTTAAAATCTGTACTCTGTCTTGAGGTTTTCTGTGCCTCCATTTCCTTTCCTATGAAGAGGAGGATGTGCAGATCTTCTTTAAGGACTTCATACATTCCATAGAAGGAAGATAGCAGTGGAGCTAGTGTATTACATGTGCCACCTACCATTCCCGGCACTCTGGAAATACAAATTCTTCCCCTCCAGCTCTCTTCTGTGGCCTCTGCTATTTGATGTGGACTGTTTTATAACAGCTTAGATATTGCCATTGATTTTTCAGTATGCCAAAGGGACTTTAAAAATCCTGACTTCAGCAGAAAAGAATTCAATGCTAATAACTCCACCACACCTGATTTACATAAAGAGCAGGGAGAGGGGTTTTCCAGTTCCTCTCAGGAGATGCTTGAAGAAGCTGACCTTCATTAGCCAGACCAGGACATGCCTGGGGCTGAGCCATCCAGAGCAGTAAGAGAGGAGGAGTGCAAGGATCAGGAGAGGTCATGCTGATGGGCACCACTGTCCCATGGCCCACATGGTCTGAAATGAGTTACTGCCCTTCTCTGAGCCTCAGGAGCACAAGTGGCTCTTAGATTGCCTCGGAATCTGTAAGGATTTGTTTTCAGTTGTCACAAAACTCGGACCTCCAGTAGCAGAGTCCAGCAAAACTCCCAGTCTAAATGGCCCCTAACTGGGAAAAGATGCCTCAGCAAGCTAAGAGCATGTGTTGCTCTTCTAGAAGACCCGAGTCTGATTCCCAGCAGCCATGTCAGGCTGTTTGCAGCTGAGTGTAACTTCAGCTCTAGGAAATCTGATACCTTCTTTTGGCTTCTCAAGGCGGTGACACACATGTGGCATACAAGCATACACACAGACTCTTAAGTTAAATAAATGGAAGGATGGATGGATGGAAGGATGGATGGATGGATGGATGGATGATAGAAATAGATAGATAGATAGATAGATAGATAGATAGATAGATAGATAGATAGATAGATAATAAAAATAAATAAGTAAGTAGTCAGTAAATAGCTTCTAAGAGCCAGGCCTATTGGGATCTGGAGTTCTAGGAGGCTAATGTGGGAAGAAGATGCATTTGAGACCACCTTGGAGCTACATACTGAGACAACCTCCAAAAACAATAACAACAAAAAGCACATTTTAAACAACAGCAACAAAACAAACAAATAAACAAACAATAACATCTCAGCTGGCACTGGGCTATCTCCTGGACACTGTCAAATTTAAGTGATTTAGCAATGGAATCACATAACTCCAGAAGGCTGTGTGCTCTCAGAATCAGGATATGTTCTTGAGTGTCTGCATTTAAGCCAGGCTGCCTTTTAAAGTTGACTGTTCCCAGCCTCGCCAGCCTACCACCCAGCTTATCAAATAGCTTGCTGCATCCCTGAATATGTGATGACTGAGACATTGGCTCTGTGCCTCTACAGTCGGGGAAGTAACTTGGAGAGCAAAGTCTTCCAATGAGGCTGTTGGATGCATTCAGCAAAGTGAACTTTTTGTTCCTTCTTGGGATCCCCAGATAGCAGACAGCCATCTTTCTCTTGTTCCCATCACTGTGTTCTCTTTCCCCGAAGCCCTGCAAAGAAAAGCACTCAATACTGTTTTCCTCCCCCTCCTAGAATTTCTACAAAGATAACAACCGGGAAGCGATGTATGTAAGGTAAGATTTTTTTTCGCAAAGCCCTGGCCTCTGTTCCCTCCCTTCTCAGTGTCTGTCACTGCTCCTGCTGCCTCTGATACAGAACTTAGACTCAGCTTCTTAGCACCTGACTTTTGGTGTTCTGATTCCTCTCAATTTCCTAAGACTTGGTGGCACCTTCTGTTCTCCCCATGCAGTTCCCTAAAGGGCTCAGACTTCCTATTGTCCTTCTCTGTGCATTTCCCTTAAACTGTGTCATTTGAGCTGTGCATTCATTCGCTTCTGAGACAGCAGGGGAAATCCTCTTCAGTGCAGCAACACAGCCAGCCTTAGCTGCCTTGCTTTGAAAGGAATAAAGGGGGATGGTGAGATGGCTAAGCAAGGAAAGGTGCTTGCTTCTAATCCCTTGAAGACCTGAGTTCCATCCCTGAGACCTACACAGGGGAAGGAAAGAATTGATTCTCTCATGTTGTACTCTTACCTCCACACATGTGCTGTGACTCACACACACCCTTCTACATACATACCATACACATGTACACACACAAAGAAGATCTGATAGGAAAATAAGCAAACAAACAAACAAACAACTAAAAGGAAGAAAAACACCATGTGGCATATGTCTGTTTCCTGCGAGGCATTTCCTAGGTATTTAAGTTTATTATGAGAAGCTTTTCTAAGGGCATTAGACTGGAACAAAAAAACCACTTTGGCAATTTTCTCAATATCTCATATTTTTCCTGCAAAAAAAAACCTTATTTTTTTACTCATTATAAAAGTAACATAAACTTTTTATCAAAACAAAAAGCCTCATAAAATACAGACTAGCAAAACAAAATATGAAATAAATTTCTAAAATACATACATATTTTCAGACTTTTTATGCTTATATATACATCTAGTTCTGTGTGTATGCTATTTCTGCAAAAATGGAGCTATAGTACTAATAATTTATTCTTCCCCTTTTTTTACTCAACAAGATGTATTTCAGCTTCACTTGTAATGAAACTATAAAATTTCCTTTCTAGAACATGCTGTCATTTACATAGCCAGTCCTATATTGTTGAACAGTTCCATTGTTTCCAACATTTTTCTACAATAACCAGCAACAATGAATTCTTGGCCACAGGCCTCCCTGTTCCTTCCTGCAAGACCACAGCCTCAGCATGTCCTGTCAAAAGCTAAGCCTGTCTACCTGAACTCACTCTGCTCTTACCGCAACTGTGTTTAGGTTCTTGCTTTACTCTGGTGCAGTTATGTTGAGAAAGTCATTCTAGAGGCTGTCCTGAGTTTTGTAACACATGAAGCTTTGGGGCCAGAACAGCCTTTTGGGCTCCACCCCACTGGTATGTGTGTATGTTTCTGTAAAAACAAACAAATAAAAATCATTCTGCTTTCTGCTTCAAGGGTGAGATGAGAGGCTCTATGCTTCATGCCCTGTGTAGGCTTCCTCTCTCTAACCTCTCTCCTCTTTTCCACTTCAGAAACACAGATGGTAAGTCTTAGACCCTCACAGGCTTAAAGACTGAAGTCTGTGTTAATCTAGGAAAGCCGCCATATTGGTGCACTCCAGATGTGGCAGTGGACGCTCTGGAAGCCAGTTGTATTTGGCAGGTATATTTAAAACACTTAATTGGTTGCCAACATTTTTCACCCAGAGACTTTATAAAAGTCAACAGTTCCTTTTCCTGAAAAGCTGAGAAATCACAACACTGTACCCTCATTCCACCTGACAGTTGTCACCTTTTTTTTGGGTGGTGGCCCTTTTAAATGCAGCTGTGGCCATGCGATTTGTTGTTCCCTATGGCACCGCATTCAAGCATGAGGGCATCTGACTCAGTAGCACTGGCGGGCTCATTAAAATTTCTTCTTTGGGTCTGTAGAGTAGATGGTCAGCCCTGAGATTAACAAAGGAGAGGTGAAGGGGCCTTAGCTGGTTCAGGAGTTGAAGTAGCGGGGGTGGGGGAATCTCCCTTGAGATACCGTACTGGAGGTCATTGAGCCCAGACATCAAGGGGGTCTAATGGGTGGTTGGTAGGGAAACAACGAGATAGGAGGATTGAGCCATGTATGAAGAAGGGGTGTTCTTAAATCCCAAACCCTCTCTGGAGGTCATGTGCGACTTCACTGATGACTGTTATCAGCAGAGCACTGTGGGTTGGGGAAGAGTGGAAAGATATTGCTATGGTTGTAAAAACAGCATCTCTCTCTCTCTCTCTCTCTCTCTCTCTCTCTCTCTCTCTCCCTGTCTCTGTTCAAACACAGGCCTCAGTTTTCTCATCTTCAGGTCAATGCTGGCAGGATGAGTTGAAGCCAGGGCTGCTTCCCCACTTACCACCTACCTCAGCTCAATTTCTAGATGTCTGGCTAGAAATCCTTCTGGAACAACCTTGTATCAGTCAGCATTCCATCACTGTGACAGACTTTGAGAAAGTGAGCTTATACTAAGGAAAGTTTTATTTTTGACTCGCTGGCTCAGAAGCTTCAGTCCATCATTACTTGTTACTGTCAGATCAATTCTCAATAATTTATCAAAGCTCCTCTCCCTATCACTTGACTCTGCTCTTAGTTCCTTTGCTCAGGATTTTTCTCAGGGTTCAGAGCTGTAATGCTACTTGCAAAGAAATAGGAGGTGGGGATGTCAGTGTGTCCAAATACCGGATTCTCTCCGTGAACCGCTCGAGGCCTCTCTACCCTTTCTCTTTCCCTGCTCTACTCTCTTTTATACTTTATCAGAACCCTCTAAAAAGAGCACAGGAGTGTCCCCTTATGAATTTCATTCTTGTGGACTCTTACAACGATTGAGCCGATACTTAAACTCACACCCCAGCACTTTGTGTGTGTGAACATGTGATGCATGAGAAGCCACATGTGTTTCCTTCCTTTACTTCCATCATATCACACTGGGCAGGCCATTCTATAATAGAACTATGTACAGGATAGCCCCTAACTTCATGTTTTTGTTTGTGTTTTCATCAGAATATGGATATACCTAATGGGCCCATCGTAGGGATGTCATAAAAGATGGTCCAAAGCATTTAAAACATTTAGCACAAATCTGGGCATCATAGTGCATGCCTGTAATCCCAGCACATAAGAGGGTGTTATAGGAGGATCATGAGTTTGAAGACAGCCTGGCATACATAGCAAGTTCCAGGCTAGCCTAGTCTACATAGCAAGACCTTGCTTCAGGAGTAAAAGGGGAGAAGTCACGTAGCATAGTACCTGGCGCATACTAAGGGTCCAACAAATGCTGGGTTCTGTCATTACCACTCATGTAGAAGGCTGGATGGCTAGACTGAAGAACTCCCTGTGCCCTGTGTGAGAGCCCATGTGTTCTTTCTTGTTCCTTCTTGTCCCTACCAGATACCTTGTCACCATATCTTGTAACTCATCACATTTTCCCACACGCAGGTACCTGTATAAACTCCGCGATCTTCACCTGGACTGTGACAATTACACGGAAGCTGCCTACACACTCCTCCTCCACACCTGGCTTCTCAAGGTGCTGTCCCAGGAAGATACCCATTCTGAGATCCCCACCGAGTCCTCACAGCAAGTTGAAGAGGTTTAAAAAAAATAGGAGAAAGAATCAAAAGAGGGGGAAAAGTGAATTTTCCTTTTCTTGGTGCCCCCGAACTCCCGACCTGGCAGCATACTTGTCTGCTCTTTTACCTGCTCCCAGCTGGGCTGAATGACCTTTGCTTTCAATAACTGCAATAGTCCCCAGGACATATAGCATCCAACCTGTTTCCAAGGATAAATCATTAGCGTGCCCACTGAACTGTTTTCCATGTCTACAGAATGTTGTTGCAAATGCAAGGAATTCTTTCATTTGGCTTTTGAAGTGCTGGGGCCATGTCTCATTAGGATATAGAGAAAATCCTTACAAACTCCACACTGTGAAACCACTAGAAAGCCAAAGATACCCAATTTAGTCAAAATCAAAATCACTTCACAAATACAAATTGCAGACAGCATCAGTCTGACTATAGACACTGGGACCCTGGGGAGGCCAGCAGAAGTTGTCTGTGAGGCGTTGTCTTGCTCCTCGTGGGGATGTTCTCATGGCATATGGTCCCTGGTTCATCTGCTCTGTCTTATATCATCAGGACTGCTGGAGGGCAACCTCCAAGCTTCCTGAGGACTCATACTTATGAGGGAAGCTTCCCCAATGGAACCCTGGGTTTTCAAAGATGAGCTGGGCTGGGGCGGGGAAGGATAGGGCCTGGATAGGGTGGTTTCTGCCTTTCATCCTGGGAAGATTTCTGTCCTTGATGTCACTTAGCTCTGTTTTTCCTCCCTGTGTTCTCTTTGCAGTGGTCAGATGAACAGTGTGCCTCACAGGTCATGCAGACAGGCCAGCAACACCCCCAGACCCACCGGCAGCTGAAGGAGACACTCTATGAGACCATTATAGGCTACTTTGACAAAGGAAAGGTAATTGGAACCTTCTGTCTTTTCTCATTTTGGGGCACTGGCCATTGAGAGGGACAGGTTTCTTCTGTGCTCTGGACTTAGTCCTCCTCACTTCAATACCTGGACCATTGTATTTGCTTTGTCCACATCTATCCACTGGTAGGTCAGATCTTTTCACTCTTCAGGGTTTTACTTAGATGCCTAATGTAAAGAGCTTCCCCATCCACCCTCAGTGCCCCTACCCTGAGCTATCCATTCTCATTCTCATTCTATCCATTCACAGAAAAGCACTATGCCACTGTTGATAGCATTCCCCTTGCATGAGACTGCCTTGCTTACTCTTTGGCTCCTTACTCTGGAATACCTAAATTGCAAAGACTTTGCGTCATACACTATTGGATGCCTAGCGGCTAAAATAGAACCTTACTCGCAGAAGCAGGTGATACGTGTTGGGTAAATGGGAAGATTCATGGTGACACTGTGCTGTCATTGATTTTTTCCAGCAAGGATTCTGGCAGGGTTGCTCAGGAAATAAAGCTACCCAGCCCTAGCTTCCAGAAGACCTTTAGGCAGCTCCAACCTGAAGGCCACCATCTGCCCTGTAGGTAACACAGTGCAGAACCTTCATGCCTGGGCTTTTCATCCCTTGTGTCTATCCATAGTTCTGCTTGGCCCCTCCGACATGCTAGTTCTCCTTCTACCATGGCGAGACAGTAACAGTATCTGATTCTTAATTGTAAGGTGAAAACTAGATGGAGAAATGTCATAAATGCCATCATGGTAGCTGCTGGGAAGCAATGTCATCTTGTTAAACCTCAGTGGCCACCATTGCTTTCTAACTGTGCCACTTCATTTCTGAAGTTTTTTGAAAGTCCTCTAGCTCACACGTAAACCTGCTTCCCTGTGACTGGCAAGACTTTTTACCATCTATCAAGATACCACTGGACGCTTGGTTTAGGTCTGTCCTGCCTCTGCAGTTCATTGCCTCTGTCTTAGTTTCCTCTTCCCACTTTCCCCCGAATGATGAAATGAGGTAATGTCTACAGAAGGCTTATAAATTCCTAAGGCTCAGCAGTTGAAAAAGACTGTTCTGTAATTTATGATTATAAGCCTCTTGAGGGCAGAGACTCTGCCATCTCTCCAACCTCTTGCCCCATTAGCCATCAAATAAAAGCTTTCTATTTGTTTATTGCTGATTACATCAGTCCTGCTGGGAGAGCCACATGGGGGGGGATAAGGTTTGTCTCTAGCTAGGAATTTGACTCAGCCACCTGTGCCAATCAGAGGAAAAAGGAACAAGCGCCCCATGCTGAAAGCACTTATTGCCTTGTTGCTAAAACAGACATGCCAATTGTTGTAAGATTTTGCACGTCTTGTTGATATTGTAAAATAATGAGGGTAGGGACAGGAGAATGTGGTGGTGCCTGGGAGCATGAAGGAGGCAGTAGATGGTGCAGCTCACCCTGAAAGACATGGCCACGAAAACTTCTAGAATAAATCCTAAACTCTTTAGCTTCTCCCAGCTTCCCTCCCCTACAGACACACGCAGGCCACCACTCCGTAAGTCCATCTTGACGTCGCTTGATATACTACCTCTCCAAACCCAACAGTTCCGGCTCCCTCCTCTTGCCTCACCTCTCATGTCCACGAGAGCAGAAATGGTGTCTCCCTCCCATCTTTGTACCTGTTCAGTAACTGCACAGATTGATGGATGTCCATGCACTGTCCCCAGAACCCCGTCACTGTTCCATATGTGACATGTAAGGCCCAGTGAGATCAGTGACTGCCAGAGGTCCCAGAGGACTGGAGGGAATGCTGGGAATCTGACTGCTGCCCTGTTTCCTCTTAGCCTTTTAGAAATCTCTTAGCACACGACCTTATTCTTCCTGTTACTGTGTTGGTGGGAAGCTGACAAAGACACACACACACACACACACACACACACACACACACACACACATGCACAGACTGTTGTGTCCAACAGCCCTGTGGCCCAGCCAGGATCATTACCCAACCTTCTTGTTCAGGATGAAGCCTGCAAACTGGGGTCCTCCTGGCACATAAAGCATTTTTATGCTGTTCACTAAGCTGTCTTGGGTTTACTGCCATGGCTCCTCTGCTCCACACTTGGTTTTATTTATTTTTATGCTTGGATGCAGAGAGCACTTTCGTTAAGAAGCTCACGATGAATTTTGGCAGCCTCCACTCTCTCCTCCCCCGCCTCCCCCAGCATCTCCATTTAGGTGCATTTTCTGTTTTAAACCCAGTGTGCAATGGGAACGGGTATCCTTTGAGACTGTCCAGCTTCCAGCCAGCCCTGCCTCTCCCCATGCCTGGCTGCAGAGCTTACTGATGCCTCTGACTTAAAGTCAAGCAGCAAAGAAGAAGCCCCTGTGTCTGGCGTCCATATTTTCAGTTTATTTTAAAGACGGAGAAAACTCACTTTGGAAATTTTGATGTTATGTTTTAACGCCCTAGTACATTCTTACCTAAACTTCTATGCTGTTCCCTACTTACTTCCACAACCACATCTCCATTTTAAGAAGTGACACTGACTGACAGAGGAGGAAATCACACAGCGAATATTGGAACCCAACTTCATCCCCAGATATTCTCTGACCTCAGGCCATTTGTCCACTTCACTGGGAACCACCCCTTTCTAGAAAAGGGTTCTGGTGCTTCCCCTGCTTAACCTGTACTCTGAAGAGGTGGGGGACTCCAGGAGTGAATATATAAGTCATCAAGTACTTACAAAGCAGTGAATGGAACCAAATGTGTTTGGCCTCCAAGCCCACTCCCAGTTGGGCAGATGAACCTCTGTTTCTCACTTGGAATATGAGGTTGCTGTTAGTGACAGGTATTTAGGAAGAATCAGAGTACGTTTAAACAACCTACTCCATTATCCATTAATGGAGCAGGATGAGAAGCCAGGGAAAGGTTATACTACTACCAAGTCCCAGGCTTGCTCTGTGTGAGAGCTCAGGCCGGGTACGAAGATGTCTGCAATGCAACTCTTGAGGGCCATGGCTAGGCTCAAGTCACTTCTGAGCAGAGGCTCTGAGAAGCTGAGCCACCTCTCACCATTGTCTCCATGATGATCCTGCAGATGTGGGAAGAGGCTATCAGCCTGTGCAAGGAACTGGCCGAACAGTATGAGATGGAGATCTTTGACTACGAGCTGCTCAGCCAGAACCTGGTAAGACCTCCCCCGAAAGCCATGTCCAGTACTCCCTCAGCTCAGAGACAGACAGAGAGGCCTTTGGGTTAGGGAAACAGAAAGATGGAGAAGGGCCTGAGTGAGGCCATGGTGAGCATCACCCTTCCATTGTTAGATGGAGCCGCAGCTGCGGCAGCTGTTGCACTCCCAATAAACGCTCTGTTACGTTTGCAGTAAAAGTTCCACAAATCACCAAACCGATTAAATAAAAGCACAACTTTGTGCTTTTCGGTGAACAGATAAATCACATTAACATGCTTCCCATCTGGCTGTTCCCATTAGCATGTTGATGCTTGGGATTTGGTGGGGGAAATCAGAAGTAGAGGGACCAGCCTTCCCTGCATGCGCTGCAGAAATCAGGGATAAGCATGGAGCTGGGCTCAGCAGGGGAAATACAGAGCGTTCAGGCTGCTCCTTCATTCCTTATCACCCTCCATACAATTCCTGGTTATCCAAGTGCCAGGTTCTCAGGCCTTTGCCTCTCAGCCCATAAAGGCCAATGTCAGCATCTCCAGGAAAATGATAAAATGAGAATCAAAATGTCAAGAGGATCAACAGCTAGGGTTGGGGATCAGGGACTAGAGTGGTAATCATGTGGAAGTCTGCTGAGCTCTTAGCTCTGTGTGTATTTGATGACTCAACTACAAACGTGACTGTGCCAACGAACACTCAGTGACAGTACCCCTGAATATACAGTTGTTTGCAGACACAGAGACGTGCAGGCTTCCAAATGTGTGAGTTTATACATGGACACATGCTAGGGCATCCTACATACCGCATCCTGCATGAAGCACATAACACCGAGGCGCCTGTCTAGATCCACATGTACGGTCTATGCTATGTCAAGTAATTCTTGTGACACCTCTCTTCACATGTTTTGCCATATCATGATTTCTTTGGGACTAATAGCAATTGCCAGGTGCTGTGAAACACGGAGTGCACTGCAAACTGCTTCTAGGGATCCGAACGTTTGGAAAGCACACACCTTTTGGAGTGGACAAAATATGTTAGGTGTGGCCACACAGGAAGATGTCTCTACCCGGAGACATTTGGACATCCATGTACTCTCAGAAATGCTTGTCACTGCCACATATTCACAGAGAAGGGAGTAGAGTGGCGAATGGCAAGGCCACCAGCTGGAGCTCACTGAGGTCAATTCCATACGGGCTAGCTGCCAATTTCTTACTTCAAGCACTGCAGATGCTCACAAGAATGGCATGAGTATGAAATGGGTAAATGCGCTCCAGCAAGTAGGTTGCCTAGCACAGTGGGCATGGGCTCTAAGCATGGCTCTATCCACTGTAATTACAGGCACAGCCGCAGGCATGCCACATTTAGCTGTGCTTGGTATATTGGTTCCTGGGTGAGGCTAATGTCATAACTGTAGATTCTTTCAGCTGAATGTGCCTTGGATACACATCTGTATTGTCATGCTGCAAGTCATGTTTTGTTTTGTTTTGTTTTTTTCCTTTCTTTCAGAAGCAGCAGGCCAAATTCTATGAGAACATCATGAAAATCCTCAGACCCAAACCAGACTACTTTGCTGTTGGATACTATGGCCAGGGATTCCCCTCCTTTCTGCGGGTGGGTTTGCTGGTGACTCAGACTAGGGTCTGGGGGACCCTTGGGATCATAGCTGTTCTGTGCTTGGAAGACCACAGCTCAGGAGCTCTGTTGTCTAAGGGCTACCACTGTCCTCAGAAGAGTCCTAAGTTCTACCACCCTAGCCATCAGTGGTTTCTTCTACCACAAATGGAGCTGCCGGGAGGAGTAGTGAGGTCCCCATTGCAGGCGTGAAGCATGCAAAGAAAGACTTGGTGAGATCTGCTATGAAGGCATTATAAACATTCTCTGTGGTCATAGGATAACTTTGCTCTCTTAACATTTGTTGAAGTCGTGGATCATTTCTTTGTTTGGGAGCTATCTCTACAAATGTGTACCATATGAAAAACAGAAACTAGCTGGGCATAGCAGTGTATGCCTTTAATCCCAGCACTCAGGGAGGTAGAAACAGGCAAATTTCTGTAAGTTTGAGGCCAACTTGGTCTACAAATTGAGTCTAGGACAGCCAAGGATACACAACAACAAACAACAAACAAACAAACAAACAAACAAAACAAAAGAAAAAAGAAAAGAAAAAGGAATACTAAGAAAAACATCTAAAATGTTTGGCAACTTACTTAAAAATAACAAAAAGCCTGTACAGGGTCATGTGTTAATGTAAATTATAAATAACAGCTACATTTTTTTTTCAACTTAAAAAGTCAGTGAGAAACACTTGTAACTGAAACAGGAGGACAGAGCAACCTGCTCTACATAGAAAAGTCTAGGTTGTTCTGTGCTATGCAGAGAGACCCTGTCTTAAGAAAATAAAAATAGCAAGCGAAGTAAACTTTGCTTGTATTGCTTACACATACCTCTAAAGTGTGACCTGAGGACAAAGGGCTTGGTTCCCATAACAGTGTTGATTTCTTGTCATCACATGGTACCTACACCCCGGGAAAGCCAAACATAGGATCAAATGAGAAAGACAAATAACACCCTTAGTATCATTATACAAGTCATTTTGATCCTGTAGCCCCCCCCAAAAAAAACAATCTTGAGGACCCCAGGGTTCTTGCAGCATCCGTTCTAATCAGTGTGTTGATGGCTGCTGTTATCTTGCACCAGGTTTATATCCACAGGATTGCTTCCAGTTTGTGAGTCTGGGGTCAGGAAGATACCAGAAAAATAACAAATCTGAGCCCTGACATGGCCTCATTTGGTTTTCAGTGTAGTCTAGGAAGTCTCTCGCTGTCACCAGTCAACATGGAAGCCATAGCGGACTTAAGGAGAGACTGCCATGAATAGCTGCGGGATGGTGAGGGGGTAAAAGGAATCCTGAGTAGTGCAGTGGTAGCTACCCAGCCATTTGCAAATCAGGCTCTTCTGAGAACTTGTTAGGAGTGTGTATTCCAGGGATGATTCTTAGAGACTGTGCTTTAGCAGGTTTAGAGTAAGGCCTGGGAATCCGAACTTTTAAAGGTCCCCGGGTCCCTCTGATGCTCAGATGGCTTGGTGTTGCACATACAGGTAAGTTATGGGTTTAGGCTTGGGCAGAAGAACTTATCTGCCATTAGACTCAACAAAGCAATGCTCCGGCACAGGCTTTCCTACTTTTGTCACCTAGACATATGGGGCCTTATAATGTTTTGCTGTCGAGGCTCCCCTGTGTATTGTGGCGGTGCTTAGCAGCATCCCTGGTCTCTTCTTTTACTGCCAGGAGCATTACCACCCTTAGTTATGACAATCAAAAAACGATTTCAGGAATTGTCAATGTCCCCAGGTAGCCCAAATCACCCCCATTGATAACTTGTCTTCTAGAGGAGGCTAATGTGGTCAGAGAAAGTAAAGGGAGTCTCTTCATAGGCTCAGGGGTTGGAGCCAGATAATAAAGGGCCTAGATAGTGGTCCCTTTTGGCACACAGCCCCAGGCCTCATAGCCTTGTAGAAGTGAAGTGGTGAATTTTAAAGGCATGTAAATAAAATGGGTGTGACATGGCAAATTATCCCAGGCTCATTTTGAAAGCCTTTGAGCTCAGCTTGAGTTATAAGTCCCGGAATGCCCAGGCCCTGGCATTTCTGACAGTTGTCCTTTCTCTGCAGAATAAAGTGTTCATCTACCGAGGGAAGGAGTATGAGCGAAGAGAGGACTTCCAGGTGCAGCTCTTGAGCCAGTTCCCCAACGCAGAGAAGATGAACACAACTTCTGCCCCAGGAGATGATGTGAAGAATGCCCCAGGCCAGTGTATCCTTAAAGGACATTCCAGCCAGATGGCTGACCAGAGCTTTAAATGAGAGCCATTTCAGAGCTCTGAATTGACACAGGAGTCACGGGTTGCTGATTCGGGTCTCCAAGTGTGGGATCCAGAGAATTCATCTCAGTACAACTGCTCCACGGTAACTGTGGCATACACACGCAGATTCACGTACATGGGAATGTTTGGAGGGGGGAAAGTAGGGTCATTATACTATATACACTGTGACAGCCTGACCCTCTTACATCATTCACCCTCTTAGGTATCATAGGTCATTTTGAGATTGCTTAATGTGTGTAGGAGGACATGTAGATATATTACACATCTCATGTAAGTGGCATCCCGGTGCTCATGGAGGGGTGCATTCAAAACACAACACCCATGGGTGAACTCAGTCCTTCCCCCATTCCTTTGTTCTCATCATGAATAGCCTCTGTTGTGCCATGACTCTGTACCTGACTTTGTGCAGAGTTTTACACCCAAAATGGTAGGTAGGTACAGAGTTGCTATAGTGCTATAAGAGATAAGTACAACTGATTACACTATTAGATATTCATCATAAAAGTATGACCCATGCCAAGAGGAAACCATGCAGGGTCCTGAGGCCAAGAGGGCCTGTTCCTTGATGATGACTGCACAAGCAGCCAAAACTTAGTGTTAGCTGGGAGGATGGCCCAGCTCTGGGGAGGAGATGTGTATAGATGCCTTTCCCAAGGACTGAAAAGACTTTACATTGCCAATAGAATAAACCCCACCCTAAGCTGGGCTTCAAGGCTGTCCCTGACCCTACCTGTCCAACAACCTCACTCCCAGCTCCTCCCTCTGCTTTTAGGTCTCTCTGCCCCTCCATTTTATTTTTCAAATAGGACTGCTTGTTCTTACTCTAGTCCTTCTTCACTTCGTTCCCTCTGCTTAGAATGCTGTTCCCGCAGCCCCTGGTTTCCACTCACCTCTAAGATCCTAACTTGGTGTGTTCCCTCCAGGAAGAACCTTTCCTTGTCACCTTATCTAAAGTTGTCTTCTCTGTCTTTGTTTGATTTTTGCTTTTTGTTTTGTTTTCTTCTTCATTTGCTCTATTTTGTTTGCCTTTTTGTTCCTCAGAAAAGAACTGTTCCCTGTTTTCCATGCTAACCCCTGCTTTTCCATGGTCCTTGGCACAAAGTCCACTCTGGGAAAGTAAGTATTCATTACTTAACAGAAGGAAAAAGAAAAGGATATAAGCCAAAAGAAGGGAAGGATACAGATGAAGGAAAAAGAAAGGAGCAGGGAGACCAGGCACAGAACGACATGCAGAGTCAGGAGCTGAGGCTGGTGTGTGTGTGTGTGTGTGTGTGTGTGTGTGTGTGTGTGTGTGTGTGGCTAAACAGCCATGCAGCAAGCCTGGTGTCATCATAGAATAGCAGGAGGTAAGATGGTGGAGGCAGGGGGCACAAGTGCCAGGATGAGGCGGGCTATGGAGCCTGGAAGCCCCTTATCCCAGCCAGGGCCCCAGCATCTCACCCTTTAGCACAGATAAAGTTACAGCTCTTAAAGTGGGGTGTCAGGCTGCATGGCTCTTTGCTTAGTCTGCTGAAAACCTTAATCCAAATATTTTCCCCTTGGGCAATAAATATTCATCTGTGACCTTTTCATTATGCCTGCCTGCCCTTCTTGCCTGCCCTCCATGGCCATTTGCAGGAGAAAGATCAACTGGTGGTTGCTGGCTGCCATCAAAGGGCAGTGTGTTACATGTGAGTCCTGGATTATTATTAAGGCTCAAGGAATGGAATCCAGGTGTTAGACTTCTACATGGCCTATGGATGTGGTACGGAGGAGAGAATATGTGTCCCCAACCATGACATTATATTTAGGGCCCTGTGGCCTGAGTCAGTGCTGGGAACAAGGTGGCAAATCAAAGAGAAAGTGCTGGCATTTGCTAGTTCTCTTCAGGAGACCTAGTTCTTCACGAACATTGTTTTCTTAAACTCCATAGAATGTTCTAGAATGGTATTAAATTTCCATATTTCACCCGAAGGACTATATGAGGCAGAGATGAAGCAGTTTTTCTAGGGTCGTGAGGGTAATTAGAAAAGAAGCTGCGAGTTTTAAATGTCAAGTTCTGTCTGTCTTAAATCAGAGCTCTATTACACTATCATTTGTTTTTTAAAGACTGGGACCAGAATGCTATTAACTGTTTTCCATTAACTTAACATTTAGTCATATTTTCCTCTCTTTGCCGCATCATATACCTCTGAGATGAGTCCATTGTTCTCTGCATTTTACTACTAGGAAAACTGAGGTTTAGAAAGTGAACGGCTCACAGCTGGGGAGGTGGCACACGCCTGTAATCCCAGCACTCAGGGAGACAAAAGCAGGCAGATTTCTGTGAGTCCGAGGCTAGCCTGGTCTACAGAGTCCAGAACAGCCAAGGCTACACAGGAAAACCTGTCTCGAAAGAAAAGAAAATGTGTGGCCCTTGTGGAGCTGTGGTGAGAAAGCAGTGTTAGCTACAATTCGAACCCAGGCCTGCTGCTTGCCACAACCTTGAATTAGTAACATGGTCCTCTTAGCTTCTGTTTTTGTAAAGTCAACAGGTAGTCTGGGGAAGTCACGGGTTTCTCATCTTCTCTCAGGTATCCAGATAGTGGATACCTAAGTGCCACTTAGAAGCAAAGGTCCAGCAGAAGGCTGCTGTGGCTGCCAATCCATGCAGCAGGCATGGGGAGTCTAGCTAAATAATTTGGGGTGCTGATGTCATAGGCTTCCCAAGGACAGGCCTGGAGTTTTCTCTCCAATGAGTACCAGTAGCTCAGATCAATACACACGGTCTAAAATTGTCTCTAAAAGAAATGTTGACAAACCTTTCTGTAAAGGTAGGTCTTGAGAGCTTTGTGCCCCTGTCACAGCTCATTAGCTGCTGTCCTGGTGTGTGAGCAGTCACTGATCACATGTAGCTAGTAAGCGAGGCCATGTTTCCACAAAGGTTTATGTATAGGCACTGACATATTGAATCATGTATCATATTTAGATGTCACAGCTTTTTGAAAATGGGCCATTTGTGCTACACTTGTCCTTGCCATGAACACAGCCAATGAGATGGATTGGCCAGTCCCTGTCCACAACTCAGATGCCCAGTCCACAGGGAATGCTCTTCCAGCTTAGCTGCCTGGTCGGGCTTTCCGGGCTTTCCTAAAGTTTGCAGATATGTTTCCAGTGAGACTGGTCCAATGGGTTAAGTGTTTTCTCTTTGAGGGCTCCTCATTCCTTGTGAAAGTACTCTTCAGAGTAAAAACTGTCAACCTGCAATGTGTTAGCACAGAGGCAACTGAGCAAAGAGAGGCATGGAGTCAAAGGGCTTGCGAGCCGTGGAAGAAAATGGCTCATGACAGAGCCAGAGTAGATAGAAACATTTGCCTTTTACCATGGGTTGTCTTCAAAAGTCAGCAAGAGCAGCTCATGTTTCCTAGCTGGAAGATTTTTGAAGTTGTGTTGGCCTTTGGGTAGAAGAGAGGGAGAAAATAACTTGAATGCCTAAAGAAAGAGGTGGGAGAAGAAGAAATGGAAAATAGCAAAAGGAAAGCAGGGGTCAATGATAAAACTGGTGACCATTGACTTTTTTCACTTTGCCTGTCATAGGACCAGCTTAATATGATTAAAGATGGGGTTAGAATACCACAGGCAATGCTCCAGCCAGAATGCCTTGGCAGCCTGCAGGCTGTGCTGGAGGCAGACATCACTAATCAGTCATAGAATTCCTTCTAGCTATTCCTTACTTTTTTCTATAGGTTGTCATTTTGGGGCTGTCAGGAGTTGGAGGACATTAATGCCCCGAGGTGTTTTTGGCCATTGTTTCCTGTAACCTCAATGCTGGATGTAAAAGAAACCGTATTTTAAGCATATGATTAAGAATTTTAAGCATATAGTTAAGAACCCTAAATATAAACTCTTTTCTTATAAGCTGTTTGACCTTCAACAAGTTGCCTGACTTCTCTGAGCCAACAGGGACAATTGAGCTTAACAGTGACGTGTAGTGGAATTGGAGAGATTAAAGGATACCATGGGAAGCCCTGCACTGTAATTGATAGAGAGCCATCTGTTCATTAGAGGGCATTATTGTTAATGACAATAGCAATGATACCGGTGATTAAGCACTGCTAAGCAATTCCGTTAGCTAGAGCAGAGCCCTGGAGCAGTGTTGCAAGGTGATAATCAACTCTGATAAAACCCATAGTGAATGCTCAGCGGCCATTAGGACCTTGTAGGACACCAACAACTTGACTACTGAATAAAAGCATGGTCCTAGAAGGTCCTAGACCCTCTCAGCTGACTCCTGTCACATTTGGAATTCTCCTGTGGCCAACAAACATGTTTCAAATCCTTAATCAGGTGACATCAGACATCCAGTGTTTCACGGTGCAGCCTGTCCTGGATGAACACCCCAGGTTCAAGAACAAACCGGTGCCTGACCAGATCATAAAGTAAGACCCACAGCCTACTGTGAGATGAATGGATGGATCCCCAAGAGGTTGAACTGGTGGCAGGGCAGGCCCCAGTACCTTTCCCCTCAGCCAGTCTATCCCGGCTTTTCCTTCTTGGGAAAAGAACTGCCCCCAGTTACCTGGGCTATGTCTGTAATTAGGCTAAAGCCAGAGATGAACGCTAGGGACAGGTTGGGGGTGTGTGGCTAGCTTTGTGTACAGCAAGTCCTCAGTAGGCGTCAAACTGAACAGATGTGGGAGCCTTCTGCTCAGGCTAATCCTAGAATGGACCCAAGGAGGTAAGTAGTGTGGATTGGCAGGTGTCAAGATGGTGGAAGGATGGAAAAAGTGACCCTGGGCATGCTGGGCACATTCTCCCAGAGAGACATCTTTTCAGCCTTCGGTGAGGGTGTGGGTTAATGACAGATATGCTCTGACAGTGATAAAGTCAAAGTAAGCAGCCTGCAGGCAGGTGTCCAACTGCTTCATATCAGACTGCACAGTCACTGTGTCGGCCATGAGGTGGGGGTTTGTTGGGTCCTTGGCTGCACCCATCCCTACCCCCTGTTCTTCCCTCTGGGTAGACCATCCAGTAGCTCCTAGGAAGACACAGCTCCTCCGGGAGCCTCATGCCAACATGCCAGCATCTGTGGACAGGGCCATCGCTGAAGATAGCACAGTGCCCTGTTGTCAATGACAATTGATCCTCCCTCACATATTCAGAAAAAGTGAAGGAGAATGGCTGAGGCTCCTAATGCAATCCTTGGAGGTCACTCTGGGAATGTTTAGCTTGGTTCTTAGACTCTTCAATGAACTGCAGGGAACAATGCCACAGGCCATTGTTGGTGCATTAATGCCAGAATTGCAAATGCCCAGGGTGTAAAGCCAGTCCGGCTTCTAAGCCACCCTGCATCCCTGTGCAATTTTTTTTTTAATGGATTTCCAACAGAGACCTTGAAATGCCACCACCGGGGCTCTGCCAGATCTGATGTTTAAGGTGTCAGCAGCTGGGTATGGCTTCCAGAAACTTCCACTCCTTCCTGTCTTTCAGCTTCTACAAGTCCAATTATGTGCAGAAGTTCCACTACTCCAGGCCTGTGCGCAGGGGTACCGTAGACCCAGAAAACGAGTTTGCTGTGAGTATCTCCCCTCCTTGGCCACCTGCAGCAATCAGAACACACCTCTGCCAACCACCGGTGGCAGGGAACTTGATCCAGAGTCAGGGGCCATGTCATGGGCATCACAGACGTGATGGCATGAGTCTTCTCATTCTTTGAGTTTTCTAAGATGTAACACGGCTTCCTGTCAGAAGACCTTGGCAGTCAATGGCGTTTGTGCATTTCCAGGGGGCTAAGAGTGCGGCTGTAGCAAGCCCTCCAAAACACCCATTGCAGAGCCGCAGCATTTACTGAGCAAATGCTGTCACTGTCCTGAGCGCTAGTTGTCTGTATACATATTTCCCAGCTTGGACCTGTCATCTCTCCTCAAGGCCAAGGCTGGAATGAGGAGGTGACTTTAAGTTCCCCTCAGCTCTCAGCTTGTGGTTCTTAATATTTTCAGAAATTAGCATCCTTTTGGGAATCTAGTGAATACCATGGACTCTTCCCCTAGACCAGCTAAATGGACACATTCAAAACTGACTAAGAATTCAGACTGTCAGTAAAGCCTGGTAAAACTGACTGGGCCTAAGTCCAGGGAGAAATCAAACAAACTGTCAAGGTGTCACTGTGTATCAAGGAACCTCAACATCTCTTCTCTTCTGGGTTCCTGGGAGGCCACCAGGGCCAGGAGTAACAGATTTCATAAGCCTGTTGCTTTTCTCCCCATAGTCCATGTGGGTTGAGAGGACTTCCTTCCTGACCGCGTACAAGCTGCCTGGCATCCTGCGCTGGTTCGAAGTGGTTCACATGTCTCAGGTGAGTGTCACAGAGTTAGAGCGGTCCCTGTTCTCCCCCTCTGACAGGCAGGGCCCAGTGAGCCTCAAGAGGCGTCTTTTACTGTATAAATGGGACAGTTCATGTTAGAAGGGCCTATAGGAATCGCAGAGTAGGCAGCGCCCGGGGCACCTGCTGCCGGGCTGTCTTTTTTAAAACACTAGGTAACTTTTTGTTACTTAATAATAAAAGGTTCTCTAGATACCAGAAATGAAATCAGTAGATGAAGACCATCTTTGTGATGGGGTCTGGGGGGAAGGGGAAGGGATGAAGCAGGCTCTGGAAGACCATCCACCCAGTTATCCCCTCATTCAGACCCAGGAATGACAGTATGACATTCTACAGTATCCTAGAGTGAACTGTTTTCTATCTGGATAGACTGGGGCTGAAAGAGGAAAAAAAATCAGTAACCTGGAGGTAGCTGGAATCCAGTCTGAGCTCCCTTGTATAGACAGCAAATTTCTTTGTTCTCTCTCCTGCTCTCTCTCTCTCTCTCTCTCTCTCTCTCTCTCTCTCTGTGTGTGTGTGTGTGTGTGTGTGTGTGTGTGTGTGTGTGTGTGTGCCAGAGGACAACTTCCAGGAGTCTGTCCTCTCTTTCCATCATGTGTGTTCCTGGGATTGAACTTGGGTCCTCAGGCTTGGTGTGCAGTTTCTTTACCCACTGAACCATCCCAGGAGCTCCAGAAGAGAGATTTTGCTTTTCAGCACACCCTAGAGTCTCTTTGTACCCTGTTAGCTAAGAACCATGCACTTCCCAAAATCCACAGGGCAGGTCAGCACAGTTGTGAGAACCCTTATATGTGGGAATATATTTGAGATATCTTTTTTTTTTTAAACTCATTCAAAAGCTATTGCATTGGTGCCTAACACATGTCAGACACCATTCTGAGATCTAGAGATTCCAAGGTATAACTCCCATTTTTACTGTGGGAAAGAGACTGAAAGGTCAAAGTAAACACAATATGTCAGATGACGATAAACATGAGGGAGGGGTAGCCATCTTAAATAGTAGCATCAAAGGAAGCTTCGCTGTCAAAATTGTTTTGAGCAAAGGCCCTGGAGCAGAGAGGAATAGTCTGAGAGATATTGAAGAGATGGGTTTTTCTTTTTCTTTCTCCCTGCCCCTCTCTTTCTCTCTCTCTTGTTCTGTTGGATATTTTTTGTTTATTTGTTTGTTTGCTTGCTTGCTCTTTAGAACAGAGTTTCTCTGTATAATAGCCGTAGACCAGGCTGGCCTCAAACTCACAGAGATCCGCCTGCCTCTACCTCCCAAGTGGCTATAGTGCCAGTAGGCCTATAGCCTCTGTTTCATAGGCATGGCACTGTGTATCTAGAGGAGTGTTTTGGGATAGGCTTTTGGAGAAAGTCTTGCCTGTTTGCTGAGGACTTTACCCTGTCCTCAGCCCTAATCTAGGAGAATGACGGTTCAGCTTGGTATTGGAGGCTCATTATGCATCTCTCCATCTCAATTTACAAATTAGGAACTACAAAGTATGGAATGTCAGAGCTGCAACGGATACCAAAAAAAAAAAAAAAAAAAAAAAAAAAAAAAGCCACTGGATCCCAAGGCTATAAAGTCAAATCTCTTCCAAGCCCTGTAGGATAAAGTAAATAAAATGTCACATTAAGTTACCAGTAACTGGCAGATGCTAAAGCAAATGCAAGTAGGCAGCCCCTCCCCCTGTTGAATTCACTTTGGGGAAATCCTAGCCAGTGCTTGCTGAGTGACAGACCCCTGCAGGCCAGGGTGGGTCTATTCTTCAGATTCTTTCTTGATCCCTGTCCAGGACACTATTCTTTTAATTGTTTACGAATCTATTTATTCACCTTACGTCCTGATTACAGATCCCCTCTTCCCAGTCTCTTCATTGCACACTTGTCTTCTCCATTATCCCCTTTCCTTCTCAGAGAAGGGGGAGGTCCCCGTGGGTACCAACCTGGCACATGAAGTTGCTGCAGGATTAGGCACATCCTCTCGCACTGAAGCCAAACAAGGAAGCCCAGTCACGGGCACTGGAGCCATCAGAATCAGAGAGGACCCCTGCTCTAGTTGTTGGGTTGGTGGTTCAGTTTCTGTGACCCCCCTTGGACCCAGGTTAGTTGACTCTATAGGTCCTCTTGTAGAGTCCTTGACCCCTCCCATTCCCTCAGTTTTTCCCCCAACTCTCCCATAGGACTCACTGAGCCCTGTCTAATGTTTGGCTGTGGGTCTCTGCATCTGTTTCCATCAGCTGCTGTGCGAAGCCCCTCAGAGGAGTTAGGCTAGGCTCCTGTCTACAAGCATGGCAGAGTTACATTAATATTGTCAGGGATTGGTTCTCTCCCATGGGATGGGTTGCAAGTGTTTTTACAGAGGAAGAAACTGAGGCTAGTGGTGAACTTGAACTATCAAACTGATGGTAGTCACTGACGCCTTGCCCCTTCCAGCTCATAGGACTCCTGGATGGGCTCAAGCAGATGACATGGGTGGGAGGTGCTGGAGCAACTGGAAAGGATGCTGGCTTGCTGGGAATGAAATTTACTACCCCCTCCCACTCATCTTCATGCTGGTTCCCATGGCATCTTGCCTCAGGAACCCACTATCTCTTAACAAGTTGGACATAAGTTATTTGGCCTGTGCTGCCCATAGAAACTGAGGTTCAGCTTAGCCAAGATGCCAGAGATCTGAGGGCCTAATGAAGTCCCAACAGCCAGTCGATGGCAGGCCTGGTGATGTAGTCTGGTGTGCCTCTGGCAGAAGTCTGCCTCTGCAACCAAGAACAACCCTGTTGCCCTCTCCAACTCTGGTACCTACTGCCCTCAGGCACGTGTATTATTAGTTACCTTTCCATCACCGTGATAAAACACCATGACCAAAGGCAACTTACAGAAGAAAAAGTTTATTGTGCTTGTAGGGTTCCACAGGGATAAGAGTCCATCATGGTGGGAGGCATGGCAACAAGCAACAGACAGCGTGGCAGGAGCAGGAAGCAGAAAAACCACATCTTCAACTGCAAACAGGAAGCAGAGAGAATGAACTGGAAGGAGGGCAAGGCTATAAACTCTCAAATCCCACTTTCCGACACACTTCCTGCAGAAAGTCTACACTGCACCACCTCCCCAAACAGCACCACCAAATGGGGACCAACTAATGAAACACCTGAGCCTTTGGGGGTCACTATCACTCAAACCACCACAGAGCATCTTTCCGTCTGTCCTTGAGAATATACACAGACTGGCTTATGGGGTGGCTATAAATGGAACCATCTCTGTTACCCAGTTTGTGATGGATGGTTTTGGTTTATGTTATCAGTAGCTGACACCCACTTCTCCCTCCAAATGCACCACCCCAACTTCTACTCAGAGCTACGTGTTTGCCCTACTCAAATGCCCATCTGAGGAGAGCCAAAGCCTCTTTCTCCTCAGTCTCTGTTCCTGACAGGGGTGATGCGAATTCAGATTTGTGAATTCAGAAACAATTTCAAAAGTGTGCAGGCAAGCCAGTCAACAAACCTCACCATTTCCAGTGACTTGCCCCAAAGCCAGTGTCTTCCAGACACATCAGGCTGTTGTTAGCATTCGGGTGAAGTGCTGTGCTCCTCAGCTGAGAGGATAGGTTTTCCTTAGAACTCATTCTGAACCTCAGTCTTATAAAAGTTCCCCAGAGCTGGTTTGTATGAAGGGTACAAACTCGGACATGGGTCTCAGGTTTAGACAATAGGCCAAGCAGCATTCTCCTCTAGTTCATACCCTAAGTGTTTATATATGTGTATGCGAGTCAGTGTGCCTGTATGCAACTGTGGGTGCTATAATTTAAATATAGATGGTGTTTCTAAAAAGTGTCAATGTAAAACCTTTGTCCCCCAAACAGTGCTGTTACTAGGTACTATCAACCCTTAAAAGGCAGTGCCTTGGGGGAGTTCTTAGGTTAAGGATTTGGGCCCCCAAATCTCTCATTTTCATGCTCATCATTGCATCTAGTGCCTTTACCTCAGGCCCATCCAATCAAATTGCCAGGTGTCCAGAACCTGGAGCAAAATAAACTTGTTTTTCTTATAAAAAAAAAAAAAAAGCCACATGTATTTAGTTGCAGTTGCATGACACTGAACAATACTGTGGGTGACAGAAAGATAATGATAGTGACAGAGAATCTGCTCCCGGGGCCTTCTCATTGTGGAAGCCTCCATCTTAGTTACTTTTCTATTGCTCTGAAGAGACACCATGACCAAGGCAACATATAGGAAAATGTTCATTGGGGCTCACTGTATCAGAGTGTTAGGCCCCAGTGATCACCAAAGTGGGAAGCACAGCAATAGTCAGGCGTGGTATTGGAGCGGTAGCTGAAAGTTTACATCCTGATCCGCAAGTTGGAGGCAGAGAGAAAGAGCCAGTTGGGAATGGTGTGGGCTTTTGACACCTCAAAACCCACCCCCAGGGACACATCTCCTCTAAGACCACACCTCCTAGTCCTTCCCAAACAGTCCCACCAATCGAAGACTAAATATTCAAACATAGGAGCCTACAGGGGCTATTCTCATTTAGACTACTACAGAGAAAGGGTTGGGGAAGCTGTGTTAGAACAAGAATTACAGAAATAACTTAAAAGTATGGCTAGAGACTGGCTTGCTCCTTCCACACATGCAGTAGGTACAAGTATCAAGAGACAATTCTCAAGAACTTTGCAGTGGCAGGTGTTGTATGGTCTCAATTATTCTTCACTACATAGCCAATAAGGCAGGCACAACATCACCACCATGACAGACAGGATAGATTTAGCTCCCTTCCTCCATGAAGGTTTCTCAGATTTCTTGCCGCTTCCCTCCCATCCTTTCTCACCAGTGATCTTCCCTTCTCAAAATAACTGCTATGTCCTGTCCTGACACCCATAAGCCTTAGCGACAACACTTCTCAGTAGGTGTCCAAGGTAGGCTTTCTTCTGAACTTACCCGTGTAACAACTGTGGCTCAGAGAGTGAGGAAACTTGGCCCTGAGTCTCACAGGTAGAAAACTGCAGAGCTGAGATTGGCACTCACTTCTCATTGTACCAAGTGTGATCAGCAAACTGTGGTTGATGTCTGCATTCTGCATGCTTCTGCTTTCGTGAAGAGTTTGGTTAGGACAACCATGCTTTCCTCTTCAGTTTTCCAGGCTGCTGTTGCTGCCAGGCAGTGACAGAGTGGAGTTGTTGCAGCTGAGCCCATCTGGCCTGCAAACCCTAAAATATTTACTCTCTGGCCCCTTTGCTGAGATGTTTGCTGACCTCTAGTTTAGTTTTCACTCTGGATCATAAGCTTCTGCAAACGGCACTGTTTGTCTGTTGCCATTCAATACCACTGTTTATCTTGCTTTCAGAGAGCTTTCATGTTCTCTCTAACCCGAGGTTTCAGGACCTGCTGTGTGCCAGGCTGGGTTCCCCTGGAGCAAGCTATCTTAATTCTCTAGCCAGCAGCATACACAATGACTCCCAACCAGTATGTGGTGAGTTGTTTTGAAATGCATTTTCCCTGGTTAACTGGGAGAGAAGCCTTCCTGGGCACACTCAACCTCTAAAATCATAGAGGAGCCTGGTACTTTCTGCCTGTGTCTCCCCCAGAGAAATCCTTTTCCTCCAAGGAGAAAGCCAGTCCTCAGCCAGCAGACTGCCCCTGGGGCTGACTCATTACCCTCAGATCCTGCTGTAGCCTGGAGAGCAGGGGCTGCCTTTGAATTCACCCAAGTGATATCAATAGCAATGATTACCTTGGCTTCTCCAGCCACCCGCTAAGGCCCTTCTGCAATCTTGTTTTCAACAGACCACAATTAGTCCTCTGGAGAATGCCATCGAAACCATGTCCACAGCCAACGAGAAGATCCTGATGATGATAAATCAGTACCAGAGTGACGAGAGCCTTCCCATCAACCCGCTCTCCATGCTCCTCAACGGGATCGTGGACCCTGCGGTCATGGGAGGCTTCGCCAAATACGAGAAGGTGAGGGACCTTGAAGCTTATACCCACATCCCTGTGCCTGTCCTTGCTTGACCCCAAATGGACTCTCAGCTTGGTTGGTCATAAGGTTTCAACCTGAGTTCCTGTCTCCTTCACATCCTGGATACAGAAGAAACAATTCCCCAAGCGTCTCCAGTTCCATGGCACTTCCAGGCAATGTTGTTGAAGAAAGGCTCAGAGGTGGCCACAAGCCACAAGCCATGACATTTGCTAAGCCCACACCTTCCATGGAAATTTTGAAATAAGATAGACATAGCTTCAGGGAAAGAAAGAAACTCAGAATCTGAGCATGCAGAAATCTTGGAGACCAACTTCATGGGCAGAGGCATAATCTAGACATGCAAGTCACGGGGTCCCTTCAATAAGCCCCATATATTTGAGTCCAAGATTGTGTATTTGACCCTCCTGTGTAGGAGACCAAAAGGAAAGACCATCAGTTATCTGTAGCCCCTAGTAGCCCCTATTGGAAATGACGGTGTGCTAATAGGAAGACATGAGTTTTCCTCACATGATGTAGAGAGTCCTGAGCTGGCTTTCAACTCCCAGAAACGGAAAGAGGAATGAGCTCCTCTTTCTATAAAGCCTTACTGTACATTCTCTATCCTTTGTCATTCTTTTGTGCAAAGGCAACAATGTCCCAGTGTGCACCAGTCAGAGACAGTGACACCCGTCTTTCAGTTGTTCCTTTTGGCTACCCTGACACATCTGAGGTCACCTTTTGCTCAGCCTTCAGGAGTGCTGCAATATTTTTGCATAGAGTTGTACACGTGATGAGGATGGGAACTCTAAAAAGAGGAGAAAGGAAAAATGGAGGAGCCATGAGGGAGACTGGGAGGCAAGGTTGAACAAGCACCTCACTCAGCTCTCTTCCTCCAGCAAGGATCTCTGAATCCCTCCCTGCTCCCTAACACAGGAATCTCTTCCCTGAGCCCCCATCCAGCTCAAGCCCCCAGAGTTCTGGTTCAGTAGAACCCAGTTGAGACATGAGAATGTGTGTCAAGTTCTCAGTTCAGAACAGTTTCCGGGGGAGCTGCTGTTGGTCCCAGCACCCTACCTTAGCAGTACCTCCCTGGAGTCTGCAGCCCATGTCCAGTGGGTGCTAATGAGAGCCTCCAGTAAAGAAAACTAAAGCAATGTGAGCTACGGCAAAGTCCACTCCAACGCCTGGAATCTTGAAACTTCTGTCGTAGCAAGTTTTCTCTCAATGCCAGAGATTGACCATGGATCCCCCCTCTCCCCGATAAATGGAAAATCTTAAGTTCTCACCTGTCCCTCACCCCAACCCCAGGCCTTTTTCACTGAAGAGTACAGCAGGGAGCACCCGGAGGACCAAGACAAGCTGAGCCACCTCAAGGACCTGATCGCATGGCAGGTAAAGCCTAGCTGGGCGTGGGAGCATCCATCCAGGCCCTCTTCTTGCTCCAGTTACCTGGCTCTCAGCTCTCCTGGCCTTCAGCTCCACATGATCTTCTGCTCTTCACCCCTGGCTCCTCTAGTACACCTGAGTTGGCTCACCAGGACACATACTTATTTGGTATACCTTACCCTTGTGTGTTACATAGCCAGGCAGGGTTGGATACAGTGGCTAGAGGTGGTAGAGATTGCTTTCTTTGTTGTTAAATTCAGGAGGTAGCTTTTCACAGCAGGGCTCAAATGAACCCCAAGCCCTGCCTCAACACATCTACCGCCTGCTTGCACCAATCAGACAATGGAAGGCTCGCCCCCTCCCCCACTGCCACCTTCCTGGTGAGGCTGACCCAGTTTGTTGCAGATAGTGTGCAGATGGATATCAGGTTCTGGAGATAATTGAGGTCTTTGTTGGGCTGGCTCCTGGTCAAAGGGTTCACATCTGCCTAGCTCGGCCAGATTTCAGCCCGAGGACTTGTTATTTGTCTGCCTCCATATCTCCTGTCTTGTTGCATTCTTCTCCTTGCCCACTTTTCTTCCCCACCTCCTTCTGTGCATCTGTCTGCCACTCTTAGAAGCTCTTTGCTTCTCCCCTGTCATTTGCCTCTCTCTGCCTCCTACGCCCTCGCATCTACCTCCTCTCCCTGCTTTTTCATTACTCTCCCTTTCTCTTTTATTTCTCTCTCTCTCTTTTTTTTCCAAAAAAGAAACAATCTGCTGGATCCCTCCCGGGAGGGCTTTCAAAGAACCAGACCCTCCCTGCTTTAGCCCTGTGACAGCCTCCACAGACACCTGCCAGGTCTAGACTCTTTGCAGATGGTGCATGGGTGGACACAGGAGGGGCAAGCTGGTGAGGAGTAAACAGGAGCCTGGGGCCAGGAGTGGCAGTCTTCAGGCCTCCCATCCCCTCCTCCCCACTCCTTGCAAGTCCCCATGCAAAAAGAAGCACGCTCTTCTTGGTAAGGAGTTTGGTTACTCCAGGGAAATCAGGGGCTGAGAAGCATGGGGTGCAGACTCTTTTTTTAAAATAAGTATTCCTAATTCAGGTCCTTCCCTGCCACTGCCAATTTATGCAAAGTGGAACTTTAAAAATGAAATGCTGAGCGAGCACTGCAGACACACTTTTCCTGAATGCATTAGGTGTGTCTGGAATTTTTTTTCTCTGCTTCCCACTCCGTGCCACCCATGAAACTTAAACACCCCTCAGGTCTCTCTCCATCTCTCTGGGACCACCTGTATCATTTAATGCTCAGATAATGACACTTCCCTTGCCACCTGATCCGAGAAGCAAGAAGGCCAGCTGAGTGGGCCTCTTCCCTAGATACTTCTGAGGCATCCAGGGAGGACTCTGCCAGTAGCCCCTTCTCATCTGGTTAGTGTTCTGTCCTGAGCCTGCTGCCTTCAGGGTCCAATGGGTCTTAGCCTTGCAGAGCAGTTGTCGCTGGCTATACCTTCTAAGAACATCCTTCCCCCAACTATTTAGAAGGTCTCCAAATAGATGAGAGACTGAAAGCAGCATGCATTAGATGCCACTACCTGTAAGATTCTGAGGAGAATTTGGGGAGCACCCCCTAGTGTCAGCCTTTCTTATAGCATGGCCTACGGCTCCCAAAGCCACAGGTTACAGAGGCCTTTTAATTCCCAGAAGAAAGTGCACTGGGCCATGTCCCTCCTACTCTGCCCAATTTCCCTCATGCGTGTGCATTCAAGTAGTGCCATCCTGCTGTGTAGGCACAATGCTGTTCTTGTCATTACACTCAGCAAACCAGCTTATATGTTTCTCTTCCATTCATTCTCAAAGCACTTGTTTAGTGTGCCTACACCGTGTCCTGGGCACTGTGCCAGGTAACAGGAAAATGGATGGGCAAACTTGAGCCTGTCCATTAGAGCTTAATTCCAGGGAGGACATTGTTTTGCAAAACTATACACACTCTGGGATTTTTTCCCCCCTCAAGTTCTTGAAAACCTTAGACTTTAAAGGGAAATGGCCTGGCCCTTACCAAACCAGAGAAAGCTGACTTTTCCAGTGTGCAGTCTGTGTTCGTTTCCAATTTCAAGATTGGAATCTTTTGAGCTGTTCTTTGTAAAGATTTTATTACATGGGACGATGTCCACAGTATATTATTCTCTCAAGCTTTTTTTGTTGTGAAACATTACATGTAAGAAAGTGCATATAAAAAATATGGTTCTCCTGTTTAGCACCAATCATCCATGGATACGACCCCCTGCCCTTAAATGAGATAGGCACCCCCAAGGCCGCCTTATGTGGTCCATAGTCATCACCACCCCTCTGCTAGGCTGACCACTTTCCTGCTTTTATAGAAATCATTCCCTAGCTTTAAAAAAAAAAAGTTCCACTCCCCAAGCATGCATTCCTAGGTATCCTAGTTTGCCCTGGATTCCTGCTGACCCACATATGATCGAAACCACCACGTACAGTTAGTGCTCTGTGTCAGTTAGCCTTGTCAAGTTTGCTCATTTCGTCACACTCACTGATCCATGCTTTCTAGAAGTCTATACAGAGAGATCTTGAAATGATACCAAATGTATTCATTTTTCTGCTAATTTTAAATTAGTTTGTTTTCAACTTGGTTGGGGCTCTTGACTGTCTCTTGGTTGGGTGTGTTTAGACCTGGCAATGCTTGGTCTTTACACAGGAGAAAAATGTCGCTTTATATACATTTGCTAAGTTCCTATCAGCAAAGAATAATTCATCAATATTATATAAATAAAATAGACAGTGCATATTATTTTGTATCCAGATTCTTTTACATAACACAGTATCTTTTAAATTCATCAGGTTACTGCACACATGAAAGGTTTGACTTTTTCTAAATTTTGCCCTGTAAGTATATAGCATACAAACAAATATAACCATTTATTGATCCATCCTTCTGTTGGTAGAGGTATATACACTTCATTCCCTCAAGGTACAAGTAATAGTAGAATTGTTGGCTCATTCAAGTTCAGCCTTTCTGGGTATAAGAAACAGTTTTTCAAAGTGTCCATACCAGCTTTCCTGTCTGCCACGAGACCCTGAGAGTTCTCACTTATACTCACATAAAACAAAAGTTAAAAAAAAAATGCAACCATATTGTTATCCTTTCTGATCACAGTGGAATAAAACTCAAACTGTATATAGCAAGATAAACTTCAGAAGTTATAAGCATGGATGGAGACTGAATAATGCACTTTTAAATGAACAATGGATCATTGAGGATGTGAGAAAGGACATTATAAAAATCCCTTGAGCCAAATGAAAACAGAAATACAATATACCAAATCCCATGTGATTTAGCAAAATGTCTATTGTAAAGGAATGGCATGCTCAGACGGGGAAAATGCAGATTCTGAAGCTCTTGAGTGTTCTGTGAATGTCAAGTCTGGCTGATCTATAGCTTAACACCCATATTTCTTTGCTGGCTTCTCTTGGCCTGGTTGGCCTGTTCATGGCAGGGCACCAGGTCACTCGGTATCCTCTTCGCTCCCTCGTCCCTCTTAGCCCCTAAAAATTGATGCTAAGCTGACCAATTTTCTGTCTTACCTAAAGGGTAACGCTAAAGCTATAAATTTATTCCACTTTAAACTTTACAGTATTATCTTTGTGGAAGACCCTTTTGGTAATATTTAAGCTTTCTACAATCATTCTCCCTCATTCATTCCTCTGTCCCTTTGTCCCCAAGTTATGTATCCTGCCCGTTAGTTTAAGTCCTGTCTCCTCTGGGTGAGTTTCCTCCAGTGTCCGGTCACCCCTGAAGATTCTTCCTGATTCACAGCGAAGCTAATTGGAAATCAATGTACGTGGGAGAAGGCTGTGTCAGCAAAGGGGCATCATTTCCTGGCAATTCAGTGACCCATACATCTGAACCTATACACCAACATGGAACACTTACATCCTCCAGAAGGTTATTCTTCCAACTGTTTCTTGAGAAGACGATCCTAGCTACCACACTGGGCAGTTTAGGAACTGTGCAGTGGCCACCTCACCACCCATAAACACACTTTCTTTTCATCTACTTGCGTCCAGTCTGGTGGTGGCTGCTCCTCCTCCTGCCCTTGGGTCTGGTCCTCCTGAGCCCCAGGTTGGTTGTTAGAGGACAAGTTCCTGCTTCTTGGGGAAATGGTAGCACATTATACTTAGCTGCAAGGTGAAACAGTGGACCCCTGGGCAGGGAACTGGCCTGGTGCAGAATACCAGCGCCTCCCTTAGCTTTGCTGTGACATCCTTGCCTCTGCTCCTGAGTGCCTCTTTCATTCCTAGAAGCATGGTGGCCTCTTCTAACCACCAAGTCCCTCCTCTGCTCTTGGAGGTCAGCTACAGCTTCTGGCTACCTTTCTCCTGCACAGAAACTGGGGCCTGTTTATAGATGAGTGCACATCTCACTGCAGAGTGCTCTTCTCCCTTCACCGCCTTTCCTCTCAGGGTATCTAAGAGAAGGTGACAGAAATGTCTTTACCCTACCATGGTGGAGAAGTTTGTTTTCCTAAAAAGAGTCTATCCTTTATCCTGGTGTTCTTAGTTATTTCAATCAGAGGGTCATGCAATTAACTTTCTCAGATTTTTTCCTTCTAGTATTGAGCCCTGTGGCTCTGTTCCTCTCCTTCCAGGGCTCCAAGGATTAGTGTGCTGACATCCCTCATAAGACAAACTACACTCTCCTATCTGTTCCTCCCTCATCCCTGAACTTTCTGATGCCAGCACACTCCTAGCTTTGCTCAGCGGCCATTAAAAGTATAATTGGGCCCCATGGTGTAAGATGGGCTGTGGCCTCTCTGCCTTTCTCTGCTCTTCCCTGTTGCCTGGCTTAACTTCATAATTTCACTTTCTTACTTCTGAGTACTTCTTAAGCAAGACTGCAGCTCAAAGCCCTGGAGGGTTCTCCATTCTGTTCTCTGAATCCTGACCCTTTGTAGATTTTTTTTGACGACTCAGGTTTCCCCATGTCTGTGGCTTCTAATGCCCAGGACAGCCACAATTCCAGGGAAAGGAGAGCAGCTGGAGTCATTGTTCCCCTCCAGGACAAATTTCTAAGGCTGTGGCTGTCCCAGGGACCATGTGGGTCTCTAAGCTCCCGAAAGCTGCCCAGGAATAGTTAACAAGTCAACCTGAGCTCTTGAGCTAGTGGCCAAGCTGAGGCCCATTGCTTACCACCTCTCTCTTTAGATCCCCTTCCTGGGAGCTGGCATTAAGATCCATGAGAAAAGGGTCTCAGACAACCTGCGCCCTTTTCATGACCGGATGGAGGAGTGTTTCAAGAACCTGAAAATGAAGGTGGAGAAGGAGTATGGTGTCCGAGAGATGGTAATGAATGGTCCCTGTGACTGGGGAGGATTGTGGAAATAAGAGCTGAAAGGGACTGCCATGGGGGAACTTCCTGTAGGCCTAGTCCCTCAAAAATCACTCCTAAAGAGAAGCCAGTCATACATTGGACCTGTAGAACTAGCAGTAGCCCAAGGAACTGTGTAATTTTAATGGTTATATTAATGAATCACTTAGTATGTGCTTGATCTGCAGTTGATGTATATCAGCTGATTGGTATAGGGCAGGTAGCAATGCTTTTTAAGTCTCATATGTATATATGAGTAAGTGACTGGATGACTGAAATACTTACTGGTTGCTACTACAAATTGCTTCCTTAGAGAAGCCTGGCATAGGAATGCCTTCCTGGGCACCCTCTGACTTTCCTACAGTAGGGGCAGTTTGCTGCTGCCTCTGGGACACTTGATTAGGTCAAATGTCTCCACAGCTGAGAACACAGGTTGCACTGAAGCCTGGTCTCTGCTTATGAATTTAAAGCTAAGCAAACAAGCCTTAGCAAAATGTTGATGAGTGAAATGGAACAGGGATTTGATTTCTTTCTCACATACAATCAAATGTGGTAACAATCTTTCAAACCCTCGGTTTTAAAAGAAAAAAAATATGTATATATAGATTCAGGATAAGATTCAGGAGCATTCGATAACTTACCTAAAGTTAAGTGAAGGATAGGGTATGCAGCCAGCTGCATCATCTCCAAAGCCACTGTTCTCCAGAGCCTGAAGGGGACCCTGGCCTCTATTCTCAGGGACAACATCTTCCATTTCACATAAAGTGGAATCATCAAAATACCAGGGCTTTTTGGAATCTTGAAGATTGTCTGCCCCAACACTCTTGATCTATAGACACCCAGAGAAGAGCTGTAGTTTCAGGAAGGGCCTAGAGCTGAACCTCTGTCTCTTCTCCAGGCAGAAACAAGTTGATATTTTCTATACTCTTTCTGAAATGCAATTCTGAACCTCTTGGGTTCAGGCCAAACGTTCCAGGCTGAAAGAATACCCCCCCCCCCCACACACACACTTTAGATACCAGCCACAAACTCCAGGCCCCAAGAGTTAGGACCCACACTTCTGCACATAATGATTACAAATTTGGGGGTCAAATTTGTAATTCATCCTCCCAGCCAATGTGGTAATTCACTAGAATCCCTGACTGCAATGACTTAATGGTTTTTCAACTTTGTCATGATTTTAAAGCAATCTGCAGTCAGTAGAAATTGTACTTCAAACCCTGACCTTTCTGGGGCTCGAGCCATGTGGTCAAGCACTCTTGGAAGGCTAGGGCACCTACATGCAACTCTCAGGCAATCCCGGGTAAAGAAACTGCTCGTGGGGTAAACAGCCATTATGCCACAGTAAATGGTGTTGCTAGCTAGGGTGCTTGGCCGTCTGGGTAGAACTTATGCATTTTTAGATCACATTTTCAACTTAATAAGAGGCTTAGTGGGATGTGATCTCATAGACTGGGGAGCTTCTGTACTGAAGCTTTCAGATAATAAATCAAATGGAGATAGGTGCAGGACACATAGGGCGAGGTATAAGGAGGTTGGTCCCGAACATGAAACTTCCATGTTGTCAGGAGACACCACCCTCCAGCATGTGATTGGCATGTGGTTACCTACCAGGAAGCTCACCAGAGCTTAAGTGTGGAGAGTTTTTCTGGGGCTTTCACTACTCAGCCAAGACTGAGTGAATCATTGGCTATGGGCAGGAGATTCATCTCTGTCCCCTGTCTCCTCCTTGGAGATTGAGTTGATAAATACATGGTTCAAAGTCTCAGCCATGTAATGACAGGGTTGGTCTCTCTGGCACAGACCAGCCCCATTGCAAGCCCTCTCATTAGCATAAGGAAAGATGGTCCTCGAGGCCACTGAAGAGTACAGATGCTGTCTCACATGGGGAAACTTAAGGACTAGCGATTGTTCCCCTGAGATGGAGGCTGCTAGTGTTTATCCTGCGGTCCTGCCGGCTGGGAGTTTTGCAATGATTGCCCCTGGCCCCCCTGTTCCACCCTGCCCAGAGGAGGGGGGCTCGGATTGCAAAGCCTTGCTCAGCTGGCTCCTCACCACTTGTTCTCATCTGGGCAGCCTGACTTCGATGATCGGAGAGTGGGTCGCCCCAGGTCCATGCTGCGTTCCTACAGGCAGATGTCCATCATCTCTCTGGCCTCCATGAATTCTGACTGCAGCACCCCAAGCAAGACCACCGCAGAAAGGTCAGCCCCTTCCTGGAGCTCCTGGCCCAGGCCTCCTTCCCATTCACTTTTAAGCCTTTCTCCAGCTGGGACGTCAGGAAAGCCTTGGAGCCATTCAGCGGCTTGCCTTGGCTAGTGCCATTTTAAAAAGTGTCCTGAGCAGCTGAGAGAGGGTGCTGGCTTTTCCAGGAACCCATAACTCACCGAAGCCATCTCTCATCCTGCTGCCACCACGACCACTAGGCTCTGTGCCCACTGATGTCTGTTGGAAGCCAGCATCCCTCCCAAACTTCACTCTTTTCTTCCCACATCACTCTGATGGTAGCATGTCTCCTCCCACACCATCCACATCTTCTACCTCATCCCCCTTTTTGTCCTACAGCCCTGTGGCTCTCCCTGCACCCAATTTCACTGTCTGCATCATAAGCACCACCTGCCCAGTGTTCAGGCACCAGGACCGCTGCTCAGGGCGCTGCATATCCCCACTTACTGAGCAAGTGTAGCTCAGAGAAGCCAAGGGGTTTGCTCAGGGTCATTCAGCGAAAAAGTGGCAGTGCCTGGCTTTGAACCTAGATCCACATTTTAACCAGATTCATCTCCTTGCCATCCCTTTTGCTTTTAGTGGCTTACCGTCTTCAACCATTCTAACCTTCATTTTGAATGTTTGTGCACACGTGAGCTTTTCAATCTGCCATCAAGATACCTGATTTTGCCTCAGCCCTGCAGTGATAGCTCAGTCAGCATGCAAGTCCTCTGAGGACCCCTATGCCCCTACCAGGCTCCAACTATGGTTTCCCCTGTTCTTCCCCTGTCCTTCAGTTTTGACCTAGAGTCAGCAGTGCCCAAGACTCCCAAAGTGGAGGAGGAGCCCATCTCCCCAGGGAGCACTCTGCCGGAGGTCAAGCTGCGGCGGTCCAAGAAAAGGACCAAGAGGAGCAGCGTGGTGTTTGCAGATGAGAAGGCAGCACCCGAGTCAGAGCTGAAACGGGTAAGCAGGGATACCAGGTTCTCTCCGGCTCTTCAGAACACTGTGCCAGGCAGCTTAGGGCTCCTGAGAGGGTAGACTAGCCTGGCTCCCTCACTGCAGTGAATCTTAGGAAGGAAGCTGCCCAAAATGAGGCATAACATACTCTCATGCTCCCCAGGCAGGATTTGAACCCAAGCTATCAGGATCATATTTACGTAATATTCTGCGTGAAATATAACCATATAGTTATATACAGTATAATTACATAATCAATGTTTGTGGGGGACTAAGGATTCCAATGGGTTGGAGGGAAGCCTGTGCTACATAGTGAATTTCAGGGCGGCCTCATCTACAGAGTAAGCCCTTACCTAAAAGGAAAAAAAAAAGTTCAATAATTAGTAATTACTAATGAAGAGATTTTGGTATCACACAGCCCTGAGCTCAGTGGAAAGGTTTATTGAAAGCATGCTGGGGAACTGCAAGGGAGTGAGCATTAGCCATTATGGTAGGGTGGGGCTGGATAAAAGGGCAGAGCCAGCTGATGCCTTCTGGAGAAGAAACCCTATACACTTCCTACTAGACTTCTGAGGGAAAAGGATGGGTGTGTCTTCTATGCTCCAGGACTCTAGGGAACACAATTCACCTGATAGTCTAGCTGAACAGACCCTCTCCAGAACTCTTGGTGTTATGTAATACACAACCTATCCAATAGGCAAACTGACACCGAAAGGTATAAAACAGAACAAATGAACTCTCAGTGCTTCCCTGTCCATAGAAACCACTTTAAGCACTCTCCCTGACTTTTGAGGACTTAGAGTTGCCTTATACTAAGCACTGTCTGTGGCCTGTGTTTGACTATATGTAATATTCATCCAGCTTTCCAGAAAGCATGAATTCATGAGCGACACCAATCTCTCAGAGCATGCGGCCGTCCCCACCAGGGTGTCTATCCTCTCTCAGATGAGTTCTGTCAGCCAGTCCATGCCCACCATCCCAGGTATGTATTTGCTGCTGCCAACCTGGGGGAAGAGGTCGTGTGAGTTGCCAAGCTGTCAGGGAGAGGAAAGATGAGAACTACTTCTATAGAGCGAGGCAGGCTGGGTATTTGGGGCCAGAAGCCCATGGCTCTTGCACTCTCTCAACATCCCCCATCGGAGAAGTCATGTGATCAAGTTCTACTGGGTGCAGAAGGGGAAGTCTATGGTTCCTCTGGGACCACTCCCAACCAAGAGTTCCCATTTGCAGGCAGCAATTCCTCCAGGTCCAGGAGGGTGCCTTTGGCATATCTCTAAGGCCCATGGCACCTCTGCTGACCAGGAAGACTACTTCTAGATTTCCAAAGCTTACCACAGCATCTAATGTCTGTGGTGTTCAGTGTATAGACGACACTTGCACCATGTCTTACTTTCCGGGAATACAGAGCATTGCCGACTCACTTTCCATTCACAGAGGGAAGCGCACGTACAGCCAGGAACTCAGCATCCATGCGTCTACTTCTCATGTCTGCTGCTCCATGTAGGCTCTGAGCCTGAGGCAGGACAGAATAGAACAAGGCAGAACCGGTGCTGCCCCCTTGGGGCTGAACAGTGCATGACAGTAAAGACATCTCCCAACAGAGTGCCTGGCAAGGCCAGGCTGCTGCCAGGCTCTACCCTAACTCATCCCCCCCCCTACTCACGCATGTCTGGTCCTTTCCAGCCCTCACACTCTCTGCAGCAGGTGTGCCTGGCTTGGATGAGGCCAACACATCTCCCCGCCTGAGTCAGACCTTTCTCCATCTCTCAGACGGTGACAAGAAGACCCTGAAAAAGAAGAAAGTCAATCAGTTCTTCAAGACCATGGTGAGGACACCAGTGGCTGGAAAGAGGGGAATGCTGAGAAAAAATGGGGAGGATCTACAAGGGTGTGCATATTTTTTGCCCGTAACTCCTCTGAGAAGGACTGACCCCAGTTCCGGTGAAGCAGGGGCTTCTGGGACCTCAGAACCAGTAGGTGGCTAGACCTAATTTAACCTCTTCTTTGGAGCTCCTCTCTGAGCCCTAGCAGCCAGCTATCCAAGAAGCCAAAAGTATCTTTTTTTTGGGGGGGGAGCAAAGCATTTTCGTATTTTACTTACATTACAAAATATCCTTCAAATTAAAAGTTGGTTTTTAATTTCTGACTCTTGAAGTCCCATCCCCTGTTGTTACCCTGTCAGTCCTTGTCTGGGATCAAGAAGGTTCGGACGTACTTCCGATCCTCCAGGCACTATGAATCAGAGCTGAGATACTATAAAAATCACAGGTTGCCTGAGAGCCTGCGTGAGTGAGTCAGGCACCATGCTAAGCATTTCCCTGTCATTATCCTGTTTGATCCTCCCCTGTTCCAGAAGATTTTTTTCCCCTGCCGGGCTCACAGAGTTAGCTGAGCTATGTGCAGAATTCACACAGCTAGCAAGGGGGTCTATGAAGCTTCCCCAAAGCAGCTTTCTGACAAAACTCAAGGTCATAGCAACTTCTAATCACTTGTCTTTAGGCACAAGTCAAGGTTGTAGGGTCTGGGGTGCTCTGCGATGATGCACACAAGAATCTCATCTTGCTGACATGTTCTTGTGTCTTCCCTCAAAGCTGGCCAGCAAGTCGAGTGAAGAAAGCAAGCAGATCCCAGACTCCATGTCCACAGACCTGTGAGGTGCTGCTGCTCAAAGCAGTGTGGGAGCTGTGATGGAGAGGCACGCACATGGCCTTGGAGTTCCATAAGGAAACTTCAAAGCCCTAAAAGAGACAGGATCCCAGCGGACCCCACACCAGTCCTCAAGTGACAACAAACTTCACATCGCCTGTGGCCGCCACCACCACAGTGACAGAGCATTCAACAGATAAAGAAGTCCCACTGTGGATTCTGGAACCTCAGGGAGCCAGCATGTGCCCAATGGATGCTCTCCCTAGCATCCAAGGCATGCATGTCATAACTCAGGCTCACAGCTAGGAGGAGCTGTCTTTTGTTCATCCCTATGTCCCAGCACTTAAAAGAACTGAAAAGCTTTTAAAAGTTCTATATTTGGTTAACATTTTTGTATTTTTACTTTTTTTTTTTTAATAAGCTCTGTTGTACCCCATCACCTCCAAAGTGTGGTTCTTTCTCACTGACATTAACAATGATCCCATGATTCAAATAAACTTTGTTGCCCGAGTCTTTTACTGAAGGACTGGGGAGAAAGTTCCCATGGTGGGAGGCAGCCCAGGGGAGTACACCTGTATGGAAGGCTTATGTTGGCTCATCTCGATGCTATGTTTTTCCTCCTGGCTCAGGCAACCTCAAGAATCTTCTTGAAGACTCTGGTGTCTTTGGGGCCAATTCCTGGGGTGTTAGGATGCCGAAAAAGCCCACCCAGCATTTTCCTTTTGCAGACGGATGGTGGAGACTTTCTTACCAACTTCCTCCATCTCTGGACTGGACAGAGATAGCTAACCCTCCCAGTCTGTTATTCCACTGAGGACCCCAAGCAGTGCTGGAAAGGAGAGAGGGCTGAGGACTGGTCCAGCCTGCAAGTTACATCACCAGGTCAGGAGTGGTGGCTCTCTTGGAGAGACAATGTTCATGGTCAGGTTTCTCAGATGACACCGAAGGAAGAGAAGCAAGGGAGAGGAGAGCCACTCCAACCTCTCCTCCCTCACAGATGTGTAGAGGAGCCTGAGCCTAAGGCTGAGCCCCTGTGGACATCAAGTGAATGGCAATGTAGGGTTCAGAACTAGGGGTGGATGAGATAAAATGATCAAAACCAAAACTTCCCAAAGCTTAATAGGTAACCTTAAAAGGCGGATATGATTATTGCCCAGATGGAAAAACTGAAGCGCAGGCAGAAGTGACCTAAGACTAGGGAATGCCAACACTGGCTTCAGCACCTGAATGTGAAGTTAAATTCTTCCCCATTACCTAAAACCCCCAGCAACCTTTCGTGCCCAGTGTATCCTGAATCCTTGAGACCCGTGTCATGCCAGTCTCCCCCAGGGTGTTGTCTATGCCCCCTCTCCAAGTCTTAAACCACTGTGTGCTCTAGCTTCCTATTTCTAACCTGCTATGGTGGCTCTGGGGGGTTAGGAGAAGGGGTTGGGCTGCATCAGATAGCTCTGGATTCCTAAAGTAAGCAGAGATTGGAATGCCTCTGGATCCACCTGACAAAAACCCATGTCAACACATGAGCAGAGGACACAAGAAGAGCTGAACGATGGGACCACATCCCCATGGCTTCCCAAGCAGATGTCAGCATCATGTGGCCCTTGTCCTGCCTGACTGTTCTTTCCAAGTCCATTTTCTCTTCAAGTTCTAAGGCTGAACTCCATTGGGTTAGTTTTTCCTATCATTATGAACTAACAGAATTCCAGTGTTTAACCTTCAAGCAGAAGTGCTTCCAATGACTAAGGGAAGTATCTCGACAAGCAAATGAAGACAGTATCCCATTCCCTGTAATTCCAGACAGACACAAGCCCATTGTAGACCTGCAGATACAATTGCTTCCCACCAGGGAGGCCTGCGCACCAGACTGGGAGGCTGTTTTTATGGCTGCAACGGAAGTTCTGTGCCTGCAGTCACTTCCCTGCTCTTCAACAGGGTGCTGTAATAATCACATCACTAAGTTCTGACTTGATAAAAGTATCGATACCTGTGAATTTCCTCACTGGGTCTGAAAGGGACCATCCACCTCTGTTTCTTTTCCCATAAAACGCAGAGCAAAAAGTGAAACCCATGGATTCCTGTTCACACAACACTCAAGCGTTAAATCACATCTGAGGACTGTCATTAGCAGGAAGTTAGGTTTGGCACTTTGTCAGAATTTCAGACTCTATGGCCACGTACCAATATGCACAACCATGCTAGTGGAGACATCGACAACTGGTTATACCACAGCGGCCTTTGCCAGGTCCTCGCTCTCTATGTCCTTTCCCTTAAACCCTCACATCAGTCCCACAAGAGAGACACTAGAGTATAGTTCAAACTGGTGTGAGAACTCAAGAGTCTAAGGGTTTTGTTTTTTTTTTTTTTTTACTGCGATCTTAACTGAATGCCTGGTACAAAGGGAAAAAAAAAAGCATCCTTCTTACAGTTCTAGTGGCAAGGGAGTCCACGAGCGCAGTGTCGGCATCGGCTTGGGATCCAGTGAGGCCCTTCTGCTGCACCATGGCCTAGCAAGGGAGAGTCACGTGATGAGGCAGAGCAAGTACGCTAGGTTGGGTGGCTCTTCTTATCCAGCCACTAATGCCCAGTGTGTGGGGGGGAATGTCCCACTCTTATGACCTCATCTAATCTTAATCACCATGAAAGGCCTGACTTCATGCCATCAACACAAGGGTTGAGGATTTGGTTTTTAATGCACGAGATATGGAGAAACACATGCTCATCCTTCAGAACTGGCGGGTTTGCGACCTGCCCTTGTCACCAAGTAAAGAGGCCTACCCACCTCTGTTAATTTGCTTCTATGTTTGACAGCTTGCTTCCAAATACTAATGTCACAGGCCCTGCTTGTGGACATCATCCCCTACAGTACTGATCATGATGCCCAATGAAGGTAGGGGAGTCAAATTTGGTGCAATTCATCTTATGCCACCAGATGACCCATAATTATAAGCCAGGTCTGTCCAAAACTAGCTTGTAATGTCCAGGAAGGGCTGTACCTTCAGAATTCCCACAAGAAAGGACTACTGGGTGGTTTGCTTGGGAGTGGGCCACCAACGTGAGCAAAATAGCTTCCAAAACAGCCTAAGGAAAGGAAAGGCTTGTTTTGGGCTCATGGCTTCAGAGGGATTTTAGTTTGTTATGGTGGGGAAAGCATGGCCACAGGAACACATAGCCTAGAAGGGTAGGCTGGAGCTGTTGGCATGGTAGCTCACCAGCAAGCACTGAAAGCAGGAAAGCCAGAAACAGATAACCTTCAAAGTCCCACCCTAGTGACTTCTTCCACCAACTAGACCTACCTCCAAAGGCTCTAAGCCTTCAAAAAAGCACCACAAACTGGTGGCCAATTATTCAAACTGTGAATCTGTGTGGGGCATCTCAGACACAAACTGTGACAGACCCCAAGAGATCAATTCACACAGCCCACACACTTTCTAGCTCAGTGAACTGTTCAATACCGCACAGCTGAGATCAGTGGGACCTAAATGGACTCTAGGTTGACCTGACTCTAAGTCCTTCTGGGAAATTCCCTCAGAACCACTCTTCCTTACTCACTAAGCTTACTGACTTCAAGGCACATATATTACCCTTCCCAAGGGTCTTGAAGCATGGAATGGAAGTCAGCATTCCTTCTTCCAGATTTTCTGGCTCATGCCAGAAAATGGAGGAAAAATTGAAGGAATCCAACATCTTCCCAAGTATATAAAAACGAATCTGGCTTCCTTCTTCAAACATCCTGGCACTCATCTGTTTACCATTCCTATCCAAACCCTAGGTGCCTAAACTTACCCTGAGTAAATTCAACTGACTAGAAAAGAGACCCTCAGATCATGATAAAAAGCCCACAGTTTTTTTTTTGTTTGTTTGTTTGGTTTTTTTGTTGTTGTTTTGTTTTGTTTTGTTTTGTTTTGGTTTGGTTTGGTTTGGTTTGGTTTAGCATGCCGTGCTCTGCTTTTCAGCAAGCCACAGGGAGATCCAACTTTCAAGGCATCATGGAGCAGGACATCTGTAGACAGGATGGATGGAAAACTTCTCCTCACCACAGTCTGTCTAAGGGAGGTAGAAGAAAGGGGACATATTTGTGCAGCCTCAATCATATAGCAGTATATTCTACTGAGGCTGTGATGCCGGGTTGCTTGATCCCATACCCTACAAGGTGGTAATATAGTCATGGCCAAGGTTTGTCTGCACCGATCACTGGTGCAGCCAGTGGCTCTGTAGCAGCAAATGGGAGAAGCAAACCCAACCTCCCCAACAGGCAACTGGTGGCCCTGGTGTCAAGAGCTACACCGAAGCAGTTGACTGCACTGGGCACTGAGGCAGAGTATGCAGCTGGAAGCTCAGCAAACTATGACGCCTGTGAGGGCCAGAGTTGGGTTGCTGTATGAGATGCTCTGATGCAGTCAAGATCCTCAGAACCCTCCTGTGTGTCCTGCTCCTGTCAGTCACATGGCTCCTCCATTTTTCTGATCAAGTCCAGTTAGCCACAATCCATTTGAAGGTGGTGGCCAGTTATGACCCGTATGCAACAGAAAGCAATATTTGTGATACAAGCTACAGTGTCGTTGCAAAGGGATCAGTACGATATCAGACATCTGTCATTTTCTTCCTCCAGCCTCCACTTAATGTTTCCCTGACCCAAGATGGCATTTTATCTGGCCAACACGACTTGTCTAGCAGGGTGACCCAGATCTCGAATCTTCAAAGGGTTCCTTGCCTTTAGTTGCTCTGTCCTTACTGATTTGGGCTACTTTTATTGTCTGTAGACTATCTTTAGTGGCCTTAAGAGTGATCAGAAACAAGACATGGAGCCCACTGGTTCCGAACACACACCACACTGGATCCTAGGTATGAAACACATACCTAGCCATCTAGGTTTCTGTGTCATCCGTTACCCAGGACTCTTGGTCTACAGGCATGAGAAACCACAGCATCTGGGTGGCAGTCACAGCTCTATTCATTGTGGCATGTCCAGTGATTGAGGTCTTTCCTCTTTCCTAACCTGAAACAAACCATGTCAAATTGATTTGTGTCCCCTTCAGATTCACGTGCTGATGCCTAATACTTCAAAATGTGACAATTTTCGAAGCAAAATCATTAACCCAGGTGATAATTAAGTGTTACTGATTTTCCTATCAAAGGAGGAAATGTGAACACAAACATACAGGAAGACCATCACATAAAAGTGAATGAAGACAGTGACCAGAACAGCCAAAGTAGCCAGTAAGCTACATCTGATAGAGAGAGGCATGGGTTAGATTCCTCCCCATGGATCTCAGAAGGAATCAGTCATGTGGACATCCTGATCTTAGATAACAAATTCTGTTCTTTAAGCCACTCTGTTATTGACATTTGTTACAGCTTCCATAGCAAACTAATACAGACCAGGACCTCAAACCCAACAAAAGCAAAGACTGTAGAGACAGCAGGTCTTTGGATGAGATGGTAAGAAGGGCTTCTTCTTTCATAATGTGGATTTTTAGGTTTTGGAGCTTTTGGAGATTTATGTCTATGACACCCCATTATTCATAGTATTTTATGCAGTCTGGAGTTGATTCCGTTACCCAGTCGTGGACTCCCCTCCATGAGGTACCTAGCCTGAGCTTTCAAAAGGCTGTGCCTCTCCCTATCCCATGGGGTGCTTCTGAATGACAAGATTCCAGAGAAAGCCAGTGAGTCCCATGCCTCTGTGCCCATTCCCATGAAACCTTTAATAGTAGTAAGAATGTGCAGCACGTGACATTTCACAACTACATGTAAAGGAGCAAGACAGTACCTACGCAGTGGAACAGTGCGATGTTCCTGAGGTGTTCCTATAAACAAGATTCCTGGCGCACTCAGTATTTGCCAGGAAAGCACCCATCACCAAACAGAAGAGATGGCCGATCTCTTCCAAGCAAACCAGCAAACCCATAAAGGCATCTGATAGTATTAATGGTGTCCCTCTTTTCCGTCGCATTCTCTTGAGATAGATTAATTAATTGAATGAAAAGCATATGGAGAAAATTACTCCTACTCTTCAGATCTTTGAAAGCATACTTTCTGGAGTGTCTTTGTGCAGGAAGTTCCACGCAGACTTCCTTATGTAACGGGTCAACAGACAGAAGTATATGCACACCTCAGGGAATCAGGTCAACCCCCTTATTCTCCACGGCGTCTCTCTAACATCAGGACCAGAATAGAGTTTTAGGTGTCATGGTCCTGATGTCACTTCGGATTCCCATTTACTAGTCATTGAGAAATCCACATGTTCCTTTTTCCTTGCTCCAGTTACTAGCCAGAATTTCCCTTGGGGAAAAGGCAGAGGTCAGCTTGCTAAAGATACAGGTGCATGGCCAAGTCTTCTTTTAGGGAACCAGCCCTCCAAAACCAATGGACCTTAAAATTGCCTATTGCCGTGGCTGATCTTGTCATATGCATATATGACAAGATATATATATATATGTATATATATACATACACATACACATATATACACATGTATAAATATATTATACACATATGTATATATTATACACATATACACATATGTGTATATGTATGTATAGACAATCTAAGAAGTTGTTCATTGATTTAACTTCTAGGAACACAGTAATCCATCAGCCAGTGTAGTTTAGGACACTCTAATTTTCTGTCTTGCTTGCTGCCTATTAATCTACCTAGTATCTGATGGTTAGGTAGAGCTACCTGCTTCTCCCCATATGGAAATCCTTTATCTATACTGATATCAGGGAAGCAGGTTTTATATTATCTACCTCGCTATCAATACTGCTTTGATTGCAATATAGAATTCCCTCCATAGAACCATGTCTTGAGGGCTTAGGGTTAGCTGTCAGTTGATGGGCTTCTGCTGATGGGCTTAGATCATGTGGGCTCTCTTAGTTACTTTTTTATTGTTGTGACAAGACACTGTGACTAAGGCAAACTATAAAAGAAAGTGCTTCTTGGGGGCTCACCGTTTCAGAGGTTAGAGTTCACGACCATCATGGCAGAGAGCATGGTAGAAGGTCAGCAGGCATGGTGCTGCAGCAGTAGCAGAGAGCTTACATTTTTTAAAATTTAAGATTTATTCACTTTGTATCCTGGTTGTAGCCCCCTCCCTCATCTCCTCCTAGTCCCATCCTCTTCATTCTTCCTCCTCTATACCTCTTTCCTAGTTCACCGAGAGGGGAAGCCATCCTCCTCTATTGTCTGACCCTAGCCTATCAGGTCCCATCACGACTGCCTGTATCCTCTTCCTCTGTAGGCTGGCTAGGTTGCCCTTACAGGGAGAAGGCACAAGAAACAGGCAACCGAATTCATGTCAGAGACTGCCTTTTACTAGGGAACCACATGGAGACTGAGCTGCCTGTGGGCTACATCTAAGCATAGGGTCTAGCTCCTCTCCATGCATGTTTCTTGGTTGATGCATCAGTCTCTGCTGTCCCTAGGCTCATCCCCAATAATTCCACTTCTGAACAAGAGTCCCAGGTAATTTGAGTAAACATTAAATATCTAACCCAAGGATTAAATTTTATTTTTTAAATTGAGGGTGAGGAATGTATGTCCATGCAGCCAAGAAGTGAAGCAGAGAAACATGGGGGACAATTTGGGATCATGCATCACTGTGCTGCCCAGAGCCTTGTGACATACTGTAAAGAGACTGCCAACTACTCAGCAGATGTGCCTATTCATCCATTCTTGGCATCCCTGGCCAGGATAGATGGAGAATGTTCCATCCCCTGTTTCTCATTGGCCAAAATGAGAATTGACTAATTCCATGCCCTCCTTCCTAAGCTCCATCCTTCAGCCCCTTTGGCAGCTCTTGGGAAGACAGATTCTGAAAGCTGTCATCATATCTCATCTACTTGTATGAGAGTCAACCAAGATGCAGAGTATGCAGCTGGCCAGTGTGGTTTGTAGGGTGTAGGGTAGAGGGGAAATAGTCTTCTCCCATCCAAATGGCTTGCTGGCTCTAGGTAATAGACTTTGTAGGTCCAAATAGACTAGGTTTAGATGGCTCCCACTGGAACCCATTGATCCATCTTAGCCAGGAAAGCCAGTCATATTCAGACTTCATCACTCTTTAACCTGAAACTGTGTCCGAAGCCTTTGCCAAGGCCTAGAAAAATAGATCACGCCCGCTGCTGCTCCCACCCCACTCTCTTTGCTAGGCTGTTTGATACATCAGAATAAGGGAGAATTCTCACTGGAGGGACTAGGATGCAGAGGGTTGTAGCCTCTGTCCTACTCTGATTTCTGTTGCTGTCATCAACACCATGACCAAGAGCAACTTGGGGAAGAAATGTGTTGTTTCCCCCTACACCGCTGGGTCACAGTCTATCACCAAGGATAGTAAAAGCAGATAAAGCAGGAACTCAGGGCAGGAACTCAAGTAGAGACTGATGTTACTGGTTGTTCCTCATGGCTCACTCAGCTTGCTTTGTGATGCAATCCAGGATCTACCTGCCCAGAGGTGGGACCACCCTTGGTGGACTGGGTCCTCCCCTACCCATCATTAATCAAGAAAACATTGCAAAAACTTGTATATGGGTCAGACTGATTGAGGCATTTTCCCAATGGAAGCTCTCACCTTCCCACATGACTCTAGCTCTTGTAGAGTTGACAAAAAAAAAAAATCTAATGAGCATATGCCCCAAACTGAAGATGGCTTAAACAATACCCTTTCTGTCTTTTACCTGAAGAGACCCCAGAAATGAAAGGGTCTGAGTGGGAGCAAAGAGTTTCAGGATCCCTGATTTCTGAGGAAATGCAATGAGAGACCTGTGAGCTAGGGGGAAAGGATTGACCTTGCATGGACTAGTTTCCTCTTCTGTGATGGGGGCTGATACTAGATGGTTATTAAGCCAGTTGGAGGAACTGAGAACATGAGCAATGGGAATCAGTTGCTGACAATGGGATGATCTCACTTCATTCATGCCTGGTGGTTGCAGTGGCCAGAGCTAAAAGTGACACCATTACTGCCTTCCCTGCTTTTCCACCTGCATCCTAAGGAGGCACAGTCATCACCCAGTGTCTGCAGGACTTGGCTTCATGACCACCCATGATACTAAAAGACACGGATGCTCAAGGAAGCATCCAGTATAAAATGCCATAGCATTTACATATAATACATATTCCTATGCAATTCCCATCAACATACCAACACAATTCTTTACAGACCTTGAAAGAAAAATTCTCAACTTCATATAGAAAAACAAAAAACCCAGAATTTCCAAAATGATCCTGTACAATAACAGGTCATCTTGAGGTATCTCCATCCCTGATCTCAAGCTGTACTACAGAGCAATAGTAATAAAAACTGCATGGTATTGGCATAGAAACAGAACAGTGGATCAATGGAACCGAATAGAAGACCCAGAAATAAATCCACACACCTATGGATACTTGATTTTTGACAAAGAAGCCAAAACCATACAATGGAAAAAAAAAAAGACAGTATCTTCAACAAATGGTGCCGGTCTAAATGGATGTCTACATGCAGAAAAATGAAAATAGATCCATATTTATCACCCTGCACAAAACTAAAGTCCAAGTGGATCAAAGACCTCAACACAATTCCAGACACACTAAATCAGTTAGAAGAAAAAGTAGGGAAGAGCCTAGAACTCATTAGCACAGGAGAGAACTTCCTGAACAGAATAGCAGCAGCACAGGCTCTAAGAGCAACAATCAATAAATGTGACCTCATGAAACTTAAAAGCTTCTGTAAAGCAAAAGATACTGTTGTCAGAACAAAATGACAGCCTATAGACTAGGAAAGGATCTTCACCAACCCTATATCTGACAGAGGACTAATATCCAGAATATATAAAGAACTAAAGAAGTTAAAAAGCAACAAATCAAGTAATCCAATTAAAAAATGGGGTACAGAGCTGA